>NW_022103915.1:92677398-92694806 GCF_000313985.2 Echinops telfairi
TGAGTTGTACGAGCCCCAAATAAAATGATATTAAAAAAATAACAGAATAGAAAGTAAAAAATAAATGATGATCTTATGATGCAGAAAAAAATATTGGCAATAGCCAACACCCATTCAAACTGAAAACTCTCAGTGAACTAGGAAGGACAATTTCCCCAACCTGATGAGGGGTATCTGCAAACAATCTATAACTAACATCATACTAAATGATGAAAGAATTTATGCACTTTCCCTCATATTGGGAACCAACAAAGATATCCTCTCCCACAATCCAATTCAATAACATCCATGGAGCTTGCAACAAACCAAACCAAACCACATCAGTGAAAACTACAAAAACTCTAATAAATCTAGTGAGTGAGTTTAGCCCAGTTTCTTTTTAAAGATCAAAATAAAAACCCATTGTACTCCTATACATTCATCAGAAACCATGGGAAAGTAGACTTTTAAAATTCTATATAAAATAGCTTAAAACTCAATGATGTGTGGGAGGGGGTACCCCCCAGACAAACAAACAAACAACAAAAATGCTGCTCTTTTTTTTTTTTTATATGTGAGGGGACAGTGCATTTGGAGCTCAATCCACTAGGTCAGACTGTTAAGCAAGCTTTCAATTTCGAGGTTCTGAAAAGATTGCATAACAGTGTGAGACAAAAAAAGGCCTGATTTATGGCAGACAAAAAGGCCTGGTTTTGCCACCACAACAATGCACGTGCCCACACAGCCATCTCAGTGCACCAGTTTGGGGCAAAAGACAGCATGCTTCTCTTGCCCCACACACCTTACTCTCCTGACCTCGCTCTCTAGACTGCTTTTTGTTTTCACAAATGCAGAGGGACATGAAAAGATGGCGATTTGATGACATAGAAGCAGTCAAGGAAACTAACAAGGGAGGTGCTGTCAGCCATGCAAACAGATGAGTTTGAAAAATGTTTACAAGAATAAAATAGAAGATTTGACAAATGTATTAAAATATAAAAATTCACAAGTATTGAAGCTGATAAGAAAAAAACTTAAATTCATAGCTTTGAAAAAAATTCCAGGTTTTTTTGCATACCCCCCTCAGAGTCTGAAAATGAAAATATTGCTGAGAAAAATTTAAGATGACTTCCATAATTGGAAAGACACCTCGTGTTCAAGGATTGAGTGGCTTGATATTATTGAAATGGCAATTCTCTACAAATTGATCTACAGATTATTGGAAGGGATGATAGATATGACTTGACTATAGTTCATGAGCATATGCATACATCAAAATTTCTTAAACTATTTTATTTAAATATGTGACATAGTTTGCATGACAATTTTAACTTAATAAAAATAAAGTTGGTTAAAAAACAAACAAAAAATTGATCTCCCCATGGTTCCACACAGTTGTCATGAACTTTAATCTTTTACTTGGGAAAGTTATGGGCTTTAATATTTTGTTACTAGCAGCAATATTTCAGAAATATTTCTTCACTTCTTTGAGTGGGAGTTCTATTTATAGAACAGAAGCAGGAAGCTTGGCTAAAATGCTGGGGATATCAGTAGTTTAGTAGTAGACGTCTTATCTTTTTTGCGTGTTTGACTCTTAAGGTGCCAATGCACCTTAAAGGCAATCACACCTGTTAGGAGAGGCTTGCATGTTCCCACTGTGCTGAACAGGTTCCAAGGAGCTCCCTGCCTAAGATGGGCCAGGGGGAAAGGACTGTCTACGTAATTCCTAAAATCAGTCAACCAAAGAAAACGCTAATGATCACAGCTGTCCTATTGGCAATCAATCATGTGGATAGCCCAAGACTTTGTTTCTTTGCAGCAGCTAACAATAGCATCAACAACAATAGCAAAAATAGTTGTTGTTAAGACTAATGATAATATTCTATTTGATCACTTCTCAGCCTTTTGTCTAAGACCAAGTGTAATATTCTATTTGAAATGCCTGTTTTCTGTTATAAGTACCTATCAGCTATTGCCTTAGCGATTAACCCAACCTACACCCATTGGGTGGATTCTGACTCATAGTGAACCAATACAAGGTCTATAAATCTTTGGAGGAGTATATAGGCTCATCATTTTCCCTCCGTGAAGCTGATGATTTGAACTGTCAACCTTGCAGTTAGTGGTCTAAAGCTTATCAGAAAGCATCTCCAGGGATTCTTAGAGATTTGTCACTCTTTAACAGGAAGAGACTACATAATTATATAGACATATATTTCTCTTAGTTCATATCTTGCCCAAGGCTTATCTTGAGTTTGTGTTACTGAATAATTTATGCAACAATATGTCATACAATTAAAATCTTACAGATGTTCATAATGCATATCCTGATTTACTGCCATTACCTGAGGTTTGATACTCTTTTTGTTTTGCTCTAAAAAGTTTGTGTAATCACAATATATTGAGAGATAATTCAGTTGTCATTGAGTTTTTAAAAAGTGATACGTTTCAACCTAAACAAATATTGACAGACTATTTATGCCATGTACAGTTTTCTTTCCACTAAAGCAGATGTATGTGTGCTGTGGTAGTTAGGGACTTTGTCAATGAGACACTCCTGGTCAGAAGTGGAGTCAAATCTGTCAATTAAGTGCCATCTGATGACCTCCGTGGGCTTAAGATCTTTTGTATAAGAGTGAGGGACACGGGCAACTGCTCGCCCTCTCTCTCTCCCCCTCCATCAACCTATCTACTGGAAATCTGCCTGCCTTGAGGCTGACCTCACAAAAGCACGTGACCTTGAAAGGTACTGGTGGTGCCCTGTTATGTTTCCACTGGCCTTGGAGTCATATGACTGCACCATTGGCCTGTGGTCTTCCTTCATCCTGTATCGCCTTTCTGTTCTGCCTCCTGCAGCTACAGGAGTCTGAAGGGGGACTTATGGGGTAACATCAGACTTAAAGATTGTGTTGGAGTGGGAGTGGGTTGGGATGCTTTCTTGATATGTCATAACTTCTTGATATGGAGCACTGTCTTGCAAATAGATGAGTGTCACTGGATTTTTCTCGAGACAGCCTGGCCTACAACATGTGTATATGAACTTCAGTAGGGAGTGTCCATTTATAACCATTGGCAAGTCAATTACATTTTTAGAACTCCAAAGAAAAACTGAACCCACTGCAGTCGAGTCTATTCCACTTATTCCAACAGTGTTTCTGAGGTTGCACATTTCCTCCAGGAACAGCTAGCCTCTTCTTTCTTGTGTGGGGTGGCTGTTGAGTTTGAAACACTGATCTTGTGCCTACCAGCAGCACCCCCAGACTCCTTGCTGGAGCTCAGTTACTTCGTTTTAAGGATTAAATCACATGATTTCCAAGATCTTTGACTGTTTCAAAATTGTACTGCTTGGATACCATGCATGAATTATTTGAAATCTTGTTGAGTGCCATGAATTAAATAATCTTAGATATTTCATAGTATATTATTGAATATTTAAAAGAATTGTATGGCTTTTATTAAAATACGTCTGTGTTTTATCACAGCTCTTTATTGTAACCTTATAAAGATTTTTCTTAGATGAATCGGGTCAGTAGATAATTCAGTTTTTCAAATGATACGAACATCTGACTAGCTCCACTAGCTATACCAAGCTCAAATATCTGAAGGATACGGTTGCTTTATAATAAATGACAGTAAAGAAATCAAAGGGCATCATGGGTTTAATGATTATATTAATTATTATCTAAAAGTTTTTATTTTACAAGTGTGCATTCAGAATTAACTTTTCCTGTTGGTTGTATCTGAAATATTTACTTCATAATACTGTTTTAGTCTATTTCAGAAGCTGACAGGGCAAAAATGCACTTACATTATAGCTGGGCTCCTCAATAGGTTGTATTTTATTTTGAGTTGCAAAGCTAGGAAGCAAAAGAGAGTATAGGTAAGTAGGATTGATTTATGTTGGGGCACATATGCATATGTGGGGTTGTTTCCAAGATTGAAAAGAAAAATAATAATTATAAATGAATGACAATTTTCATTTATCTCATTATGAAGTCATATTTTTAAAAAAGAAAGAATGTATTTTTTGCCTGCATGCCTAATTCATGTGTGTGTGTGTGTGTGTGTGTGTGTGTGTAAATTCATGCAAATAGGCTTTGCTGAATTTCAGTACCATAAAATTCACAATAGAAAGCTTACAGTTAATGGTGTCATTGGTATTTTAGGAACTAAATCAGAGATAATGAACAGATATGCATATTGGTAAATAAAAATAATCATGTACATTTATGACTACACATATGCACTTGTGTGTGTATGGAGGCATATATATCTATGTGTACATTTATATCTGTTACCTATAAATTTATATAGAAAGATTCAGCCACAGAAATATGTGCATACACCTAGGAATCATTTAAAAGAAACTTGTCAAAATCACAATAGACGTTGAAGAGAGCATTTAGAAAATCTCCAAACCTCTAGCTGATGCCCAGAATAATTTTTTTTTTAGAAATGGAAAAATAATTATAAAATATATTGTGTTAATAAATCTGAAAAAAGCACTTGAAATAATCTCATAAAATGTTATAGCTTAAATAATGCCTTTCATCAGTATTCTTTGTTTAACATTTTATGTTTATTGATAAATGAAGATGCATTTAAATAATTCAAAGAAAACATTAGCTGCAAGCAAGGAATTAATAATTGATAGGACTGGAAGGACTCTTTTCACTTGGGAAATAGATAATATTAGCTTAATGTGGAGCTGTAGGAACAGAGGAAATGTAATGGATCTGCCTGCTTTAAACTGATGATGGTTATTGTGGTCTAAAAGTTGCTGCAAAGGCAAAAGCGGGACAGCTTGGCGAGTGCAATAGATTTCACTCACAGGAGCTGACAGTGCAAGCTGTGGTCTGACGTGCCAGATTTATCCATGGGAAGAGACCTCATGATCATGACACAGACGAAGGCGAAGGGAAAAAATACATGCTACCTAACTGCCATTGGCAAATGGAAAGAAAAACCCTCGAATATAACAGGATGATACAAATAAAGAGAGTTGACTTTTCTCCTTCGTTGTTCTTGAGGCCCATGGCCAGTTAGAACATAATTACCTTGCTTTTGACAAGAAACACCCATCATGTGGTTTTGGTTAGCTTCTCCCTGTGGTTTGGTTCACTGGCCCAGGTGTATGTGTGTGGCAATGCCAACATCTTTGGAGAGGAAGAGCAGGTGAACAGCTCCACACAGAAGAAGCACATGTTGGCTATTTTCATGTCACCTACATTGGTCTTTCTCCAACTATCAGAGGAAATTGAATCTTACACATCTGGTCATTCCAGAGGTCATTAATTTAGTCCTGCCTTCTCCTCCTTGACTCCTATGCTCCAGGCAAAAATGTATTATTGAGGGTGCCCAGGGAAAATGCAAATCACACCCTAGAAAGTTGGCCTTTGCAATTAGGGAGGACTCCTTAATTTTTGCACTAACACAATTTAAATACATGTGTTTATAATTATATTTACCTCTTGCTGGTAAAAAAAACTATCTAAATAGTGGTAGATGTCTTAGAATTGTTTCTTGGATTTGTCTTTTTTTTTTTTGCTTTAAAAAGACTCATCAACAAAAATTCAGATTTGGAACTAATTTTAGAAAAGTTAGTTCTTCTCTAAGATTTCAATTACTTACAAAGTTAGGAGTTTCTGGCTAGTCTAAATGGCTAATACACTCAGTGATTAAATGAAAAGTTGAGTCAACGCCACATCCAGGTACCTAGGAAGAAGGCAAAATCAAACATTGAAAACCCTACAGAGGTCAGTTCTCTGACACCACACTACCATGCGTCATGGATTCGGTAGCCGATCTTATTTCATGGATTTTATAGCCAACCCTCTCTGATTGATGTGCACTTCCAATACTTTATTTGCATTAAGTAATCCATAATCTATTTCAGCATTTCTTCTGTTTCTATCTTAAAGATCAACCTCTTTCTTCTCTCATACCTAACCAAGGAGAGTACAAGAAACGAAAGACAAAATTCATCTCTGTATTCCCTCAAGGTTCTATTTCCTCGTTTTAAAAGACCCAGAATATAGTCAGGAGTCCTGGTTACCCATTGGGTTGCTAAGGTCAAGGTCAGCAGTTTGGAAACACCTGCCATTCTGTGAGAGAAAGGGGCTTCTGGTCCAGTAGGAGTTATAGTCTTTGAAAGCCAAAAGGGCAGTTCTGCTTTATCATATAATGTCAGTATGAGTCAGAATCAGCTGCTGTGAGTGAAAGTTATCACAACAAAGGCCTCTTCAGGCAGCTAATGTAAAAGGAACAAGTTAGTATCATTTTGTGCTTAGATTTACCATCTCCTTACAGTGAAATCAAACATTGAAACAAGGAAAAGAAGTGGGGGATTCTACCTACCTATGATTGTAACCAGGGCCAAGTCTTCAGTTGCTCAATGTGTCCAGAGGCCAAGGCCCATTTAAAACAGTTGTTTTCAAGGGACTCTATTGGGCCAGTTACTCTAGTCAACCTGGCCTAACACTACCTCCACTTGAGCTTTGTTAAAAAAGTTTTGTTAAATATTAGCCCCAATCATGAAACCATTTCTCCACCATGGCACAAAAAGTTTCCTTCATTTTCAAAGACACCCTAATGAGCTATGATAAGTGATAGTAATACTGAGAGCATTTGTCTGCAGCCATCGACTAATCATAAAGGCATATTTAAGTACATTTTGTTTTGAATAAATTTGTGCATGTATGAACTGGAATCTTACTGGCTATATTTTTTCACTTACCCTGGTATACCATATATACTTAATTGTTTAATTTGCAAATGCAGTCCTTAATCTTTTCTTTCCAGATACTTGAAATTGACCACTGATCACGTTTTCTGAAGCGTTAACATTAAAAAGCAATTAATAGTGATTGCCAAGGGTGGGAGAAAAAGAAAAAGGGGGAAATCATTACTTAGGTAGTATTGAGTTTTTGTTTATGGGGAGAGAAAATTTTACAACAGATGTTGCTGATGGTTGTACAACCCGATTGTGGTCATTGGTCTTATGGAATTGTACATGACAAAATTGAAATTGCAAATCTTGTGTCATCTATATATTTACAGCAATAAAAATGCTAAGATAAAATTATAAGTGTCAATTTATTTATATTACTATACAACCTTATAGAATATACATATTCTCTGTACTCAAAGCTTAGTTTTAGGCAATATAAACTAAGATATTCAATGGTATGAGTCTAAGAGAGACTCTTAGAATTTAAAAACCAAGCATGACTGTATTATAGGGGACTGAATAAAATATTCTTTATGTCCAGTTAGATTACATATCCTGCTTTTCCAGACAAACTAAGTGACTGCTGTGCTGGTAGTAAATGTGCCTATTCTGGGAGGAGAAAGATGTGTACCTGCTCTACACGGGATCCAACCAGATGACTGCTAGAAAACCTGGAACCAGGATTCTGGGACTAGGGCTAGGACTTCCAGCTGCTTACAGTGGGGTATCTCAGATACAACAGCTAGAACAGAAACTCAAAGAACAAAGTCAAATCTATAAAAGGAAATCAAATAGGCCCCTTGAACCCAGTAGGCTGGATGGATTCTGCAGGAGGACTAGACATATTGCCACTCCAGGACCCAGACTTGAGTGTGTCCACCAGCTGGGGATTGCCTGCACAGTTCAAAAAAATGTTTGCTCACAGAAACTTCTGTGCCATCCGTAAAAGCGGATTAGATTCTAGTCTTATAACTGTCCTGCTATTAATTTTCCAATCCATTTAGGACACCAAATGTAGTTTACAGGTATAAATTTCAGAAGCCTGGTAAACACTGGAACAACTTATTTCTAAAGCAGACAGAACATGTTGAAAGAACCACAGTTATATTCAGTTATAAGTGTGCCTGTCGATTCTTAGATGCAGACAATAGCTTAAGTCAAACATTAAACACATTTCAGCTATTAATTGAGTGTTTTCAAGCACTTTTAAAATGTCATGAATGAAAGATAGCAAATACCCAACCTTGATATCAACTCACCTCTGAACTTACTGGGAAGAAAACAAAACAAACATACATCTATGAACTAAGAGAAGACACCAAGAAATTGCACCAGTAAAATCCATATACTCTTTCCACACACTGAGTTTCTTTGTAATGACTTTCTGGTGCATCAAAAGAGGAGAACAAAACTTTTCCTGGCTCTGCCACAAGAAACATCGCAGTATGGGGAGGTGGTGAAAGTGCCCTACACTCTCTTCCCTAGAAACTTTAAAACAGATTAAAGGATGTTCACTGAACACAATTTCCCATTTCTGCGATTCTCCATCTTAGATCTCTGGTTTTTCTGAAGGATTAAATCAGGACTTGTTAAATCGGTTAACTATTGAGGGTGAAAAGGAAAAGGAAATTTCATAGCTTGACCTTAAAAAGTAGAAGCTAAAGTGATTTGGGAAATAACTGAGCTATGGGACCCTAGTTAACCAACTCTTAGGATTGTATCCAATATAAAGATACCAATTGTATATGCAATGTACATCCAAAGAGTACCAGGGAACCTTCTGGGTTTGAAATCCCAGGAGAATCACATTCTCGCTCACAATTACTTATCAGGACTTCTGTCTGCATTTTATCACAGAGATATGCAAAATGATGGGGTTTGGAGGAATTGCTACAGCAGAAATTACTTTTCCCCCAGCCACTATACCTTCCAGCACAACGTCTAGTTGGATGAGCCAGCAGTGACAGTAGACACATATGTCTGGGATTTGTTTTTGTTGTTAATATACATACTACTTTTAATAGCCGATTGCAGCTGTTCGGTAATGTGTGCCTGTAGACTGAAGAGGACCGCAATAAGAAGTGGTCCAGCCAAGAAGGTTGGAGGCAGAATGTTCCTCTTGTCACTGCCAGCGAGTAGAGATGGAACATATGGTTACTTTTCAAAGGTGAGTTACCAACAAACAAGCAGGATTCCCAGCCAAATGGTTTCCAGCCTGATTTCTATTTTTAAATGTATTTAGGTTCTCTGTCCATTTTCTCACTCTCATAGAATGGATTTTTTTTTCCTTAATTGGAAGTGGGAATACATGGGGACCTCTCGTTTCCAACCAGAAAAATAGCTCACCCACCCTGCTCACTACCATTGAATCGATTGCGTCTCATAGCAACCTTATGAGAGTTTCCAAGGCTTTAAATATTTGCCAGAGCAGAGAGATTCATCTTTCTCTATTGGAGCAGCTGGTGGGTTTGGACCACTGACCTTGCAGTCGGTAGTTCAGCACTTCCCAAAATCAGAGTTGCACACTGCCTATACATTAATTTCCTACAGTTAATGTTTATTCAGAAAGAGGTGTACATTATGAATGCAACGAGCAGTGCTGAGCTTGTTGCTGTAAGAGGAGAGCATATTGATATGAGAATAGGGAGATCTACTCTTATTCTCATTCTGATGCTTGGTAGCGAGGTGGTCTTAGACAAGTCATGAAATCTTATTTTACCCAAGAATATTCAGTAGAAAAAAAAGTAAGCATTATCTTAAAATTTGTGATAAGGATAAAGAGAAACAGAAGATGCAGCTATTCAAAAAATATATACTCAAGCCAGGAATGCAGTAGGTACTCACAAAGGAGTCGCCGTTACTTATTTTCAGTTAATAACGAGAAGAAGAATCTTCAAGTAGCATGCTTTTCTTCCTCCTGGCCTTTTAGCGCCTGGGAGAATTTTCACTGAACCTGAGAAAGTTATTCCAAATCTAGTTCCCTCGTCTCTAAAGGAGGGGTAGCTATGAGGACGTAAACAAACTAACTGATGTAAAAATGCCCGGTACAGTGCCACGTCTTACTAACTTGTTGCTGTTCTGTGATATCGAGTCAGTGCCGACTCATGACGATCTTGTGTTGAACAGACGAAATAGCCCCAGTCCTGCTCCATCCTCAGAATCGTTCTTCTGTTTGAGCTCCTTTTTGTCGCCACTGCGTCGATTCATCTTGAGGGTCTTCCTCCTTTTCTCTGCCCTAGCACTTGATCAAGCTTGATGTCCTTTGCCAGGGACTATTTTCTCCTGATAACATGTCCAAAGTGCATGAGAAGTCTCCATATCCTCCCTTCTAAGGAGCATTCTGGCTGCACTTTTTTTTTCAAGACAGACGCATCTCGCAAATACAAATACCGTCAACTCTTTTCGACCCTCTGAAGAACAGGATGAAACACTGCGCCAACCTCATCATCAGTATGAGGCTTAATCCCCTTGTTGCATCCGTTGGATCAAGTCATCTCATCAGGAACATGTTCTTTTCCCTGATAGTCTATCAAGTACAAGGTTGTTCTCCAGAGACTGTTATCCCTGATGCTATGACCCAAGTACCTGAGACAAAGTCTCACCATCATCACTTTTCATGAGCATTCCAATTACATTTCTTCCAAAACAGATGTGTTCTTTCTTAAGATAACCAAAACCCACCCAACTCACTGCCAGATCCACGCAGACGTTTAGCGACCCCCTGTGGGGTTCTGAGACTGTTGACCATAGTAGAAAGCCCAGTCTTTGTCCCAAGGAGCGGCTGGGGCTTTCCAACTCCACCCTTGTGGATCACAGCCCAGTGCCTAACCACCAAGGAATCCTTTGATCTTCCCAGCATCTACAGTACATTTCAGATTCTTCATTACCATCATAATTCAAATACATCCATTCCTCTTTGACTGTCTTTGTTCATTGCTTAACTCACACAGGCATATGAGGAGATTGGAAATAGTACAATTTGCATTAGGCACATGTTCAAGCTCTTAAAAGAGGTCTTTTGCCGCATGGTTCCCTGTTGCAGTAGGGCATTCGATATCTTGACTACTTCTTCCATGGATGTGGACTAGGGATTTAAGCAAGATGAAACCCTTGATGGCACCAGTCTTTTCTCTGTTGATCACTGTGTTATTTATTGGTTCAGTTGTGAGGATTGTTGTTTTATTTATGTTAAGGTGTAATCCACACTGAAGACTGTAGTCTGTGATCTTGCTCAGTAAGTGCTTCAGGTCTTCTTTTCTTTCAGCAAGTTTGGCTGTGTTATTTGCATAATGTTAATAAGTCTTCTTTCAATTCTAATGTTGTGGTGTTTATATAGTTCAACTTCTCAGATTATTTGCTTACTGTAAAAAATTGAACAAGTACATTGGAAAGATACAACCCTGAAGGCACTTTTCCTGATTTAAAACCACACAATAGCCCTCAGGTCCCTTGGTCTATGTACAAGTTCTGCATGAATACAATTACGTGTCTTGGAATTCTGATGCTTTGTTATGATTCAGACAGTGAATGACTTGTTCGTTATCAATATAATATGGGTAAACATCTTTCTAGAATTCTCCGCTATCAGCCAAGCTTCTCTTATACCAACAACAATGTTCTTCATTGTATTTCCTCTTCTTACTAGTTTTGAATTTCTGAAAGTTCCCTGTTCATGTAGTGAGACAACCATTTTTAAAATTATCTTTCAAAGTGGAAAGCTCTGAATTAAAGGTTCCAAAACAATCATCACTGTCTACTCACCAGGAAGCATGCTTGGGGAGAATCATCATAGTATTTCATCAATGATACTGTTCACCCACTGCAGAAGGAAGGCTGCATTTGGGCTGGCATTGTAAACTCAGATGCCTGCTAGAACCGAAGGAAGGACACAGAAAGAACTGAGCACGGCCAATCGGAAGGTGAATGCCCCATCTGTTGTGCAGTTTCAGCCTCTCTCGTCTTATGGAGAGAGGAGCCTACGCGGACTCATGGCACCACCGTTGACTGGCTGCGGTTGTCCTTTCTGGGGATTTCTCAATTCACTGCTCAGATCTGGTCATTGGTCCAGACAATTGGCCTAAAACAAAATTACATTAAACATAAGACAAAGGAGATGCAGAGTCATAATCAAAAATAAAAATCTGACAGTTTTGTGTAAAAGAGAGAAGCGAGGTAAAGGTCATATTTTGAAGTGCTTCTTTTATTTGATAAAAAACAAATTACTTAATAAGACCAATATCAAGAGAATGTATTCATAGAGTTCTTTCAAGTTCTTAAGTTAGTTCCATTACAGGGCTTAGTAAACCTACTTCTCTAGAGAACAAATGGCTTTTAGCCTATTTGAATCTTCCAAATTCAACTTCTATAAGTCATTTGTTTAGACTTTGTATGTGTGGTAGTTACGTAATCTGGTGTCATTTTGGGACTTGAGAGGATTAAGAGGGAAGGGGTGGAGTCTAGTCTGTAAATTGGGTCACAGTCAATGAGGCCACTATGTGGGCATGGCCTTCTCCTGAGAATTCTGAGAAATCCAGTTTTTCCTCCTTGGAGGCAGGAGACACCTCTCTCTCTCTGCTCACTCCCTGGAAGACAGTCTACTGACAAGACACATGGAACTACGCTAGTGCCCTTAGCTGGAGAAGTCACATGGAGACCCCTGCCAGTACTGAGATGCTTTACACCGCCACTGGATCCAAAGACATTCTACCCACTGGCCTGTGATTGTCCTGCACTCAGCATCATAGATTTGTTTCATGAGTCTGAAGAGGACTTTATAGATTGGTATTGGACCTATGGGCTAATATATGATTTATGGACTTGATCTAGGTGTTTCCTCAGATTTAACTGCTCTCATATATGAAGCTCTTTCTTATTCACATGAGTCTCTATGAATTTGTTTCTCAAGTCTGCCCAGACTAACACAGCATGGTTGCTAGTAAAAATTCAGACAGCCTCAAAATTTTAAAGAAGACAATTTATCTAAATAATTCTTAAACATGTGACCATTTTGTTGATGGCAGTTAATTTTAAATTGTTTTTGTTATTCTTACAGAGTGTAACTAACATATGTATTCTTTTTATTAAAAGATCATTTTACTGGGGCCTCTTACACTTTTTCTACAATCCATACATCAATTGTATCAGGCATATTTGTACATATGTTGCCGTCATTCTTTTCTAGACATTTACTTTCTATTGAGCCCTTGGTATCAGTTCCTCTTTTTCCCGCCCAGCCCCCAAGCCTCGTGATCCCTTGATAGATTATAAATTATAATTACTTTCATATCTCACACCAACCGCTATATCCCTTCCCCCATGGTTTCTGTTTTTCTCCCCCCTTGAGGGGGTGGTGAGGTTATATGCCAATCATTGCCATCAGTTCCCCCTTCCTTCCCTCCTCTCCCCCCTACCCTTCTGGTATCCCTATTCCCATTTTTGTTCTTGGATTCCATGTGTTGTGAGCTTTATCTCTCATCTATACCTGTGTGCATGTCAGTCCAGTCCAGAGTGACAAGCAGCACTAGGGTCATGACAGTGGGAGGTGAGGAAGCCTCAAGGAACCAGAGGAATACTGTGTGACCATCGATGCTCTACTGCACCCTGGTTGACTCATCCCTTCCTAGCAACCCCTTTGTGAGAGTTGTTCCATTGTCTACAGATGGGTTTTAGGTCTCTGCTCCAACCCCCCTCATTCTCAACAATGTGCTTTTGTTTGTTTGTTATGAAACTTCTGATGCCTGTTACTCAGTCCCAATGACACCTCATGATCACTCCAGCTGGTGTGTTTCTTCTATGTGGGCTTGTTAGTTCACGGATAGATGGCCGCTTGTTTAACTTCAAGCCTTTAAGACCTCAGACACTATGCTTTTTAATAGCTGGGCACCATCTGCTTTCTTCACTACATTTGCTTATGCACCCATTTAATCTTCAGTGATTGTTCCAGGTTGGGGGGGGGGGGCTGAGGGGTGAGCCTCACAAAATGCCAGTTTGTTAGAACAAAGTGTTCTTGTATTAAGGAAAGCTATGCACTGAGGCCCAAGGTCCATCCACAACCTCAGAGTATTTCCTTATAATTATATGTACATAGGCCAATAGCTCCATTTTCATGAATTAATATATTTACAGAAGTACATGCCTCTGCTTATACCTCTATCTATAGTTTTGCTTCCTAGAAACTTCCCCTATTTCCTTTTGCTTTCCTCTTTCCCCACTATCACGTTCTCCCTGTCACTGCACGGAGCTGCTAATGCCCAGAGAGGACTGTAGGGCCGGCAGTAACTCAAACCATGCTGTCACCTTACTGGAGTGTACTGCAACAGAGGACAATAATGGGGACACATCAACATATTTTTAATTGGGGTTGTTGACAAAAATCTGCTCTACTCATTTAGATAACTGATGTTAAATAGAATAGTCTTTGGAACAAGCCTAGTCTTCCGAAGTGGGGGTGGTCTTTGGAAATGGACTTTTTCAAATGTGTTTGCCTTGTAAAAGAGCAGTGGTTGGGGGAGATCACTAAGCCTGTCCAATAGGAAAGGTGGATTCGTTTAGATGAACTTCGTGTACGAAGCTTGGTTTGGGTCCAGCTGGCAAGGGGATAAAGCAAAGTAATCACTTGAAAGGAAAAGAAGAAAACAAAAAATGCCATATCGAATATTCTCCTGGATTACTTGGAGTTGGCTTTCTTTTGGAATTGAGAGAGAGAGAGAGAATCAAACTTTTAGGGCCAAGAAACAGATTTCATAGTATCCTAGTGAAAAATCCACAGGGGAGTTTATGTTAACAGTGGTCTTTTTCTTTTTAAAATTATTTATCTTTGAATTATATTAATTAGCTTAGTACCAGTATCCTTGACTGTATAAGAAAAGTGAAAATGTGAACTAAAAGAGAGTGCTAAGCACAATTCATTTATTAAGACAATTGTGATGAGATATATATATATCTCATAATAAATATAAATTATACTATAGTCCGGATAAAGAGAACACTCGTAATTTTTCATGTTGCCCAAATTCAAACTCACCAGAACAAGAAACATATTTTAAAACTAAATTCTACTGTGTTCAGGAAAACTAGTTTGGATGGGAAAACATTTTACAATCTCATAGTCAAACTGAGTTCTAAATATAACGTGTTCTTTCTTTTGGCTTTCAGCTAGATTACAATATACTATGAGATGAAAAGTAATGAGAAAATTCTATGCCATAATCTACATGACGCCAGGCTGATCAATTGCTTCGTGGGATTGTCTGATTCTTTTGACCCATCTCTGAAGAAATGTAATTTGGAAGCTAGTAGTATAGGCTTTGCCAATTACACCACCAGCCAACGTAAGTGTGGTGATTTTATCTGTGCCTTCTGGTTCTACTGCCTCTAGTAGAAGAAGTTGCCTATCAAGAAAACCTCCCAGAGTATTAATCCTATGTGCCCTTAGATACCAGCCCATAGTAGTTCAGATTAGCATCTGTTTTTATAGCTCTGCTCTTGGCTCTGACCTTGGTTGTGCTGGCACTGATTTGGAGAGGACTACTGAAAGAATGTTTCAACAAGATGACTAGAATTCAATATACTTCTAATCAAAGAGTATTTGTGTTGGCATAATGACACTAACAGTCTCATGTTTTAAATATTGACACTAAGGGTGTGATTTTTTCTGTGTTTTAGTAATGAACATTTATTTATACCTATGATTTGCACAATTTGCTTAAGTTAATTTTCTATTGACAATATTTTACTTTTAATTCAAATTTGATGTTAATTGGCCATATTGCCCCAGTCCATTGTGCATTGCGTGGCACATAGGCAACAAATGTAAAATACTGAAATATTAAAAACTACTTTAAAATTATACCTATAAACATAACTGAATAAGAGCCCAGAAACTTTCCCACTTCCTATTCATAAATTTGTCACAAACTTGCTTATATTCTGATTTCTGAATTGAATGCTTTCTCTTTCTCTATTTCTTCTTTACAATTTCCTACCTCTCATTTAAGAGTTCCTTTTCTAGAAATATTTCCTTTTCTAGAAATCTTCAGAACTTTGAAAGGTGAATGTGACAAATCCTATGGATCTCTGAAGCCGCTTTTAAGATGTTTGAAGCATGCTCATTTATTGCAATCTGCATTGTTATCCTATCTGTCGATTTGCCTTAATTACTCCACCAAATGCTATGTCCCTCTGGGACCAGAAATTGTGTTATAATCATTTTGTTTTACCCACAGTGCCTCCTATAATTTTATTAATCTAGCAATAAGCAAACTCTGTCTCATTTTAAGCACTGATTATGTAACAGGCTTACTTAATGGATAAGCTACAAGAATCAATAAAGGGAAATCCTAGATCGTGCCTTTCAAATATTTATTTATATATATTTTCACATTCCAATGTTTCATATTACAATATTTCTGATTTCATCATATCTTTATGACAAGCTCTTTAAAAAACTATTAGATACAAATTATGCCTTTGCAAATACTCTTTGAACAGAAGTGTACAAAATCACAATTTGCCATATTAAAATGTATTAACTCTGAGTTGAAGAAAATATCTACATCCAATTAATTGTATTAGTTGTCAACAATCTGGCCCTACTTTATGGGGCCCTTTTGTATAACAAAAGAATGCTGCCCCATCTTGCTCAATCTCCACAGTCTGAGATATGTTTGAGCCCATTGTTGTGTCTATTGTGTCCCATTGGGTTGCTCTACACAGTCAATCACGATGTACCGTTCTTGTGATTGCCTCTTCCTGAGGAGGTTTCTTAAGTGGTGAAAACCTTACTGATAGCAACAGAACAGTCTAGGTAGAGATCTTATGTTATTAGTAGTAATCCTTCGCTGGAAAAAGATATCCCTCCTCAAATCGTTCTCCAAGTCAAGTCTGGATTCTTCTCCTTTGTTGTTTTATAAGCCAACTGCCGTAATACAAAGGTTTGATGAGTTTCGCTTCATCCTGTAGGGTTTCGTAGCTTCTGTTGTATCACTTTCTGGCTGCCTGCTTTGCACACCAATTGTCCAAACCAACCCTTGAGAAAAACTAAATTCCAGAAATACTATTTGGCAGGAGAGGTACTCCAGAGAACAAACTCGCCTTCCTCCGTAGAAGTTAATAATATTCTACTTAAAGCCAAATCCATTAACCATGAGAGACTAGGTAACATACTACACATATGATTAAGAGCTCGGGCTCCAGAGTCAATTGGAATCGGATGCAAAAACAGATACCACATTGCTTGTTTAACCTTGGACAATTTCTGAACTTCTAAGCAAGTCATAAGTAGGGAATAGGGTACCTGCAATAACGTATGCAAAACCCCTCTCCCAGACTCGGAAAGAGGTAGATGTTCAGTTAATACTAATAATTTCATATAAGAATAAAGTTATAAGGTTGAATTTGCAGCAATATATGGCTCCATATTATGTACCACAACATACAGAGGTTGGAGTGATCAGAGTGTAATTAACAACAGAAAGGGTTTATTTTGACCTGAGAAAAAGAAACATGTTGAGATGGAAAAAATGTGGTAAACACGGAGAGAACTCAGCCAAATATATTTGTATCTATTTCAGTAAGAGAGACCTTATAGGTAAACAAGCGGCCAGCTAGCTCAGAAGCAACAAAGCCCACATGGAACAACATATCAACCTGTGTGATCACGGGGTGTCAAATGGATCACTGAAGACAAATGGGTGCATAA
>NW_022103915.1:92695938-92746146 GCF_000313985.2 Echinops telfairi
CAGAGTATTTTTATTACTACCTAGGGCTGATATCACCAAAAATACCACAAGTGGGTGGCATTAAAAAACAAAACTTTATTTTCTCACAACTGTGAAGGCTGAAAGTCCAAATAAGGATTTCAGTGATGTCAATTCCTTTTACAGGCGTCTCTCCTGGTATTTGTTGACAATTTTGGTAGACAAATCTTATAAGTCTGTCTCTGTGTGTGCCGCCATCTATTTCGCTCCTTTTATAAGACATCACTTAAAATGAGTAGGTTGGGAACATAACCTACTTTGGTATGACCTCATGAATATAGTAAAAGAAAAACTCTAATGAGGGTAATGGTTGCAGCTATGTGGATTAGGATTTCCACATTTCTTTTGTGTGGAGAAAATTCAATCCCTAATACCAAAACAAGGTGAGAAGGAGGCTAGAAGGCTCTAAGAAGTGTGACAAGCACACAACCAGGAGACCATGGGGATGTTGGTCTTGAATACTGAGATGCAGGAATAACTAATAGGACATTACAACTTAAGGGACATGTGGACAGATATGGACAGAATATTTAAGAAAGACGCTTCCAGAATGTTGATTTGGTATATTTGGGAAGCCGTATTAGAATACAGTAAGTCTAGTTGTTGATGAGACCCATTTGAGTAGCAATTTTAAGATGGATAATCTAGTTGTTGACGAGACCCGTTTGAGTAGCAATTTTAAGATGGATAATAAAGATTTCTTAGGTGTGAAGTAGAGAAATCACTTGCCAGAGGAGGTTTTACGTCTATTTGAGGAATGTGTATTCTGATATGAGTACCAATGGCCAGCTTCCCGGTCCTGATTTATTTAAGAGTTTAAATATTGACGCTTACTAAAGCACCATGTGAGAATTAAGTTTACTAAAGCTCCTCTCTTTGAAAGAACTCCAAGCAATGTTACTAATTCATTAGCAGTCGCAGTGCCAAGTAATGAGTTGTTCTTAGGGGTCCTCACATTGAAGACCCGTATTAACCCCATGTGACAAAAGATAAGTGTCCCTTAAGATTTCCTGGGCTGTGATTGTTCACAGTTGCTGATTGCCAGGGTTTTTCCTTTGAAGCCTTTGAGTGGATGCAAACCACTAACCTTTCAGTTATGAGCCAAGTGCTTAAACACGGTGCCACCAGGGCTGCTTCTCAAGTAGTATGGTAATAAGGGGGGGAAAAGGGCACCATTTCCCATTTTCCCCAAAGCATAATATAATTTTGCCATCGAGAAAATGATCGCACTTAGACCAAAATCCCAATGGAGCAGAAGTCAATAGACAGTGGGTCCCGTTCAAGCAGTAGTTCTCAATTGGCCACGTCAGGGCATAGGGAGGGCAAAGCTCCTGGAATCTGGTAAGTAGTGGCCAGGAATGCCACTACATATGCCACGAGCCACGGGAGAGCTGTTTAACCAAACATCCAGACCAAAATATCAATAGTGCCAATGTTGAGAAACCGTTCCAGGTTTCTAATTCACAGGGAATTGTAAGGGATCTAACTCTCTTAGGTTATGTCTTACACTCTTTGCATTCGCTAAGTACTTCTCCAAGTAAATCTTTTCATTGATTATTAATTTGTTAATTGATGTGCCAAAATAAGATTAAGATGGATTTGCTCCCAAGTTTCCTCTTAGCACGCATGCTAAGGTAGCTTTTGCCCTGCTTCTGTTTCTGGTAATTAGCAAGGATAAATAAAAGACCAAGGTCATCTCCTTTTCTTCCTTTTAAGAAGAAAGCCATTACCCTTGCCCCTTGTTTCTTTATTCAACAGGTTAACAGTAAGAAAAGGAAGAAAATAAAAATCTTAATACATTTAAGGATCTTACAAAGAATGCTGTGCTCTGAATTCCATTGATGAAGAGGAAAAAGGAAAGCAAAAGAAATGGATTCAGAATGTCAGTTTGCCCTTAAGTGATGTATTAGCTACAAGAAATCTCATTACAATTTGATGCCTGAATCCCTTGAAGGAAAGATCTTATATTGTGAAGGTAGCATATGTGTCATGTGATGTAAGTACTTACTTTTATTGAATAGGTAAGTATATAATAGCTAAAAGCCCCATAAATCAGCTAAATGTTCTCTCAATTTATAGAGAATATTTGATCTGAGAACATTACTGTCTGGTGAACGACAGGGTGGAAAAGGAGACACGGAATGCAATAGAGATGGATCTGGTGGGTAATTCCTTTGGATTCAGTGTATCAGATTTCAAGTCACAAACGGACAGCCTGCTCTGCTTCTGTACTGTCCACAGACAGCCCAGGCAATTTTGAGATTTAAGACTTGCATATTAGGTATGGGGAATGGAGAGTTACATGCATATAACCAAATCACTCCAGTGGGACATCCAAAAATAACAGGAGAGGATGGATGCAGTGCAGATATTCAAGGAAGTCGTTTTTCATTGGACTTTTTATTTAAGCAAATTGAATGGCGATGAAGACAGAAGCAACTATATTTGGTCAATATCTGATAGATGGACTTGCTCATCAGCAGAGCAAGGAAACGCCACTGTGTGGAACCCGGGGATGAAGGACAGATTTAAGTGACTCAAATAGTGACCTGGCCTTTGCTTAGAAATCAAGGGAATGACCTGCATTATTCTCCCCATTTCCATAGAAGAGAGAGGGTGAATTTCTTGCCAGTCATGGAAATCCTTCAGCTTCTTTCTCTGCTGTAACTGTTTGCTTTCCAAAATGCACACATCTCTCCAACATTAAATATCTCATTCCTTTGCCCTTGTTCCCTTTTTTATAATTAGCATGTTATTTCCTTTCCATCTTCGACTGCCAAATACTTGAATGAGAAATCTAAAGCTATTCCTTCACATGTTCATCAGAGTCCTAAACCCTCTGCTACCTGGCTTTCATTGGGAAGACTCATCACGTTCTAGAGACTAGTGGTGTGTTTCCATTGCACCCCATGAGTTAGAACCCAGGCCCTAACTTGAGAATTCCAGGTTAAATTTGGTTCCTTTGCTTAGGAGTCTGTGATCTAAACACACCATGCCTCAGTTCCCACCCCTGGATCAACCTCACAGACTGGTATCAATATAAACTGACATAATCTATGTGCATTCTATATGGTGTTTGGTACATAAAGGTGTTCAGTAAATAATGATTATTCTCACAACAGTATTAAACTGATGATCCATTAGCTAAACCCAGCTTCCATACGTATTTGGTTGGCCAACAGTATTTTCCATTTGTATGTGCTGTTGTTTTCTTTTGCTTTGTTTTGCTTTTTAATTGTGAGTGGAGTGCCACTGAGTAAATGTGGTCATTCCAAGGGGATGTAGGCAAGATCACTCCTGAAAAGCTGTTTCTTGCTTTCATGTGACATGCTTCTTTGAGTAGGTCAACTTACAACTCTAACTAGCTCTACCCAAACACCAGTCTTTTCCAAATGTTCATCTTTATAAGCGACTGTGAAGAAATGGGTCATCCTTGATCGTCTCCGGGCTTCTCTGTGTTCTCCAGTGCGCCTCCTTCCTGCTCCGGATCCTTTTGGACCTCTGCACCCAGAGTATCCTTTGTAGCTCCCCCATTGCTACCGATCGTGCATCCAGTCTCTGAGTTCATTCTGAAGGAAGGTGTCGAACATGGTGCTTAACCTCACGCAGTTTGTGATCTGCGCAGGGTTAGACAAACCTAATATGTGAAGTAAAACACACTCACACACAAATGCATGTACATTGATGAAACATCCTGAAAGAACGCTCACAGCCTTTTAAAACAATCATGAACATTTTATTGTGGTATAGGGGAAGGTCTACAAAGCAAGTGGTTTCCCATTCCGCAGGTTAAGTACATGCTAATGATGTTTTGTGGCACCCGTTGCAATTCCCTCAGCGTGACTGCACTCTGCCCACTTCGTCTCTGAGGTCCTCATTTCCACCTGCTCATCTGTGCATGACTCTTCCTGTTGCCTGAACCTGGTTTGGCGGTAAATGATGTCCCTTGACTCTCCTCTGGTTGGTTGCTCTGAGGAGCAACCAACAATCCTCCTAAGCATTGTCGTTCCCTTTAAAGTCTTGCTGTGGGGCCACAATCATTGGAAGTGAACCCGGTGACAGCGGTGATTGATTTTGTTGTGTGGAGTGGTTGGGTGTAGGGTGATCTCCAAGAGTGGGCTCAGCTCTAGGTTTGAAGATTATTAAAAAGGCCATACTTTGGGGTGGTGGGGTGGGCGGTGTTCTGCCAATCTTTATCAGAGCAGTAAGTCTGGTCTTTTAAAATATTTTAAAATCTGTTCCACTTTTTCTCTCACTTGACCCAGGACTTTCTCTTGTGACCCGAATCAGAGGGGTCAGTAATGGTAGCCAGACTCCATCTAGCATTTCTTTTCTCAGCTGTGTGAAGGCTGTGGTTCTTGTGGTCCATTAGGCCTTTGGACAAATTGAGTGCTCAATTGTCTTCAATCCTCTTTTCTCCCTTATGTGAAGAGACTAATAGTTGTACCTAAGGTGCTGCTTGCAAGCTCTTGAGACACCACTTACTACTCATCAGCGTCTCTTGTGAATTAATTATTAATAAGGTGGATAGATGGAAAAGTGAATGAGGAAGTGCAGAAAAAGAACCCTCTTAGGGCTGTGGAAATCAGTGAGGACTCAATGGAAGGCACTGAGATTGAGTCTTGAAAAGGCATTGGGATTAGCGTAGTGGAGTGAGGTGGGGGAGCTTTGGAGAGAAAAGTAAGAGTTCATTGCTCTGGCTTCTCTCTCATATACATATTTTTTCATCCATACAATGGTTGATAATAAAACTGCCTTATAAGGCTATGAGAATTAGAATGGGCTAATATTTATGAAGGTTTTCTGTAGAGCCAGAAGGGAACAAATATTCAATATATGTTTTATTCTAATTATGGTATCTGGAAGACACAGAATCAAATGTATCGATTTATAATAAATATGCCATGCAATTATCAATCTAATATTAAATTGTACATTGTTTCATTATTTATTACTCTAAGAAATATTTTTAAAGAGCAGAACCATTTTAGAAAATAAGACGATAGCTAAAAAATCCCATGTTCTTACCTGTTGATGCCTACCTTCAATAATTTAGAGTATATATTATTTAAAAATGCTGCTCATGTAGTAAACTGTACTATGATAAATTTGGGTATTAGCTGCTTCTGAACTTTTGAACCTGTTGTGGGATTCAATCCACAACCAATACTGAAATGTTTCTTGTCATTTTATAATTCATGAAGTTAAATACCTTGTGCCGGCGCCGGTTATTGAGGGAAAAGGTATTGAACTGGAAGGTCTGACCACCAAATGGATCTTTCATATAACTAGAAAGCGTTGATTTGTTGAAGCCTCTGCTGTACATCTTCTTGTTGCTATCACCTAGTGAGATTAATACTGTGACCGAAAGTGCAGTGCAGCCCAAGCCTGTCTCCCGATTTTGAAGCTTCAGTTGTTTGCTAGGGTCTATTTTTATCTCTTTCTTCGACTTGCCCCTGGGAACTTCTCCTCACCACCAACTGATGTAGCGCATTCACTTCCAAACCTCATGAAAAATTTTTTTCTCAATTAGTTGTTTTATTCCACAAGTTCCTAAAATCTCACTGCTATTATATTCATTAATTGGACACAAACTACATAGAAAGCATGGATCTGGGTAGATAAAAATATAAACAAAATTCTAGCATTGGTCTTGTTTTACTCAGGATATTCTAGAAAAAACAGAACCGATAAGACACAGACACACAAACACAACACACACGCACACACACACATGCAGATGTATTTGGAAGAATTAGCTAAGGGGTTGATATGTCCAAATTCCATAGGTCAGGTAATATGGAGTCTGGAAATTCTATCTTGTTTCCCCAAATCTATAGGTCAGGTGATGAGAAGCGTGAAGATGAGGGAGTTACGGCAAACTGGTTATTTATGAATTGGAGGATACCCACACCACAGGGAAACTCCTTTCCAACTCTAAAGATTGGTCAAGATTTTATGAACCTGATGGAGTACAATCTGCTTTACTGAAGCCAACTGATTTAATCCTTTGACGCTGCTTCAGACCAGCAGCTAGACTACTGCTTGACTTAGTCACTGAGCACTGGAGCCTAGCCAAGATGGAATCTACATGGAAGCATGCGGTTGTTATTAGGGACTGCCCGTCAGTTCTGAGCCTTGGCAACCCTCTGCTCAGCAGAAAGTAACATGGCCTGCCTGCACCATCCTCACGATCGTCGTGTTTGAGCCTGTTGTTACAGACACTTGATAGTCTTCCTCGCTTTGGCTGACTGTCTTCTCTACCACACATAATGTCCTTCTCCAAGGATTGGTCTCTCTTGATAAAGGGGCCTAGTGGCCCTATCAGCTAAGCATTAGCTTGCTACCTACAAGGTTGGCAGTTCCAACCCACTAGTTATTCTGTGGTCGAAAGCTGAGTCTGGTTGCTTCCACAAAGATGCTCAAAACTTGGAAGCCCCATAAAGGTTGGCTGTGAGTCAGAAATGATTCCCTTCTGTGGGTTTTTGGTCTCTTCTGATAAGATAACCAAAATATGTAAGATGAAGTCTCCTTGCTTCTCAGGAGATTTCTGGCTTTTCCTCTTCCAAGACAGATTTGTTTGTTCTTCTGGCAATCCACAGTGCTTCTAATGTTCTTTGTCAACACTAGAATTCAAATTCAGCACTAGAATTCACATTCCAAAAAAATTATTTGATCTTCCTTATTCAGTGCCCAACTTTCACATGCCTATGAGGCCATTGAAACGACCCTGGCTTGGGTCAGGTGCACTTCAGTTCTCAAGTGACATCCTTGACCAACAACCTTTTAAAGGGGTCTTCTTCAGCAGATTTGTCCCCTGCAATGCATAGTTTGATTTCTTGACAACTGCTTCTGGGAACATTGATTGTGGATTTAAGTAGAATGAAATCCTTGACAATTTCAATTTTTCTCCATTTATCATGATGCTATCTATTGGTCTAATTGCAAGGAGGTGCCTTTTCTGTACATCGAGTTGCAATCCATATGGAAAGTTGCAATCCTTGATTTCCTTCAGCTTCAAGTCTCCCTTGCTTTCAACACAAAAGTTTGCATCATCTTCATGTCTCAGCTTATTAACAGCCTTCCTCCAATCCCAAGGCCACGCTCTTCTTCACAAAGTCCAGCTTCTTGGATGATTTGCGCAGCAACCAGAGTGAGTAAGCATGGTGAGAGGATACAACTCTGATGCACACCTCTCCTGATTGTAAGCCATGCAGTATTCTTTTGTCCTACCTCTTGGCTTATTATTTCAGCACAATGAAGCATTCTGGAATTTCCATTCTCTTCAAAGTTATCCATAGTTTGTTATGATCCACATAGCTGAATGCTTTTGCATAGTCAACAAAATATTTAAAATTAAGCATATAGCCTCTAGTATCAAGCATATGCTTTCTTACATGGCAGAGACACAGGGATCCATAGCATGAAATGAAGACACCCCGGAGCAGTTTCCTTGTGGGAGCAGGGAGGTTAGACGGAGAGGTTGGTGTCAGGGATGAGACTGAAGGATCAGTCCACGAGTGGGAGGGGTCAAGGGTCAGAGGGGTATGTAAGTGAAAGACTGAGAAAGCACAGTAACACTTTTAGCGCAGAATGTTGAAGAAATCGAGGTTGTAGAAATGGGTTGGGCTGGGGGTGGGCACTTTTAAAAAGCTCCGTGTATGCCTCACCAATAAATTTGAGTTTTATAAGGAATGCCTTACATGTTTCCTTACAGTGAATCTGACTATGCATTAATCTAGTCCAGTTCCGTCACTGTACTCACCCCGCGGATTCTCCCATATCATGAGCATATAATGTAGTTACATGGATTTTCCCATCTGCCCGTGCTTTTATTCACTCCATGTTTCCTTGAAAAACTTCTTTTAGCAAAGAGTAACCCAAACTAAAAGTTACTTGGTTTCTGCTCTAAATAACATTCATTTCCTTCAGGTAATATTAAAACCATTCTGTATTCACCTGGACCGCATTTGAACACTCGTTAACAAAATTAAAAAAAAAGAAAAGCATTTAAAATTGAAAACAGAACTTATCAACTATCAACTTAACAAAAAGTCTTATCTCCATCTCTACTTACATTCAACTTAGCTTTGTAACTCTATTTGTTCAATCTTTTCAATCCCAGTGTTGCTTATTACTCTCATTTTTCTATCCTTTATCAGACTTCATACCACATTCATGTATTCACTGACTAATCTATTTACTATTTACTATTTACTATTTACTGAGCATCTGCTCAGTGCCAGACCTTAGTAGGTTCTGGAATACTAAGTTCCATCTTCAAGTCATTTATATTTAGGAGGAAATCAAATGAAACAGTCTTAGAGAGGATGAAAGAGACCCACATCTGAATTGCAAAGCTGTGTCCACATAGAAGAAGATTTGTTAGCTGAGTTTTAAAGGCCAGGTTCATTTTACAATGGAGGTCCTGAGTGGCAGAAACAGTTATGCACTCAACTATTTACCCAAAGTATGGGGATGCGAACCCTCACAGAGCCGTGGAAAGGCCAGTTGGTCTAATTCCAAAAGATCTCAGGCATTGGAAGTGCTGTGGAGGGTAGTTCCATTCAGAAATCCATAGGGTTACCATGTACTAACTCGTTTTTGTTGTTGCCACTGTTGGAGTGTGAGTGTCAGGGATGTGAGTGATTTTTGTGTACACATTTCAATAAACCCTGTGGGAGGTGAAAAGGGTCAGGCCACTCTAGTTTGGGCTGGAATTATTTGATTACACGCAGAATAAACATAACTGGCACAAAGATTCAATATACTTCCAAATTAGTTAATATTTTCTACATAAAAAGAACTCTTCTCCTGCTCCCCGCCTCCTGTTCCTCCCAGAAAAAAAATCAAAGTAATATGAATGAATGATAAATGGCCATGTTTCATTTTTATGTATTTACAGAGTGTCTGACTAACTAACTTAGCCTGCAGACTCAAGAATGATGTTAAATAACTTTAAATAAAAAGACAAAAGTTGATCGGAGCAAGAAAAATCATTTTGTGGGTTTATGGAAGAAAGAGAACTGGAATTTAATTCTTACGTGTTTTGGATTGAGAGAAAGAGAAAAGGGAATAATAGACATTTTGTTGCATCCAGTCAAAGTATAATATTTTCATTGGGAGAGAACTTTTTCACCCTCACATTTTTGGAGTATTTCTTATGTGCCATATAGATAAACATCCAATCTTCATAACATGTCCGATATGGTAGTATTCCCATGTTACAAATGACAACACCGAGGCTAAATTAGGTCAAGGATCTTCACTGAAGACACATGACCAGTAAGTGGTAGCATGAAATTTTTGTTTGGAAATATTAATTTGCAATTACCTTTTCTTCAAATTAGGAGTTCTTGAATGGCAAAGAGAGTTTAGTGTTGCTTGTCTAAGCCCAGGAACAAACATTTCCCAAGACAAACCTGGTGATCTACTTTTGAAAATTCAGATGGGAAAATCCAGAAGAGCAGTTCTACTCTACAGATGTGAGGTTACTGTATTAGACTGGTTTCTTTAAAGACGCAAAATGAGTGAACTTTATGTATCGTATGTGTACATTTAGAAAGAATTGTTTCAAGAAATTGGGCCATCAAGTTAAAGAGGTCAGATAGTCCCAACTCCATGGGTCACATGTCACACTAGAGCCTTTTCCTGATGCACATACCTATATGCTGATGGAACCAAGATGGCAGATTGGGGAGCAGGCCTCTGGCTTAACTCTCACGAACTGGAGGTCAAATGATGAGGAGCTGGATGCAGTATCAGAAACAGGCAAAAAAATCCTAGAAAACTTTGTCAGATGTCCATATTGGATACAAGCCGCATCCCCTGAGAAAATACCCTTTCAATTAATTGGCGGCTTATACCTGATCTTATCATGGAAGTGATTATATAATTACATTATTGCCAAATTGCTTTAAAACTGCCAAACCACTAATATCCATGGCCCAGCCAAATTCACCATTTTAACCAACACATTTCTCATGTGTCAGTGTCAATTCAGTAGCACCGATCAACTTCTACTCTAGCTAATGTACTTACAACAATACAATATTCTGTGTATTTTAATTTTGTTACTAATTTCACCAATGTCGCGAAGCATCTCTCTATGTAACAGTGGGATGTGGGCACTTGCTGACCTCCATTTATTTCAGAAGGAAGAAAGAGGATCAAGAACATCAGCATCAGCAACCCAGTGACAATCCCCGTGAGGAAGATGTCAGACATGCCTCCACTCTCTAAGCTTTTTACTAATTCTGACATCAACTAGCCATCGCAAGGCTGTGTTTGATAATTCCTTGGCCACACAGAAATCATTGATCTTAAAGACGTAGTAAATTGCGATACAGGATTAGAAATAACTCAGGATACAATTCTTAGTGTCTTCTGAGCCATGCCTACAGGCATCCTTCTCTACAATCCTAGGTCCTCATCCTGACACGTCCATGCTTGGGCAAGTGACCCAGAGTTTTTTTAGTCTCTCAATGAGTGGTCAACATCTCTTCACTCAACCAGCAAGTGTCCTGCTCAAAGATACTCAACTTTCTCCTCTGGGCTTCAAACCCCACTGCCTTGTCTCCTTTTAGTCTTCTGGTTCTGCTAACGCTGCAGTTTCCACTTGTCTGTTGCTATTTGATGTCTCTTGCCTGCTCTAGTGTCACAACTTGATGTCTCTTAGATTGAGAAGGTTCAGTGCCCTAATTTTGGGATCCAAAGGACATGCTGGCTCTTCTTTTTGGTGGTAGTGAGATTCCCCTTTCTGTATCTGGGATGGCTCACTTTAAATCTAGCAGAATGTCAAAACGGATCAGACCCCATGTTAGAGTTCCATCAACCTTGTTTTTATGGGCTTACATTCATGAGGGTGTCTTGTACATTATTTATGTTAGCAAGCTAGCCAAGCCCTTTAGTGGACCAGTCATCACGTGGGAGTTACACAGATGAGATGGGCCACAATCAGTTTCAAAACATAATTTTCCTTCCTAAAATCCTGGACATCAGCTCCCTTTTATGCCACCTCTCACCCCCCAACTACCACCCCTGTACCCCCAACCCAGAAACCCTTATTCTACATGCTTTCTTTATAAGTTTAATGATCCTGGGTTTCATATACTGAAAAAGAGAAAAGATTCAAAAGGGTGACCCCTGTGTTAGTCTGGTAGATTAGAGAAACAAATCCACAAAATCTCATATGTATATAAGACAGAGTTTTAGGGTAAAAGGTAAGTATAAATTAAGAAAGCACCCCAACCCAGTGCTGTCCAAGCCCATAAGTCCAACATTAGCCTACATGTTCAAGACCTGTCTACAAAGTCCTCCTCAATCTCACAAAACACACACAATGATGCCGACTACAGGAGGAAACCCGAATCAGTGAACATGTAAGCATCTCAGCTCTGGCAGGGGTCTCTACGTGGCTGCTCCCACACCCAGGGATGTATCAGAGTAGGTCCATGTGGCTTCTCCTCAGGGATGTCTTACAGGAAGTGAGCCTTGCCAACTGAAGCAGGGAACTGGCTAAGGCAGCTGCACCCTGGTCCAACCATCAGAAAGCAAGAGACTGGAGAACTAGGAAGGTGAGGCTCACTGAGCCATTTCTCTCTCCACCCTTCAATTAACCCCACACGTGTTTATCAGCCAGGTGGGCACTCTAAACCTTAACTATCTAACCCCCAACAACATAACACATCTGAGATAAACCCCAAAATGAACAAACAAAAAATACAGAAAATGTTGAAAATCCAGCACAGGCCCAAGATGCATCAGAGCGGGGATCAACTGACAAGGTTTTAACCATTCATGTCAGGTTTATCCTTTGGATCGTCTATTGTCTTCTCTCCAGTGCACACCATTTAGAACCACTTTCCTCCCATCCTCTATTATGGATCGAAGGTAATCATCAGAGGCTTGTTTCCCATGTAGATCCCACAAATGTATCTTGAGCTATCACTGTCCTCCTCAGCCTTCTGCAAACCTTGATCATCAGGTTTTCTTCACTGACCTAACCTCTGGCTGAGCCACCTACTTCTGAAGAACGGATGGAACCATCCTGCGCACGAGTTCTGGGCACTGCCATGCTTTTATGTCCGCCACCGAACTCAGTGTCCATGTGATTGGAACACGTGTCCCAGAAGGAAAGGGTCTGTTTTAGGACCCAACCAGGAAATGGCAGGCATTTACATGAAGTTGGAATTAAGATCATGGCCCTAAACCAAAAAAATTGTGTCTATATCTAAGAAGACCTCATATTTTAAAATGAAACATTTTTAAAACGTGAAACTTAAACAAAAAGATCCTTCATAAAGAGTATTGGCATTATAAAGCAGAGAGACAGTTTTTAGATACTGACCCTCTGCTTCAATGATTAAACTCTGGACTCTCCGCCGAAGCTCTCTAGTCAGTTTCTCATGGGCTACGTTTCTCATTTGTTGAGTTCATTTAGGAGGGGTGCTAGAGGAGAAGCAGACGGGAGGGGAGATAGGGGAAGGCTTTTCATCTTTTCTGAGTTACTTGTTACAGTACCTCAGCAATGACACTTACTCTAGCAACAAGCTTCAGACCAGCCCCACCACATAGTCTCAGAGGTCAGAGACAGGCCCCGCTCCAGCTGGCTCCCACAAGCTCCTGACGTGAGCAATGTCCCCTGTTTAGAGCATGTCCTCCTCAGCATAGTGACCTTCTTTTCAGCCTCAATCTTCTAAAAATCCCATCTCTTCCCCGAGTCCTCCCCATTATCCAACTTATTTCATTCGTTTCTCATTGCAGTGTTTAGCTCTAAGTTACAGTAGTAGTCATACATGTATATTTTTTACTGCTTCTCAATACCTGGGTAACTTAGTGCCTACATTATCTCTAGCAACATAGGTCATGACTACAGAAAATGTCTTTTACCAAAATGCATTGTGATGAAAGAAATGATTCAGAAACTTTTGGCCCATCTCAACAATAAGCAGCACCCTTCGGAGGCTTGCTGTTAACCTTACACAATCTACTTCTTAAAGGTTAAAGACTCCACATATTTAAATAGGACCACTTCCTTTTGCCCTGGAGCATCACCTCGAAAGGCAATCTCTATCTACTTGTGGTTAAAACAGGACAATAAACCTCTTCCAGAGCTGGACCTTTGATTTTCAATTTAGAGTCAAACCTCCTAGGGGCAAAGTCATCTATTTGTGAGAAAGGAGAGTTTCTTCTAAATCTAGGGAAGAAGGCGGACCCAAATGCATGGACATTAACTTACTGAGAACTGTGGTAGCAGAGTGGTTACACGTTGGCTGCTAACCATAAGGTCAGCAGTTCAAAATCACCAGCCGCTCCTAGAACACAAGATACGCCTTTCTACTCCCCTAAAGAAAACCACAGGGACCACTCGACCCTGTCCTACAGGCTCTCTATGAGTCAGCATCAACTTGATGACAGTGGGTTCTTTAATTTTATCTTCTACCCAATACTTTGTGAATGGATTGAGTGTAAATGAAGACATATTTTATGGACTGTGTGCTCTTTAAATTTCAAATGGGTTGAGCAAGAAAGGAATACAACATGATATTGCAAAAATGTGTTTTAGAATTTTCCAAAATTACAAAGGTTAGAGGAAGAGAAAGCCAGGGTGTGGGTTCACTGAAGTTGTCATGTGAATGCAAATTAAGAGCATAGATGTCTCTAATGGTTCTTTGAAATGCTCTTCCCATCCACCTCCAACAGAACAAAATGAATAATGAACTTTCTAGATAATATATCAGGTAAGGTCTGTTGGCAAAGCCTCCATAGCAGAAGTAGGGAACAGATGTCTACTTTTAATCTACCTTACCAGCAGGAAAAGCTTTCTATGGGCTGGTTTACCATCAGCTCTGCCCTTCGTGGGTCCACGTATTGTCACATGAATCAACATGCCCCAACTTTAGTTAACAAGGGAATGTAGCTAAAGACAACTGCACATCAATTCCCCGTCGCTCAGTAAAAAGGTTTTATATTGAAAATAAAATTAAATTTATTTCAATGTATGATACGTAAATGACTTTGGCTTTATTTTTACTGTGGTAATGATACACATAGCAAAACATTTTCCATTTCAACTTTTTTTTACCACACACAATTCAGTGATATTAATTACACTTATTGTGTTGTACAACCATTTCTAACACTTCCAGCCTTTTTAAATAAAGGCTTAATACCCCCTAAGCAGCGATTCTCCCCTTCCCATTCTGCTCCTGGTAACCACTAAGAAACTTGGCCTTTATCTGTATCTGCTATGATTGGCGTTTCATGTAAGTGGGACCACACAGCATTGGTCTTTTTCTTTCAGACATTTCACTGGGCATAGTAATTCAAACATTCATTGAATTACTGCTGCTGGTCCATTGCTAGGTGCCAGTGAGTGAATTCTCGTTTAGAGATACCCCTTCAACAACAGCGTGAAGTACTCTTCCCACCTTCGACTCCTTCACAATTGTGGCTATGTTTAAGCTCAGAGTTATAGCCATGTGTTAATCCATTTGCTTGACCGTCTTCTCTTTTTCACAGAACCTGCACTTGACCATGTAAAATGGCCACTGTTCACCTGCTAGCCACAAGGTAAGCAGTTTGAAACTATTAGCCAGTCTCAGGGAGAAAGATGAGGCTTTCTAATTCTGCAAAGACTTGTAGGCTCAGCAATCCATAGAGGGCAGTTCTGGCTCGTTCTATAGGGTCACTAAGAATCAGAAGCCACTCAATGGCACTGAGTTTTTTATTGTTTTATTCTTTTTCTTTTTAGTCAATATTCTATGCCAACAGCATACAGTAATTCAAATAGTTTCTATTTTAATACTGCAATGAGAGTGGGAAGTTTAATCAGTGAATCCATAGTGAGCTTTGAAATTTAACATTTTAAAAAATAAGCAAATTGTTTTTAAACTTTTTTCTAAGCTATAAATCATCTGTTTTTTCACACACATTTCTTTTCAAACAAAATCTTAATCATAAAGTCTTTCCATTATGAATTGACAGTAATGTCACTAAACTTTTCTATTCATAAATATTGGATTGATTTCACGGAGAGGATAGTCTAGGTGATACTGCTGCTGGTAGGTGCTGATGAGTCTGCTCAAACTCATAGCTGCCCTATATTCAACAACAACAAAAACACAGCACTGCCTGGTCCAGCTTCCTCCTCACAATTGCTGTGTCTGAGCCCATTACTGGAGCCACTGTGTCATCCATTGCATTCTTATTCACTGCCCTTTTTGGCTTTTTAACCATGTAAAGAAGTTTTGCAGCAGATTCACACAATGCAATATATCCTTTTGTTTCTTGACGGTTGCTTCCACGAGTGTTGATTGGGGACCCAAGTAAAGTGAAATTCTTGACAACATCGACCTATCCTTGCCTTATCAGCCTGCGGCTTACTGGTGCTGCCCTCGAGGATTTTGGTTTGCGATGTTGAGTTATGATCCACAGTCTGACTTTCGTCAGCGAGTCTCTCAAGTTCTCTTGCATCAGCAAGCAAGCGTGTGTCATCTGTATATCAAAAATTGTTCATGGGTATTCCTCCAATTTAGCTGCTACATGAGGCTTTCTAGTTTTCATTTTATTTTTTAAAGGGATCCCCATTGAGAGTCCAATATGATACATAAGCCAACCGACCAAACACAATGACACCGTCATTTATAGTCCATGTTGTTGTGGTTGGTAGGTGACTTGGAGGCAGTTCTGACCCAGCAACTCTCCCCACAGAGGAAGGAAGCATCGCCTGGTCCTGACCTCTCCTCACACTGGTTCTTGTGTTGCATCTCACTGTTTGCAGCCACTCTTGTGAATCCATCTTGTCAAGGGTCTTCTTCTTTTTTGATGCCTCCCTATCAAGCATGATGTCCTATTCCAGAGACTGGTCTAGACTGACAGCATATCCAAAGTAAGCCCAATAGGTCTCTAGAGCTATAAATAATTACAGGGTAGGCAGCCCCATCTTTCTCCCACAGGGCAGCTAATGGCTTTGAACTGCTGACATTGTGGGTAGCAGCACAACCCTTACAGAAGACATCAAATTGAAATATTAACATTTTCCCCATTTGTGTGTTTCCCTTCAGTGTCTATTTTTTAACATATTTGAAATGTAATATCAGTGTATAACTATTTCTATGATCTTTATTTTGCTCTGGTCACTCATTACCTAGACTATGTTGAATCCTGTGGTATGGATTGCAACTTAATGTTAAAAAAAAAAATCCTCACAACTGGACCAGTAGACTGCATCCTAAATATGTGGAGAAGAGTTGGCCTTTGTCAAGGATTTCATTTACTTGGGTCTACAGTCAACACTCATGGAGCAGTAGTCAAGAAATCAAATAACAGATTTCATTGGGCAGACCTGTCGCACACCACTTCTCTAAAACATTAAGGAGCAAAGATGTCGCTTTGAGGACTAAGGTGCATTGGGTCCAAAAAGCCATAGTCTTTTCAGTGGACTCCTACCTGTGAAAGCTGGACACTTACTACGGAAGACCCCCAGAAGAACGGATGCATTTGAATCATGGTACTGGCGAAGAATATTCAAAGCATCACGGGCCGGTAGAAGAGTAAACACATCTATCTCGTAGGGAGGACAGCCAGAATGTTCCAGAGAAGGGAGGATGGTGAGACTCTTTCTCAAGTACCTTGGACATGCTATGAGGAGAGACCAGTCCTTGGAAAAGGCCGTGGTGCTTGGAAAAGTCGAGGGTGAATAAATAAGAGAAGACTTTTTATGAAACGGATTGACCAAGTGGCTGCAACCGTGCCCTAGACAACAAAACTGTGAAGACAGCACAGGAGCGGGCTGGGTGGCATTCTCATTGACACAGGATGGATGTGAGGCAACGCCAACTAGAAGGCATCCAACAAGAACCTCCTAGACCCAAATCGGTGTAATTCTTACTCCTGATTTCAAGTCTGTGGTGTGTGTACTCCCGACAGAATATACTATGAAAATGGTGGAAAGAAATACTGTCAGTAAAATCCATTTTCTAGGCAAAGCTCTTTTAACCTTGGTCAAATATGGTCAGGGGAGTAAACTGTGAACGAGTGTGTATGTGAGAGTACCCTCGTCGAAGACAAGAACTACTGTTTATACTTAAGTATAATTCTTAATCACTTCACTCGCCAAAGCAATGCAATAGATTGCTTTATATCTCCATTTGTTAAGCAATAAGAGAAAAACTGCTTCTTAGTATTCATGATTGCTCAGTAGTAAAATATTGAGTAATTAGTAGCCAATTTCCTCAAATCTTCTCACGTTACTACATACAATAAAATAGATGTTGAAATATAAGTTCAAATAGAAAATAAAAAGAAGAGAAACCATCCATTCATTCATCTCATTTATTTACTCTTTTCTATGAAGTATTAATGAACATCTGCCTTGAAGTTTGAATGATTCCCTCTGTAACCATTATTTATTGAGCACCTTCTGTGTGCCAGACCCGGAGCTACAAAGTCGCATTCAATGAAAAGACCCACAAACCCAGTTTAACAAGTTCAAGTCAGAAGAATATATCCTGTGCTCATGGTTTTCTCCTGTCTCCCTAACACCCCTCAAAAGACACCATTGTATTAAAGCAGGGGATTGAGTCCCTGACATTATTTTCAGCAATGCTCTAAGACACAGCTTATGTTTAACAACCAGGACTCGGACCTATGCTCCCCAAATTAGAATTCAGTAGGAAACACTGAAAGCACAGAAAGCATTCAATGAATGTTTATGATTGTTTAAAATAGGAAGAAATGCAGCTCTTTCAGAGAAATATCCTTAGCCAATGAGGAAGATACAATAAAGAAAATGGAGGAAGAAAGGGATGGGGGGAAATGGGGACCAAGTGTGTTAAGAAATGCAAAGTGAAAAGGATGAAAAAAGGGAAAAACAATAACCAGCAGATTAATGCTGATAAATATTATATATTCAGGCTGGGAGTGATATTGCAGCTTCCACAAAAGAACGGGCAAACCAATCTACCTCAGTCCATCCTATCTCAGGTCCTGCTTTACCCACAAGCAGACGAGAAAAAGTCTTCCTTCACTTCCAGCACGAAAAACTGGGGTAGGTAGCTGTGGCATTATACGATCCTCATCAGTCACTGACACGGCCTTCAAGTAAATGATGATCTCTTGTTCAGCGTGAAGCTGCTGCCAGTAATGAGCATATAATAGTGATGTATTAGCATGTTAAATAACGGCATGCGAAGTTACAGTGTACGTGTTGATGCCGTGTTGCTGCTAACCTGCGACTTGCACTAAATTTGTCACTCTCAACCTAATTTGTGGTTCCAGATGGGAAATTTCATTTTGTCTCACTTCCTCTAGTCCCTTCCAGCTTTGAGCGATCACCTGCCTCCCTGCCTTTGCCACCTTCAGCGTGCTCGCACGAAGGAAACCAGGCACGTGGCTGGCGATGGCCCAGGGACAAAGGAAAAGTCTCCTCCTGGAGCCCTGACACGTACTTTGAAGTCTGCCCCTCTGGGAGAAACCCAGGGCCAGAACCATATTTATATTTGTTATGCAGGCAACGCAGCAAACGAACTTAGAAGCGCAGGGCCAGAGGAACATATGGAGCGGTTGGCTACTCTGGGTCCCCGGTGGGGTGGTGAGGCGTCCCTGATGGAATGAGTTTTTCAAAGTCACCAGGAACTACAGCACAAGCAGCGTACCGCATGATACCATCTGGAATTAGGCCTTCGGAGTTCAAAAGAAAGGAAAACAACGTATCATTTGATCCACCGCTGACGTTTAGATGGTCATGACAAGTCACATGCTTCAGATGAACTGGTTTGTGGTCAGACCTGCCATCTGCAGGTTTTCACTGAAAGGAAGCCCTCGAGGCCTGTGATTCTGAGGACAACACCGTTCGCCTAAAGTAGAAAACGAGAATCTCTCGATTCTTATCAGAGAACCATATTACCATGCGCTTTGGTTTCTCCTGGCGACAACAATCTGCGTTGAGTTGGGGCTTCCCTGTTCACTTCACCGAGGAGTAAAATGCACATGAGTGCTGTGTCCAACGGCGCACGGTTACTGAAAGAAAGATGCAGGTGTCCCGCCTCCTGGTTCAGCCGTGCCTCTTCTTGCTGCCTCGGAAATGAAGCATAGCACTTTGTAAACAAAGAACGAACACTTACAAAATATTAGTAAATTAAAATGGCTGTTAAAGAAATCCTTCGTGCTCTAGGCAAAGCAAGCTCTATATGAAATAGTTAAAAGAAATGAGAGCAACTCTCTTTCTTATGGGTTCTAGTCACATCGATGTACTGTTTTTCATAAAGCAGCTGGGGTGAATCCCCCCATTTTTTCCCCCAGGCTGGTTTAGACTAAGACAGATCATCATATATCCAGAATGTAAAGTTAGTGTCACCCAAAATGTAAGAGGGATTCAGTTGTGTTGAATTAGGTGGTAAATAAAATTGTTTAGACAGCCTTCAGACTCACTATTAAATAGTGTTTTCATGGCAATAATTGACTTCTTGTTTATTTCTTTTTCAATCCTGCAAGTTATATCAAGCATGAAGTCTCAGTTTGGTTATAGCTTGTACAGATTTCTAACCACTTAGGTCTTCCTTTAAAACAAAGATGTGAAGAGTCTTCAGAGGTCAAAGTCATTCTGGTCGATTTAGCATACAATTATCTTTATTTGGGTTTTTTATTACTCCCTTTCTGAATACTACAAATATGCATTTATAGCAATGATAAAATGCACCCCTTTAAATTAAAAAGGACCTGGTTAAGTCGATAATTGTAGATCAGATTAGATGAAGCCTGAGAGAACCGGGTGGTAGTAAAATTGGGTGGGGAACTTGAAATAACCTGTTAGCAGTGCCTCAATGCCCTGCACTTGTTATCCGTGGAGAATGAGCTACAGAGAAGGGAAAGTTGTCCCTGGCTGCCAGGAACTTGCCTGGCCTTTTTTTTTTTTTTCCTGGAAGTACGGCAATACCAGGTTAGTGCACGAAGCGGATGGAGCAACTCCTAGTCCAACTCCTACTTGCAAAAATGGATTTACTAGGTTGTCCTCTGATGAAGGACGTGTCAGATACTGATAAGAACAGATACTACCCTGATCTTATGCGTTAGGGACTGGTGTTAGCAGGAGCTAGCAAGACACACACATACAGGCTATGGTGTGCTGCCGAATATAACCTAAGTGAACACGAACAGCAGACAAAGCAAACCTGTGAGCTTGAGGGATCAAGATAAAAGTAATTCTACTCCTAAAAACTAAAGCACAAAAGCGAGCAAACATTTTTCTATCTTGGCTGATATGAGTGATTGCTGATTTAGCCTTGCTTTATTTCTTCCATCTTCTCGATGATTTACTAAAATACTCAATCAGAGAATCACTCTTACTTTTTGACAGATTATAGTACATTGCAAGCCTCTCATCCTTAAATCTGGCCCCAAATCATCTAACACAAACTCAAATCTGATAAATCCTTGTTATCATCATCTTTCGCAGAAGTTAAAAGGTTCTCTATAAGTTGTGTTCTCCTTCATGGCAATGAACCTAAGCCCAACTTTGTTCTATTACAAGTGTGTTCCTAGTGGTGTTTACCTTGAGGACTGTCTTCGAGTGTGTTCTCTATAGAAGTAACACCACGGATGCTCATATAGATATATATCAAATAAAATTATAGCAAGAAAATGATTCACACAGTTTTAGAAGTAGGAAAGTTCAAGCCTGGACAGGTTGAATGCACATGGGTTAGTTGTTATACTGGAAGCTTATCCTGACTCACATAACTGCAAGAGTTGATACACTCAAGATTGGCAGGAAGAAGACAAGCTGCCGAGGTGAAAAATGCAAGGTCCACAAGACAAATGGAAAGTCTTTGGAGACTCCCAGAATCAACAAGCAATATGGCAGGCCACTGACTCACATCCAAAGAACTGGAGGTCTATGAGCCAGATGCAGGATGCAGACTCAACCAAAAAGTGAGCTAGCTTTTCTACAGCATCCACTGATACTGGAAGCAGGCCACACTCTTGAGGAAACTTCCTTCGATTAATTGCATCAGGGCTGTGATCTAAGTAAAGTTGTTCCAGCCCACTCTATTTTTCTTACAACGGATTATTTTCTTTGACAGATCCCATTATCAAAGAGATTCCATTGTGTTAAATCAGATCATCGGGGATTACTAGGAGCTAACTGGTGCAACCAAGCTGACACAAAACCTATCACAAAGGGCAGTGACGCAAGAGAACAATTATGTTCTAGGATCAGAGTTGAAATATTTGTCTCTTTCAAAAGTGCATCACAATTTCCAATTATCTGTAAAGAGATAAATAATAGTTAACATTTATAATTATTTACAGATGAAACATCTGTACAGTACATTCTGTAAGCTAGTCATGGGAGAAAGATGTGGCAGTCTTGGAAACAGCGGAGATGATAGTCCATTGTACTAAGTCCTATGGGTTCACTGAATTAGAATAGACTTGACAGCAATGACTGACTTTGTGTTTTGCTTTGCTTTGTTGCTTGTTTTTTTATGTAAACATATTGCTAATTCAGGCTTTAGATCACTATTTCAGTGTGGACTCCCACTCATCATGCATAACCATATTGTATCCTTCTCTCTCCAAAGCATTGAGAATATGAATGGCATGACACTAGCTAAAGAAATAATATTAATAACAATTATGATGAGTCCTTTACCCACCAATGATCTCTAGACTAGATACATTTCCCCATTTCAAATAATATTACTATAAGGAGTGCTAGTGGCAGAATGGGCTGTACATTGAACTATTAACTCTCAGGTCAGTGGTTTGAACCCACCATTTGCTCTACAAGAGACGGATGAGACTGCTCCCTTAAAGAGTTCAAGTTTCCCATCCCAAAGGGACAGTTCTACTTTGTCCTGTGGAGTCACTATGAGTCAGAACTGATTGATGACAGAGAGTTGGTTTGGGCTGTAATCCTCTTAAAATAGCTCTTATTATCTCTATTTTGTAGCCCAGGCACTAAAAATTGGAACTATTAAAATGGCTTGCTTCAAATCACTCCCATAATAAGATAGTAACACGAGATTTAATCCAAGGTTTGGCTGATCCAAGGGGATGTTCTTGTTCTAGTTCCCTTTCTGCCTTGTGATTTGAAAGGTCAGGCTGAAACTCCAAATGTAACTAACTATAGGAAAATAATCATAGTTGAACAAAAATTCTTAGCATCTTTTATGCTATATTGTTCCTTTGAATCATTTTATGAAACAGATGTTTAAAGGCCCTGAGACCAGATACTTAAAATAATATATGAACTGTTGGGTAGAGAAAAGTCTTTGCTTATATATTAAAGAAGGAGCAATGAAAACATTATCCAGGCTAAAAGATAAAAATTGGTGGCAGAAAATCCAATCCATTGCTTAATGACTCTGATTTTTGATTACTTAATATATATATATCATGATCCTTTCCCAGTGAGTCCTATTCATTTTCAGAGGACTGAAAGCAGAATTAAATCTGTTAACCAAAATGAAATGCCAGTTATTCTCTGTGAAATTTTAAACAAAAGCCACACAAAAAAAATCCTTTATGGCTTAAACCAGCTCTACATCATAAAAGTGTATTGCCAGCAACATGTACAGAATTATGTTTATGTCTTAGGTTTACCCTGTATCACCTGCATAATTTACTATCTTCCCCAGATCCCCGGGATCGAGGTAACGCTATTCTCATGCTAGCGCTTCAGAACCTTAAACACCCTCTGTGAGTCCACACAGCTAGCCAAGGTGAAAGCCAGCTTTCAAAACTGAAATGTCAGGTCATGAGAGAAGTTGCAAGGTGGGGAAGTGGCCAAGGTTCTGAAGCATGCGCCATCCTTGACTTCTCTGAGTTTTAGCCGTGTCTGCACCAAATGATAGACGGAATTCGTGAGAAATCACGACTTTTGGTTTCCTTATTGCATCTTATTGACCTCCACGGTAACTGAAGTCATATGGTTGACGTGCTACAAAGTAAACCTAGAGGGGGGAAGTTAGGGCAAGACAGAGAGCAAAGCTCAAAAGGAATGTTCCACAAGACCTAGTTCTCTTAACCCTGGTATATGAGAGCTATATGTCTCCGTGCTGACTCGCCTGTCTGTCTCGATGCCAGGAAACCTGAATGTGCATCCCAAATGTGTTTGGATGCATTGCAAGCAAATGTCAAAGCAGGCATTATACCCCCCACTAATGTACATTTGCAGGTCAAGAGGGTGATGCTGGAAAAGATTAATCCCTTGCTGGGTATTATCCATCAGAATGCTTTTAAATGTTGTTGTATATGCAGCTAATAGATTCTATATCATAAACACAGCTGTTGGAAGAAAAGCTGCATTTCACAAGTCATGCAATTAAAATTTCCAATCTTGCAAAGTATCAAAATAAAAGAAGGAAAAAAGCAGTGTGGGGGGTGGGGGAGGATGAAGATAAAGCTTCGTTTCTGAGAAAGGGGATCTCTATCCCCTGGATGGTTTTTCTCTCATTTCTTTTGAGCACAAGGATCCTCTTACTGAACTAGGGAGTACTGGGGGGCGGGGTTGTCTTTCAATGAACAGCATGCTGCAAAAGAAAATGAATTAGGAAGAGGGGTGGGGGGGTGGATCCTTTACTCAAATTTGGTTTTCTTCCATGAAAGATGTATATTGTTCTTATGTTTGTATATATATATACTTATCGGGGGGGGGGGGATATAAACAAAAACATTAAAATCAACCTACTGTTACCGATTGGATTTTAACCTCAAAAACATATGTTGTAAATCTTAATCCCTAAACCAGAGGTGATACGCTAATTTAGGAATGGGTTTTCTTTGTACTATTAATAAGATAGCATTAGTGCCAGGTGTGTTCTCAATCTCTTATAACAGCTGTTCTCAACCTGTGGGTCGTGATCCCTTTGGGGATCGAAAGACCTTTTCACAGGGGTCGCCCCATTCATAACAGTAGCAAAATTATGGTGATGAAGTAGTAATGAAAATAATTTTATGGTTGGGGGGGGCGGTCACCACAACATGAGGAACTGTATGAAAGGGTCACTGCATTAGGAAGTTTGAGAACCACTGTCTTATGAGATATAAAAGCAGATTAAGCAAGCAAATAACTTTGAGTAGAGATGGATGATGACATACCATATAACTGACAAAATACAAAGACCTCTTCCCAGGGTGAGCAGAGAAAGAGAGCCTTCCCCCAAAGCTGACACCCTGAATCAGACTTCTAGCACCCTGAACTGTGAGAAAATACATTTCTGTCTGGTAAAGTCACCCACGTGCTGTATGTCTATTACAGCTGCACTAGATAACAAAGATGCCTACCTATAAACCAGAAAGAACAAATTCACTGCCATTGCATCACTACGGACTCAGAGCAAACCTGCTCCTGTGAGTTTCCCAGACAATAACTGTTTACAAAACTAGAAAGCCCCATCTTTCTCCCAAGATGCCTACTTATACTACAATCTAATTATATGCCATGTAATTGCAGCCCTCCAAAATGAGAGCACATTTTTGTATATCTCTCAGTTCTTTTGATCAGTATTCAGATTCATCCATATTTTACTGCAAAATTAGGGTCACACAGTATGATCACTGCAAGGGGAAGCCAGCCCCTAGCATATCATCATGGGTCCAGTAGTTGCAATCGTACAGCGATAAAAGGAAAGATTATAGTAAAGTTATAGAGAGCATGAGAGATAGAAGAGAGAGTCAAATAATGGAGTCAGACACATTTCATAGTAGCAGGCTCACCTCAGTCCCACTTGGTTGTCCACGTGGAGAGAGAGAGATTTAATGCTAACCCAGGCTTTTATATTCTCTGGGGACATGCAAGCCCCCTAATTGCAGGCGAAGACCTACATCACAGGAAGGGGTTGCACTATAGGTAATACAGTAATGGGAGGGGTGATCTAGGGGTATCCACGCAATAGGAAGAGGAGGGACTGGGGGTATACATGTGGCAAGATGGCCAGATCCTAGAGTCAGGATGGCAGCTTAACTTTGGATGTCAGGAGCTGGTTTAATCTGCTCTCTAGATGCCATAAGAACCATTATCAGTGGGGTGTGTAAACCCCATGCAAGGAACCAAGCTAATGGTCGCAAGCCTCAGGGAGAAATAGCCCATTGTCCCCAGCAGCAGGGAGCAGGCCCACCCCTGTGGTGGGGGGAGACAGCAGTCCAGCAGCGATGGCCTCAAGGGAAATAATTTTTATCATCAGCTGCAAGCAGTGCCCTAAATCTAACATATTTGGGGGAGACGACTTGGGAGAAATCTTTCTGTTTCCCACAGAGATCACTATTAGTCTTTTATAGTTCCTGAAGTCTATAGTATGCTTTATAATACATTCTTTAAGATGAAAAAATATATAGTTACTTATATTTTCTTTGATTACTTTTTAATAATGAAGATGGATAGGGCTGCATATAAATCCATGATGAAGAACAAGACAGCTCACTGGTAGTTATCTCAACACTGTTGAATAGTCTGTTCTTGACCGAAAGCCTGGTTCATTGGCCAGTATTTCTATTCTCCTCGAAGGACCACACCGACTCAGTGCCGATGACTTGTAATAAATCAACGTTTTCAATGCTTCTTTTAGGACGTTCTGGATAGTGGACCGAGTTAACACACTTAGCTGCTAACCCAAAGTTTCAAGTCCCTGCAGGGGTCCCCCATGTGAAGAAGGGCCTGGTGATCGATTTGTAGACAATTCAAAACTGAATGGAGCAAGTTCTAGTGCCTCACAGAGGTCTCCACGAGTTGGAAGAATTTACCTGTACGACATTGCTTTCTATAGGAATCCCAGAGTTAATTAGTCAATGCTCAAACATAATGCATCCGAAATTTTAGAATATTATTATGAATTCATGGAGGGAATGGTTGCAGGTCAAGGAGGCTGAGTCTGCTTATGTAAGAAAATGGTGCATCTCACCAGTCATTCAAGTCTGTCTTTCTGTCCTTCAGGTAATTCTATGGTTTTATTCATAAAGACTTTGCACAGACTGTAAGTTTATTCTTATACAGCTTGTTATATTTATGTTGAACTCTCTTATGGTCTTTGGCTTTCCAGACACAATTCATAGACTACAATAACAAACATTAACAAATGTGTTACATCCCATCTGTATTTTATCCTTCCAGATGCACTGGAGCCCTGTACTGTAGTGGTTCTCAACCTTCCTCATGCCGCGACCCTTTCATACAGTTAAACCCTTTCATTCAATTAAACTGCTCTTCACTTAACCGTACATGTGTTTATCGACCAGGTTGGCACAATAAACTAACTCACTGTGAATCAGCAAACTTTCTTTATTTCTTAGGTTCTACTTCATTGGCCTCTGTGAAAGGTACAAAAAGGTGTCTCCCTAGTTGTGACCTACATCTTCAGTAACCCATTCATCTGTCTCCCCTAGTGGCTGCCAATCATTTTTGAGTAAGGCTCTCAGGACCGTGAGAATGTGCATGGTCTGAAGAGCGAGTTGCACATCAGCTCTCAGAGCCCTCGCCTCGCAGCCTCTGGACTTCATAGCATTTGGTGCAGATTCCATTTGTGGTTTGAGATTGTGGTGGTTTCCTTGTTTCAATGAAGATGAACTTTTGCTTTTCTCTGTTTTCTATTCTTTTTGTTGCTTTCAGTGGCTTAAAAAAATTTAAGAGGAAAAATGCTATTGATCCAGGGCTTAAAAGGGTTGTCAAACTCCAAATCTTTTGATAAACTATTTTTAAGTAGCAAAATCCACTATTGTCAATAGGGGCGACCACCATTAGTGTTTGTATGTAGCTTTATTCCGCTATTATTCATATTCTATCTCAGTGGATACGTTGCAAGTGTTCTCATGCTCTTGCCACTGTGATTTTTTTCAAGACCTCCTATTTATTCCCCTGGGACGTTGAGCTTCTCTCAATATTGAGAGAATAATGATAGTGTTTCAAAATGACTTAATGCCGCTAGATTGCAAAGACTTCTTGAAGGACCGATATAGACCAATGTGGAGTAATAAAGTAAGTCACGCTATTGAAAATTCACCCAAAGAAGTAAAAAGAAACTCAAAGCTGAGGGGTGAAGGAATCTCTTCAATTAAGATTACATGAATGCAAAACACTTGTTTAGATTTTTAAAAATAAATAGGAGGGGACTTTAACAAGTTCGTGAGAAATGCAATTAAAACTAAACACAATTTTTCCTATGACACTTTTGAAGTTTCATTCTTTGATGTTGTATGACATGAATTCTACTCTGACTTAGAAGCCAATGAGACTGAGTAGAAATACTGTGTAGAGATGTCTTGGCTGTAATATTTTTTCCCCCAAAACCATTTTATTAGGAGCTAATCCAGACATCATACCATCCATAGTTCAGTTATAACCGGCAGTATTGTACAGTTGCTCCCCAAATCAGTTCCCAAATATGTTCTTCCTTCGGAAACTCCTTGATATCAGTTCCCCCTCACACCTACTCCCACCTCTCCCACCAGACCTCCTAGGAGGCCTTATTCAACTATCTAGAGATTCAACCTCCCTGGGCTCATATACTGATAAAAAGAAACATTCATAACAGAGTCAAGAAATCTGCCAACAATGACAAAATGCAACAGAGACAGACCCCATTATGAAAATAAAAACACACACACAAAAATACTGAAAACCAGATTAAGCACAAAGTATAGCCAAAGGGAGATTAAGTGCTAAGGTTTTGACCATTCAAGTCAGATTTATCATTTTAATCTACGAGAATCATCTCTCCAACACTCTCTGTCTGATAACCAGGTTATTTCCATCCCTCAAATATGGCTAACGGGAAATCACAGGAGGCTTATTCCCTGTGTAGATCCTACAAAATGTATTTTGGGCTTCCACTGTCGTCCATAGCCTCTGCACACCAGAATCTCACCATTGAAACTCTGATACTCTTCCCTCCTTCAGTTTTAGGATTATATAATTTACAATCCTTTGGTTACAGATGTTGGTGTGCTTCCATGAAGACTTAGTGGACATTTCATTCAGATGGCTGCTTATTTGGAAACAAGCCTTTAAGACCCCAGATGCTATTCCATCTGATAGTCAGGCACCATCCAGTTTCTTCACCACTCTTTGTTAAAGTACCATCGTCTGTGTTTCCTTCATGAGGGTGGATATCGAGTAGGGCCATGTTGTAAATAGTAATTGTTCTTAAATTGGAGCTAGGATTTAGTGCAAACCCATTAGCTGTAATCTTCGTGGAAGTAGAAAGCCACGTGTTTCTCATAAGGACATTCTCATAGGTTTGAACCACCAAGCTTGAGTTAGCAGCTGAGCCCCTTAACCTTTGCACAACCAATGCATCTTTGTATAAATATATATACAACCCAAATGTATTGATAGACTAAAACTCAGAATTTTATCATCACAACGGATTTTTCCAGATAAATCAGTTCCTCATAATGACTCACACAGATATCACTAACATGAGTTTCTTCACAAGCAGAAAGACTGTTTCTTGATAATTTTGAATTTAACTTTTGTGGCTTCTTCTCATTATAATGTAAGTCCTTCATTCTATGGACATTGTGATTCTCAACCAAAAAAAGAATATTATTCCAATGGAGCAGGGGAGGTCTAACAAATAGGCTGCAAGAGTAAAATAAAAAGATTTATTGTAATACAGAGGAGCTCTGGTGGTGTAGTGGTTACACGTTGGGCTGCTAACCTCACAGTGAGCTGTTCAAAACCCCAGTCACTCCTCAGAAGAAAGACAAGACGTTCTATGTTACAGGCTTGCAAAACTACAGGGGCAGTTCTGCCCTGTCCTATGGGGTCACTATGATTTGAAATTGATTCAACGGTAGTGAGCTTGGTTTGGGTTTTGCAGTACAGATGAATAAAGGCACCCATATTGATTATAAATATGTTAAAGAGAGGAATATTTTTAAGTTAATTGATATTGTTGATGTCTTTCCTTCATTTTTAGGGGTCACAGAATTGAATGAACTAATAGAAACTATTCGAAGAGCAATGGAGCTTTATTTTCTAATATGCATATGCAACCAAATGCAGTTGAATAATCAACAAAACACAAAAGGCTTTGCTTCATGTGTAACCAGCCACTTCATATCTAAACCTTCATTTCCAAGGCAGTGGATTAAATGTGTTGATAACACTGAAGTTTACATTCAGTTTCTATTTCTCAGTGCCAGGAAATCTGTCCAGGTCTTACCTGACAGTCAATGTTCTGGGGTCTGAGCCCCAAATTTGCTGGACTTCATACATGCAACCTCTGCTAAGTCCAGGCTCAATTTATTTTGCACATGAAGATGAGCCCAACCTGCCCTACTCAAGCTGCAACAGTGGATTGAAGGTCATTTTTCAGTCAGGGCCCTCCAGCATCCAGATTATCACTGGAAGGTGAAAGTAGAACTGATATAGTGAGAAAAAGAAAATACATTTGAGAAGGTAATGGCAAAAAAGGAAAGCTGTTTTGTCCTGGTTTTAAAACAAGTGACCCTTAAGGCTGGTTAAAGGCACTCTTCTGAACCGTCTACCACTTTAAATGATTTACTATTCTTAAATATAGTGGAGTCGATAGATTAGGCATAGATTTTAGCTTTCTGTACCTTCTCTGGCTAGAAGCACAGTTGTCTTAAAACTGCTCAGTATCACTCACTTGGGTTGTCCTCTCAGGCTTAGTCCACATCAAGCATTGCTCAGCAACTTCATTCTTACAGTATTCTCAGCCGTTCATCAACCAATGCATGTATATTTTATTTAGACATACTGCATTCAACTTAATACCAAAGAAGTGAATTTAAGGAAAGAAAACATACTGATAATCCAGTGAAGGAGAAAAATATACAGATGCGTTAGTTAGTTTATTGTGCCAACCTGGATGATAAACACATGTGGGGTTAATTGAAGGGCAGAGAGATAATTGGCTCGGTGAGCCTCGCCTTTCTAGTTCTCGAGTCTCTTACTTTCTAATGGTCAGACCAGGGTGCAGCTGCCTTAGCCAGTTCCCTGCTTTAGCAGGAAAGGCTCACTTCCTGCAAGACATCCCTGAGGAGAAGCCACATGGACCCACCCTGATACAGCCCTGGGTGCTGGAGCACCCATGTGGAAATCCCTGCCAGTGCTGAGATGTTTACACATTCACTGACTAGCCTTTCCTCCTGCAGTCGGCATTGTTGCGTCTGTTTTGTGAAATTGATGATGACTTTGTGGATTGGTGTCAGACATATGGGTTAATGTTGGACTTGTGGGCTTGGACAGCACTGGGTTGGGATGTTTTCTTGATGCTCACTTAACCTTTATATAAAACTCTCTCTTATACATGAGTTTCTGTGGATTTGTTTCTCTAAAGTACCCAGACTCATACAACAGAGAACAATGGAAACATACAAACAAACACAATCTAAATTGCCTTGTCATCAGCATCACTTGGGATGAGTCTTTAAAATACAAACATTAGGATACTACCTCTAGCAATTCCTAATCAATACTTTGGGTGGATAAAAGTGGTTACAAATATCTAGATCAGTGATTCTCAACCTCAATCTATTGGAGAAGTTTTAAAATATATTAATGCCTGGGCTGCACCCCAAACCAATAAATTCCAAATATCTAGAGGCCTGACTTGGGAGCCCTGGTGGTGTAGTGGTTATGTGTTCAGCTGTGATCCACACGGTTACTAGTTTGAAACCATCAGCAGCTCCTGGGGAGAAAGTCTGCTCTTGTAAACAATAAGTCTCAGCACCCCATAGTGGGTCGCTATGAAAAGGCTTTGACTTGATGGCCGTTAGCTTGACCTTGAGAGGGATGACTTAGGCCTTGGAATGAAATATAGCTAGGTTGAAACATGGCTGTCACCACTTAGCAATGGTGTCACGGAACGCATCCCAACTATCAATTATCATTTGGTTTGGTTTCTATCTATCAGGGGGGATAACAGTGTTTTCCTTCTCCTAACATTTATTAAACATGAACTGTGCTAAGAGCTTTACATAAACTCAAATAGCCATTATAGATGCCCATCACACATACTTTAGACATGTTATCAAGTGACGATATCATGGAAAAGGACATCGTGCCTGGTACAGTGTCATGGAAGAAGAGGAAATCTCTCAATGAGATGGATTGACACAGGGGCTGCCACAAAGACATAGGAAGTGATACAGGACTAAGCAGTCCTTTGGTTCTGCTGTGAATCGGGTCGCTATGTGTCAGAAGTGAAGACATGACAATACGGATTGTATGGCCACTAGTCATTCTTCAAATAACAATAGCTAACAAAAATAGCTATTTACTAAACTCCAAAGAAATGAGACAAAACACAAGTGGATATGTGTTCTCTGATTTTTATAGCAGCACAATTCACAATAACAAGAAACTGGAAGCAGCTCAAATACTCCACAGTGGAGGGATGGATAAAGAGATGACGGTACATATGAAGGTGGAATACTATGCACCCCTGAAACACAGTGGTGACAGCATGAAGCACCACATGACATGAAGGACCTGGAGACCATTGTACTGAGTGAAGTTAGTCAATCAGTCAAACAAAAGGACGGATATCATATGAGTCCACTACCATCAGGAGAAACATACATTAAACAAATCTTTGAGACCAATTCCCCAACAAAGGGGTGGAAAGTGTGCCTACCTGTCATGGACCATACATCACCCACTCTATATGCATTTCATAAGCGCTACCTTGAAAGAGGAGCCCTCACTTAGGCTTCAAGAAGGAAGGACAGGGAGAAGAGCATCCACTTGATGCTATACAAGATTGAGACAAGGCTGCAATAAATCAACAGGCCCTTCACAGGAATGAGAGGAGAATCTTACTGGAACATCAAGTTCAGACCTTGAGAGGGGAGCAGCTACATTTCCGAGGAGGCACATACATTGCTGTTGGTGGTGTGGTGGGTAAATGGGGAGGAGCAGCCTCACATCAGGAAGGGATGCTAAACAACAATTGTAGGGACCCTCAGGGGAGAATGCACCTTGTTCCATGCTCCTGGGCAGACACTTTGATACTCTCATTTAACCTCACAACAACCCCATGATGAAAGCCCCACTTACAGAGGGAAACCAAACTTACCCGTAATTTACAGAAGTAATTTGGGAAGGGTTGTTTGATTGAACGTCTTCCTTCGGATTGAGACAGTACTGGAAGCCAGGCCAAGGAGCTTGATCGCATCCTGGAGGTAGTAAGTGGAGAGACACAAAATCACCTTGCAGAGGAAAGTAGCACACATGAAATCCGCAAGACCCTGTCACCATCGTTGCTCTAATTATAATGACAGTTGTCTGAGAATGAACGATTATGACCTGGTCTAGTGAGCAAAGTTCTTTCACACTATTTCAGCAAAATTAAGCTTCCGTTATGACTTCCTTTCTTTTAAAGTTACCTCTCTTTAGCTCTACAATCTAGATTTGGGGTTTCCAGAAACACAGTTCATAGCATGGCAGAAGAGCTCCATGCCAGAATGAATCTCTGTCAGGGGTTGTACTTTTTGATTCCTTTTTCCTTCCCTTCACTCCCTCCCTCCCTCCCTCCCTCCTTCCTTCCTTCCTCCCTTCCTTCCTTCTACAACTTTAACTCAATTACTGCACTTAGCTCAGTGATTAACACAAAGAAGTGGCTCCTGACCTCAGAAGTTCATGTTCTAGAGTAATTTACATGCAGTTGTACACATCCGATGGATCCTCCCTGGCAAGTTTATAAATGTCTAACCAAGTCCCATGCTCTACAACAGATTGCCCATATTCGTGGAACCCTGTTTATTCTGGATAGCAAAATCAAGGCTTACTTTCTAGGTAGAACGTGGCATCATTAAGAGGGATCTGGACTTTGCATTTTTATCACCCCACCACCCCCACACACATCTACTGTAGTCTTAAAAAGTAGAAGCACATGCTCTGCCAATCTCCCTGTGCAACCTCATATAAGACATTTGTCAAGGAGAATAACACAATGCAATTTGAATCAAAGTGTGTGAGACTGCCCAGACACACCCAGCTGGACCCACCGGGAGGCAGCTGGGAAGATGCTGACAGCCCACCAGCAGGGAGCCAGCAGGATTTGACTGCAGCTGTCATCCTCCACTTAGCACACCTCTCTCTCATCTCTGGTTTTCACACCTCCTGTCCCCACTCTGGGGGTTGTACTCAATGAAAAATAGCTGCTGCAGATGGGTGGTGGCAACAGAGCAGGGTAGTTGCTCCTTATCCAAAGCTCAGACCCTCTTGCTGCTGTGCCCTTCACCTTTGAATGTCTTTCTACTGCAAAAGGTGTGACTGCTTCACCGGAATGATAATCAAAATACACAAAAAAGAGTAAGCCTCCTTTTGGGGGAGGTAATGGTTCCCTCACCCTGTGACCTCTACCCTAAACCCCAAGCATCCAAGATCAATTCCATAGAGTCGATTTTTGTCTCATAGCAATCCTATAAACCAGAATAGAAATCACCCCTTTTGATTTGGGGTACCTGGAATCTTGATTGGACCAGGCAGCCTCATCTTTCTCCCACAGAGAAAATGGTGAGTTCAAACAAATGACCTTGTGGTTAGCAGGCAATCCAAAACCCAGTACCCCAGTCTTGTAACTTTCATTATTTACCTCTTTGAAGAGGTCAGCATTTGACAGGAGGGTGAAGAGAAAAGTTCAAGTTGTGGCATTTCAAACATCATTAAAACGGGGATGTCCTTTCTCGGTGTTTCTGGTATATCATACTGAGGGGCAACTTGAAGGGACTCCAGTGTGAGTTTGGTGTTGACTCTCCTTTGCCCTAACTAGATTCACACAGAGTTGATGATGGTGGCTGCCTCCACACATTTCACTGGTTCTGTTGATCATACTGGGTCATTAGTTGTTATATTCATCATTTATATGTATGAACATACAACAAAAACCTCAATGTACTAGACTGTTTTTCTAACTCTGTTTCCTGGTGCTCTCTTTACTTCCGTCCAGTACATAGACTCCTTCTTCCTCAGCCTTTTTCTAATTTGTCATGGCTGGATCTTTGCGCAAAATTAGAGTCAACACACCAAATGGAAATAGCATTTAATTCAGGTGAGCCTGACTGGGAAACATGATTTAAATGAATGCAAATGACTTCCTATAATATTTATATAACAAGGCTTTAAGAAGTTCACGGAAATAAGGAATTACTAGATAATAGAAATTTTCCATGAACTTTTTGAAACTCCCTCATGTAAGTGTGAGCCAGCAGTTTAAACATCTGTAAAGTGAAACTCCTCCCTGTATAATGGTTTTTAAAGGATGGAGATATGCTGCACAGATGAGGCATGCAATAAAATACTTCAATCATCTCTGAGTAAGCAAATATTATTCATCCTTCAAGATAGAGCCCAGACAGCACGTTTTGCATAAGGTTTCTACTGATTGCTTCTGTTGGACTGCAGTCTGCTGCCCACTGAACATCCATCCCACATTACTCTTATCTATTATAAGGGAAACCAGTCTTTCTTTTGGTCTAACCCTGGAATCCGTGGGGCACAAAAACTGTTGTTTGACTACTAACTGAAAGTTGGCGGTTCAACCCCACCAAGAGGCAGTTGAACCCCCTATAGATTAATTCTATTTTGCACATGTAGGATTGCCATCATTCCAAATAGACCCAATAGCAGCAAACAGTAACACTGATGTGACAGGTCAGACAGAGAGGTAGGGTTTAGCATGTGTAGAAATAAGGAGGCCAGGACTCCCCTGGGGATCTATGGATATGGGTTGCTCTGCCGAAGGGCTCTTGTTTTAAACAGAGAGAATGGTAAACTGAGGTCTTTTCCAATTCTCTGTATCTAATTTCATATTCATGACTTTTCTTAAGAAGACCCGAATTATCAAACCCCATGAAGCTTGGCCCCCCAGCAGAAGGCGAAATATGAGGACACTAGAAGAACTGCCATGGCATGTCTCACTAACCCAGAGTTGTTGATTGAGACATCAGTGCCTCAGAAATACATGTGCTATGAGGGTCAGAGTATGGCAGAAGTTGAGGTATGCCTATAAACTAGTATTCTGAAGACTCAGAGCAAACACCTGATTTTGGCACAGCAGTGGGTATCCTTTTGATGGGCACTGACCTTCATGAGAGCCTCATCAAGTTTCTCAGCAAGTCACAGCTAGAGAGGTCTTCTCTAACCATCTTTCCTCTCCTAATCCACCAAATGTGAGGAGGACTTGATGCACTTGCTGATGAAGATCCAGGATTGTAGCCTTCAGTGTGGATTATAACTCAATGTCAACACTACCCAGACCTTCACAATTGAATCAACAGGTGACATCATGATATAAAAATCATTGAAGTTGTCAAGGAGTACATCTTGCTTGGATCCATAATCTATACTCGTGGAAGCAGCAAATCAGGGGTCAAATGGCACACGGCAATGGGCAAATCTGTGGCACAAGATCTCTTTAGAGTGTTGAAAAGCCAAAAGTTTACTTTGAGGATTAAGATACGCCTGATCCAAGCAATAGAAGTTCCAATCACCTCTTATGCATGTGAAAGTTGTACATTTGAAAGGAGAACTGGAGAAACATTGATGCGCTTGAATTGCGTTGGTAGAAAAATATATTGAAAGCACTATAGGCTGCCGAAAGGATGAACAAATCTATCTTGGAAGAAGCAGAGCCAAAATGTTCCTTAGAGGCAAGAATGGCAAGTCTTTGTGTCACATACTTTGGGCATGTTGTCAGGAGAGACCAGTCCCTGGAGAAGGACATCATGCTTGGTAAAGTGGAGAGGCATCAAAAAAGAAAAAGGAAAAAAAAGAATGAAAGAAAGACAGACAGACAAAAGGCAACAAGGTGGATTGACACAGTCCCTGCAACAAGGGGTTCCGGAATAGAAACACTTGTGAGGATGGTGCAGCACCGACAGGGCAGTGTATCCTTCTGTCGTGCACAGGTTCCTTACAGATCCGAACCAACTCAATGGTACCTAGCAAGCACCGATCATGCTCTCATCTAACCTATCGAGAACACTTTTTCAATCTTCTTTGGCTTTCCTTGTCAAGAGGTAGATGACAGAGAGGTAAAAGAGGCCCAGCAGAAAACCCAAGGGGCGGCAGGATATCTGAATACTTAACAAAATTTTGAAATAAGCGCCTCCCCATGATTGGCTTTCTTCCTTGTTCATACCTGTGTGAGACCCAGCTGTGGATGGAGCATGATCACCACCCGAACTGGTCTGTTCCCCACCCAGGAAGAAAAGACAGCCACGAAGTTTGCACAGAGCACGGCCGTTAAGTGTACAAACTTCCGCTGACCAAGCCCTTTGAGCTGCAGCTCAGTTGAGTCCCCAACCATTGTGTCAGTTGCGTTCACACCTTTTCCACAGAGTTTTGCTATATAAGTTCATTCTTCGGTTCAGAAACCAAGAATCCTGAACAAATTCATGCTGAGAGCAACACCATCACTCCTATTCCACTCACTCACTCACTCACTCAATAAATACATAAACAAACAAACAAACAAATAAATAAAAGGGTGAAGAATCTGGATAAGTCAGGAGCATTTCCTACTGTGTTCCGCATTTGTCCTCAGAAGAAAGGATGTGTCTGGTAACATTCAGTGAATGGCTGCGATAACTCCTCAGGGGGATTCACGATGAGCAGGGTATAATAAGGGTAAGCCAACACAGAAGAGGAACAGCAGGGTAGAAGCCTCAGAGTAATGGAGCTGACTACCACATGGGATGCACTCCTTGTCTCTCACCGAAATTATTAAGGCGTGTTTATAGGAGCAAATGGGGGATTTAATTTCAGAATATGTAAGCATTGACTGTGAGGCCTGGGGGCAATTAGGTTATACATGCATCCAAGTTATTTTGGTATGGATTTTATCATCTTATTTAGGTTCTTAGGAGAAGATAAGAATGGGATGTATCTTCACATGCTCCCCCACCCCACCCCCAAAGAGACCTAACATAAGGTCTTATGAAAATATACATTGAATTAAAGCATGAATAAAAGAATAAGGGGATGTCTGATCTGATTTTATATAAGCATTCTCTGTGTTAGAAAAAAGTGACATTAAAAAAACAACAGTAAAAAGGCTCAGTGACTAATCGCTGTTTGTTTGTTTTTTTAACACACTGTATGTTATAAAAGGTTTCTCTCAGAAACTCATGAGAAGACATACATTAGAAGGAAAGAGACCCTTCCTGCGAAGTCTAAAACATCTCCTTTTGCCACAAAATGACAAAGTACACAAGCTGAAATAAGTATAGCTAGTAACTTAGCAACCACAAATATTTACAAATATGTGCGTCAGACCCGTCAAAATATCAGGGTCATTATTGGCAAATTGTATACCATGCAAATGGTTTACAGCCATGGAAAATGAGACTTGTGGGTGCCTGCCACAACTGCTCTTAACTGCTGCCTGGAAGTGTCACACCATCTCTAGGGCTTTATTGGGTTGGCTGGTGCGATGTAAAGTTAACCTTGCAGGCCAAGTGGACATGTTGTTCGACTGATCAAGTTCTACCATCAGGGTCTTCCACGCAGGCGCCTGCCGTGTGCAGCATAGCCGGTTAGCAAACTGCAGTAAAGAAACACATTTACTAGATGCTCCCCCTAAAAGATAGTCACTTGAAAAAAAATTTAAAAGCAAGCTGTCCAGAAATTGGAGGTGCTTTAGTTATCATTATGGGATTTGTTGAGCGGATTCTCTGAGTCTGTTTGAAAATAAATTTGTATGCTAGTTATTATGATTTTTTTCTATAAGAGAGCGAAGCAAGGGAGTAGAGAGACAGAAGGAGAGAAGAGAAGACAGGAAGGAAAGGTGATTCACTGAACTCCTGGGAATGATGGAAAAGTGGTGGGAAAGGATTTGGCAAGTAATTGATCTTTATTTTATGAATCCTGATGATGGCGAAATGGGCAGACGTATAGCTACTGGGCCTGCGATGGCAATTAGAACTTGAACTAGACACAAAAGGAACCACTGAAGTGTCCTCCTAATCTTACTGGGCTTGGGGATTCCCAATTTGCCTTACAATTAAATCTGGATGCACTCTTAAGCACTTCACCTTTTGCAAAAGATAAAGGAAGGAAGGATTGAATCTCCTCTGCAATTGCGTTTGTAGCTGGAGCCTATTTATCTTGCCCTGCAAGGGCTTTCAGAATCTTGGATAGAAAAGACTTTTTCTGCCAAGATTTGCACCAAAGCAACTTGATAGTCTAGCCCCAGAAAGATCGAGAGTCAAACTAGACAACAATAAAAATGGTGCAACGTGCTGTCAAGTGCAAAGAAATCAGCAGAGCTGCACTTGGGGGCTTTTCAACTGTTCAGAGAAAACAGTGGAGCACAGGTCTTCTGGCCTGCAGTGCTGCCTCACGAACCATTTGTTTTCTCCTCCAAAGCTCTGGGGGGAGAGAGAAAAGGCAAATGTCACTCTCCTAGCCCTCCTTTTCTAAAGGGCTAGCCAAGCCAGATATCCTGAGTAACATATTCAGCCCAAGGCTGATAAGCTGAACCACTTGTTTTGGCTAGCAATTCCTCATCTCCATGTGGAACTGCTTGTGTGAGTTTCTGGACGATTATGTGGTCAACGAGGGGACGTTAGACCAAAAAGAAGAGAAGAAAAGACCTCAGGATTTCCCTTTTCTCTAGTATAAATCCATTTTCCAGGCTAAAGTAAACTGTATGAATTGACCAAATCCTTAGGCGGGAGACATCACAAGATATCACATAAACACCATCTTCAGTCATTTTGAAGGAAGATCTCTTACATTGGGCTAAATTTACTGATAAATCCACCATATCTAACCTTGCCTCTTCTGAACCTAGCCCTAGGGTTTTCTTTAGAAAAAGGCATATTTTCACTCAACCAAAGTAAATCTGAATTACATATTTGCTTACCATGGAAAGCCCTTTTGCTTCTGAATGGAAGTCTTGTAACTGACCCCAAAGAAAGTAGGCTGATATGGTATATTTTACAGAAATCATCCAAATTTGTATATGGAAAAAAAAAAAAAAAGACTTCCTTAAATTTCAGGGATTTCGGTTATTCAATGTTATTTATACAGCATGATTTGTTTATTCATTATTATTCAGGTTATACAGATTTGGCTATACAGTGTTAGATATACAGCATACTTTATCAGGAGAACGTATCAGAAAATTCCCCATATTTCTTAAAACACTAGGTAGGGTTCCACTTGTACAGATGGATTCAATAATTCATGGATGAAACTCAGTTTTTCCCCCTTTTCTGAACTTCTATAGATGATGCTAAGAATTACTCCAAAGAGTTCAAAGTTATTATTCTTTCATTCTTTACTTATACTTTATAGGGACCAATCCGCAAAGTCAACAGGCTATATCGAGAGTCACTATTGAGTCGTTCATTCATTCTTCCATTTATTTAATTGTTTATTTCAGAAAACATGCACTGAGCAGTATTTATATACTAATCAAGTGATCTAGGCCCAGAGGATATAACTCTCAAACCTGGCACAATAAAGTCTATGCTCAGGCTGAGTGCCCATGATGCCAACATTCTGGAGAGATTCTACAATAAGAGGCCACTACTGCACATTTCCTCTTCCATCTCAAAATTCAGAAAAAGTACAAGGGACCAATAGGTCATGAGATAAGTGCCCATACACAATAATACTTGTGTAATTTGACAATTTTAAAAGCAAACATCACCTATCAACCCTACCAAGGTTGAGAAATAGAACATTATAAGCACCTATAATCCATAGTTTGTTATTATCCACACTGTCTAATGCCTTGGCGTCATCAATAAAGTACAAGTAAACATCTTTCTGGTATTCTTTGTGTTCAGCCCAAATCCAACTGTTTCAGCAATGATATCCCTTGTCCCATGCCCTCTTTTGAATCTGGCTGGAGCCTTCAGAAACTCCCTGTCATTTGACTTTGTGGATTGTAACAAACTGTGGATAACTTTGGGAGGAATGGGAATTCCAGAACATTTCATTGTGCTCATGTGGAATTTGAACATGGATCAGGAGGCAGTTGAGTGAACAGAACAAGGGACTACTGTGTGAATGGACATCAGGAAGCTGTGCAACAAGGCTGTGTCCTTTCATCACACTGATTCAATCTGTATGCTGAGCACATCATCAGAGACACTGACATATGAAGAAGAATGAGGCATCAGGATTGGAGGAAGACTTAGTACTAACCTGTGATATACAGGTGGCACCTTGCTTATTGAAAGTGAGGAGGAATTGAAGTACTTGGCGATGACATTCAAGAGTTGCAGCCTTAGGATAGATTACAACGGAATGTAAAGAAGATCAACATCCTCATAACTGGACCAATAGGCAGCATCATGATAAATGGAAAAAAGTTTGAAGTTGCCAAGGATTCATCTTGCTTGTATCCACAATCAATGCTCCTGGAATCAGCAATTAACAGATCAAAAGATATGTTGCATTACGTAAATCTGCTACAAAAGATCTCTTTAGAGTACTGAAAAGTGAGAGATGTTACTTTGAAGACTGGGTACACCTGACTGAAGCCATGGTATTTTCAGTTGCCTCCTATGCCTGTGAACGTTGGACATTGGATAAGGAAGCCAGAAGAAGAATTGACGCGTTTGAATTGGGGTGCTGGAGAAGAATAGGGAAAGTACCATGGACTGTAGAAAGGACAATCGGCTCCATCTTGGAAGAAGTAGGGTCAGATAGCTTCTTGGCGGCAAGGATGGTGAGGCATCATCTCACATAGTTTGGACATGTTGTCAGGAGAGACTAGTCCCTGGAGAAAGACATCGTGTTTTGTAAAGTAGATGAGCAGAGATAAAGAGGAAGACCCCCAGGAGATGGATGCAGACCAACAACTGCAATAGGGTCAAACTTAAGAATAACTCTGAGAATGGTGCAGGACTGAGCAGCATTTCGTTCTCTTCTATGCAGAGTCTCAAGGCGGCAGAACTGACTCAGTACCAGACAACAATAAGAACAACCCAAGTAGATTTTCCCAACAAACATCTCTTGTCTCACAGCAGTTCTCTATGATTATATCCAAATTGGAGTTTATGTTGATTTCTCGTAAGAAAACAAACAAAAAGCCACTCACTATCATTTAGGGGATTCCAATGCACAGCCAGCTGATAGGTCAGGGCAGAATTGCTCCTTAAAGTCTCCTAGATTAAGCCTATCAGGAGCACACAGCCTCATCTTTCTTCCATGTCATGAGTTGGTAGGTTTGACTCATCAATCATATGAGTGTTCACTAAAAGATCTTTACTACAATGGTGGTTTTTAATAATTAGGTAGATAAAATATGATTCACTGTGGGCTCATGAGGAGAAGACCAGGAAAGCATGAAAAGTTTATGCCTGGATCCAATAGCCTATGATAACCTTAATCTTCCATGCTGTCAGATTGGCTGATTATGAATTTATGAAGGGATACCCCTTTCCCTCCAATTCAAGATAACCCTAGAAGTCCATCCCAGCTCTCGGGTTCCCTTTAGGGACAGATGGAAGATTTTATTGTAGCTGCCTCACTGTCCAACTCCGACTTCTAATGCTCATTGTCATCGCTATCCACAGGTATTTGCTGTGAGACCACTTCTCAATAAACACCTTATACATGGATCTGTCTTAGAGTCTTTGTCCTGAGGAATCTGACAAATGACGCCAGATTAGACCCTTATACTGCATTTGGATTTGTTTTGTTCCTGCCTGCCATGCTCTATCTAATTCTATAATCTGTGGACGTTCTGAATACTTTATGCACCATATACCAGGAAATGTTTCTGAATAAGGGCAATGAGCTAAATCCCATTAGATTCATTAGCTTTCTCATTGATCTCATCACAGAAACTATTTCGATAGAGTGAAAATTTAGTCTCTAAGTAAGAAACAATATGAGTATATATTGTTTCTTTTACAGCCACATCACTCACATTTGGAAGACAATGAATGAGCATAGGAATGCTGGCTCTTGTTATCCGAAGGCACAACCCATTAATAACTTTATATCCCCTCCTGTAACCTTCTGCTCTACCATTTTAGAGGTTTAGTACCATGAGACATCAACAACTTCATGATAAACTGAGAGATTAATCTAGTAATTTTGGTGACTTCTTGCCAAAGGGGAAGCCTGTGGTGCAAATGATTTGTGCGAGACTGTGATTGTTGTTGTTGTTGTTGTTGTTGTTGTTGGGCGCAATCAAGCTGGGCCTGTGCCCTCCTCACAGATGTTGCCAGTTCAAGTCCACCCAATGACATCATGGAGGAATGACCTTGCTATCTACGGCCAAGAAAACCCTATGAACCCATGCTACTCTGCAGTTGATGGACTCATCATGAGTCAGAATGCATTCAATACCAATCGGGATGCCAATAGGTAAATAGCAAAACTTAAGGGATACAAATGGTTGTTGAGAAAATACCAACGAGATGTTCTGGGAGAGCTGAGTGTTGCTGAAACCATCAGATTTCTGAAATTACAAAAAAGTCAGGGAATGTCCCTGGAACTCTAAACAAGCGGGACATTCATGCCACAACAGCCTTCTGTAAATGCCCTTTCTGTTCCAATATTCCAGGCCCTAATTTTTGTTGCTTGCAACAAGAACTTTATAAAAGAAATACGAATAATGACCATCAAGATATCATGTTAATAATGCAGCCTCAACGTATGACGATACAATCTACGTACACTCCTTAGAATAAAAACCTTTAACTTGAGTATATTATATATTCAAAAAAGTCTCAGTTTAGGATCACTTGTTTCACAGAACTTTCCCACTGTAAAGCTAGACTCTCAAAGACCTTTTTCAGTTTATCTAAATTCACTCCTAGCCACACTGCCCAGCATTTCCTAAATAATTTTTAAGGTAATATCTTCTCTTGTTTTTCTTGTACTTTTGTTAATATTTACCATCACTTGACCCTTTTAACCTCTTCCTTTGCAATTAGAGTGTACAGTAGTAAATTTGAATGTCTTTACATAGAAAATGTGTCAGCGACCAAATGTAAGCTGCTAAAATCTTTAATTATTTCCTAGTGGTAAAGGTTTACTCGATATTACTGACAACTGCAGATATCAGATAAGTGTCTTATGTCCAATAATCATGAGCAATAGAGTAGATTATCCCTGTGCTAACCAGGCTATTCCCAGTCAAATGATTTGTTAATTTACCTGATGGCTAGGGCTCTGATTATGATCTCTTGACATATATTTGAATTCAATGAAATGTTAATCACTATTATACATTAGATAGTTCATTTACTGGCATAAAGCCAAAAATTCACTGTCATTGAGTTCATTCTGACTCACTCATTCCTACCATGAGGTCAAAAAAGAACTGCCACTTTGGGTTTCTGAGGCTATAAATCCTTTCAAGAGTAGAAAGCCTTGTCTTTCTCTCACAGAGCAGCCTGTGATTTCTCACTACTGACGTTATGGTTGGTAGACCAGTGTCAAACCCATTACTGTGCCACCAGGACTTCTTTCATGAAGCATGCTTTTATCAAAATACCCACACACAAACTCCATTTTCAAATTGGCAACTTTGAGGGTTTATCTGAGTAGTAGATATTCTAAATTTAAATCAGCTTGACAAACCAGATGTTGATAGATCAAGTGACAACCATTTAATAACTTTGCATGGGAAAGAAAACACACAAACAAATAAAATCCTTACAGTGACCCTAGTGAAACCCTTACCACATGGTTAAATCTCTGAACTGTCATCTAAGGTTCTCTGGACCAGAGGGCAGTCAGACTATGATGCAGTTCATACTTTTCAATGCATTCTATGGTAGAATTAATAAGTGAGCTCATTAGTGAGACTTTATAAAATAAATACATAAAAATTAAATGGCCTCATATCATATCTAGTCAATTGGGGGGGAGGGGAGGCTGTAATCAGCGATAACAACAAATGTAAAGCAAAGCCAATAACTGAAACAAAATTTCAATCAAACGGATTGATTGAATAGTTGTGGGTTTGTTGAAATAAAAGTATAAAAATTTACCAGGGAATTAAATGTGCATGTGATAAAAAGTATAATATCATTATAATTTACTTCTAATATATTTTGGGGGGTGGGTACCATTGTTAAGTACTCAATTGGTAACCAAATATTTGGCAGATCAACCCAAATTTGTCCCATGTCAGCGATATTGGGCATTCTGTTTCCATAAAGGTTACGGTCTGGTAAACTCTGTCACACGGGGTCATGGTGAGAGAAAACAGGCTCAGTAGCACCCAGCAACAGCATCATGATAATTAGCTGTTTATATATGTATTATACATACAGATGTCTCTATATTCCAATTCTGAATCAAACAGAACACAATGGCATTTTAAAAAATTAACTCAATGAAATATTTATCTTTCGACACTGGAGGTATATTTTATATATCATAACACTCATCCATTTCAAGTGTCCCATTCCCTGACTTTTAGGAAATTTGCTAAGTTATGCAAACATCAACATAAGTCAATTTTAGGATGCTTTCATTTCCCCGCTAAAATCTCTGATGCCCATTTACAGTTAAGGTTCGCTCCTATCCCTGCCCCCAAGTAATCATCGATTTATTTGGGGTTTCTATGAACTTGTCTTTTGTAGATATTTATTTCATATAACAAGAATAATATATTATGTACTCTTTTGTGTTTGACCACTTCAATTAGCTTAATGTTTTTTAGATTAATTCATGAGGTACTATCTGTCAAAAGTTTGTTCTTTTATCTTGCTGAATAGTATTCCCAGTATGTACATAGCTGCCAAAATAATAGTTACGAAGAAAATGTTAAAAGAGGGAAAATATTTTGAAACTAAATATTTTGAAATTCTTTGCCAAAGATTTCATCGTGCTTGAATCCACAATCAATTCTCACAGAAGCAAGAGTCAATAAATCAAACTCTGTACTGCTCAAGACCTCTTTAAAATGTTGCAAAGCAATACCGTCAATTTGAGGACCGAGGTGTGCCTGACCCAAGTTATGGCATGTTCAATTACCTCATCAGCAAGTGCAAGGGGGGACATTGAATAAAGAAGATCGCAGAAGAATGGATGCCTTTTCATTCTGGGGCTGGGGAAAGATATGGAAAGTACTATGAATCGCCAGAAGCAAATGGTTCTGTCTTGGAAGAAGTACGAGAGTGAGGATGGTGAGACTGTGCCACGTACTTGGGGACTGCCTGGGGGAGAACATCATGCTTGGAAGGTCGTGGGAAAACGAAGCCCTTCAACAAGATGGAGTTGCAGAGTGGCTAAACCAATGGTTTCAAACACAATACCTACTGTGAAGATGGCGCGGGTTTGGGCAAAGTTTTGTTCTGTTGTAGATAGTTTTGTTCTGTTGTAAATAAAGTTTTGTTCTGTGTAGATAAAGAGAGGTTTCCTGTGAGTTGGAGCTGACGTGACAGCAGCTCACGGCAACAACAAATGGGTAAATTTTGTACAAGTGACCTTATATATACATGGATAGTGAACTAGTATAACATTGTTCAAGCAAATGGTGACAGTATCAATGGAAAAGTATATAACATTTAGACCTAGAATGAAGTATTTAGAAGAACCGAATATGGATGAAAGTGATGTCTCCCGTCAGTGAGAGAAAGAGTTGGTAAATTGTGTCTAGAAAAAGGTCTGAAAACAAAAAGTAAATGTTACTATGTGGCTAATACGATATAATCTGAATACTGGGTGCTTTAGAGATTCAACCATAACAATTGAAAAATATTAGGTGAATATTTATATACTCCTTAGCTTCACAGCCAGGGCAAAAAATGTAAAGAAAAGACTTAGTAGCATATCAATATTTTGAAACTTACCCATGACTTAAATCACCATAAAGTAGATTGCAATTGGAAAATAGGAGGAAATATTTACAAGATAAAAATGGCTACTACATTGTTTGTATTTCAATTTATAACATTAAAAAATGGCTACAATACATCAAGATAGAAATTCAGCTCTATCACAAAATACATAAAAACCGCAACGAGTAAGAAAAATAACAAATAAATTACCAGTGAAAGAGCCAATAGAAATAAATCAACTCTTATAATAAAAATGTGAAGTAGAACCATAATGAGATACATATTTTTTAATTGGTTCTGAATATTATCCCCTAGCATTAGCCAAGGTGCGGGCAATCATCATCCCAGTGTAAATCGGTGCACATTTTACAGAGACCAAGTGGGAAACAAGTCCCATAAGCTATAGATGAAGTGCACACTACTCCTTGCTTCAAGTGATACACTCTTCTAGATTTATTCTAAGGGTACTCACAGGTTGCTATTTAAATTGTCTTATAGAAAAACACTAAAATATCTAGCAGTGAGAGATTATTCAATAAATTGAAATTCATATAATTTAATTCCCTTCAGCTAATAAAATGATGAGACAAGATTGTATAGAAAGACGTGAAAAGTTGCTTTAAAAATACTGACAAAAACTTATTTCTGAACAGGTTTTCCTGTGATCCCATTTGGTTTGGTTTTGAAATAAACTTTTTAAAACACAGATGTATGTCAAAGGAGGCTGACTCGGTAATCACCATGACCATTCCAGTCCTACAATGATGGAGCAATAAAGACCATGAATTAAATGCTCTTAAATGAATGTAAAGTGAAAGATTATGTGCTAATCTGTGTATTTCTTAAATTTTCTACAACAAACGTGTTACTTTTATAAACATGGTTTTTTACTGGACAGTGTTTGAAAAGTTATTCTTTTTTTATTAAATCATTTTATTGGGGGTTCTTACAGCTCTTATAACATTTCATATGCCAATTGATCCAGCATATTTGTACATATGTTGCCATCATCATTTTCTTAGCATTTACTTTCTGTTTCAGCCCTTAGTATCAGCTCCTCTTTTTGCCATCCCTTCTCCCTTCCCGCCCTTGTGACCCCTTGATAAATTATAAATTATTATTGTTTTCATATCTTATACTGACTCCTCCCTTCACCCACAGTTCTGCTCATCCCCCTGGAGGGGTGGGAGGTAACTTTCTTTGGTAATTAATTAAATCATAAGCAAGGCCTTTCTCAACATGTCTTAGAAACAATAAATAAGCCTATGAACTTGGGCCACATTGTACACTAGTGCTCTTGCTTCGTGTATTTGACTTCTGCCCTCCTGGTATTTTTATGGTATCTCTCCATTCTTCCTTTGCCTTTAGCAAGGAAACATTCTATTTTGTTCATGAAAAAAAACCAACAACATTGTGATGAAAACCTTTCTTTCACCTTGATTTCCCTCAGAAATTTCCCTCTCTTCTTTTCATTAAATTATTTAGATGAGTATGCCACACATTCTGCTTGCTTCCACTCCTTATATTCATTCTCAGCTTACCATAGTATGTTTTTTTTGTCTCAAATACTCAAATTCTTCTGCAATTTCCTCCATCCAGCTCATGAATGCTTTCTAACGCCAAATACCTTTTAAAAGCATTTTCTAATCCTCTGCTCTCTTACTCATTTGTATTTCCTTTCAAACCCAAGCAATATCTTTTCATTCATTGATTCAGCCTCTGATGTGAGACTGTTCTAGCCATCAAAGATACCAATCATTAAAACTCATAGAGTACAAAACCGACCACATAAAGTCCCTGTTCTCATAGCATGTGCGTTCTCTGTTACATCATTTCTTTTGTTGTATTGTCACTATTTGTCGCCTGTCTTTCCCCCAACTCTACTCCCCGTGGTTTTTAGGATTAAATGAGAGAACGAACATAAAGAACTTGGCCCGATCACTGTAATACAGGTAAGAGCTCGAATATTGATAGTTAATGCTCAAATACTGTATTGTATCTTCAGTAGATAAACATCTTACTCACAGTGATTTTTCTTCTCAGCATCTGAAAGTGTGCTTGAAACTTGTTTTACATGGGGAATCAAACTTTGCCACTACCTTCATGATTGACACAGATTATTTATTTGAGACTTTGGTTATTGTGAATTGTAATTGACGTAATGGTACTGAGTTCGATTTTTGTTTGTTTGTTTATATGTCTCAGCACAGAGTAAGTACCAGAGCGACAGAGAGAAATGAAACACAGTCCTTCTCTTAGAGGAGTTGACTGTCTTGAAAGTGGTCAAAAGGAGTCATAATGCAACCTAGAAAGTATGATCACAAGGTAACTATGGTTCAGCGTTTAACAGCCAAATGGACTGTACACAAGGATACAAGGACACCATTGAATCTAAAGAATTAGACGTAATCATAGCTAAAGTCTAGACGCTACATAGAATCCTTAAATATTTTTAAAGTTCCAAGGTATAAACAAGTTCATCAAACATTTCAGCATCAATACATTTAACTCCCAATCAATAATAAAAGGACATTTGGTAACCCATACAAGCATATAGTTGTTTTTTAAATCCAATTTTCAACTTAGAAGAGATACTTAGTCCCAAGCCTCCTGCCATTGAATAGCTTCTGACTCGTAACAGCATTACGTACAAGAGTAACTGAGGCTGTAAATTTTTATAGTCCTATAGCTTCATAAGCTCTGCGAAAGCCTGGTGTTTTGAACTGCCCATCTTTTGCAGTTAGCACCCCAATGCTTACCTGACATCACCGCCAGGGCTCCCTAGAAGTTCATGAAAACCATAAAATATTCAAGCACACCCTTGTGAATTTGAGATTCCTGGATGTCTGCACTTTTATCAATTCTTAGAACTAAATGGATTCTATTTATCATGCCTGTGTTTGGATGGGTCAGGACAGGCAAGTCAAGTGTATTTTGAATAATTAAGTAAATATTTAAAGATACACAGTCCTAAGATGTCCCCAATTCAATAAGTTAAAGTTTGCTTTAAATGGAAAGAGAATAATCCCTCCAATTTTCATAACTGTTCTGTGTCCAGTCAGAGAAGTGTCTTTCAATCTGTGGGCATAAGCATTGAAATGAGTTTTATTTGTTTTTTCCCTACTTTGATGGATTTTGAATAAATAGGTAAAACCATCATTAGCACTTAAGAATTTTGGAGATGGTTATGTGTAGGTGCACACGTATGAGTACGGGCATAGCAGTCTTGAGCACATACGTGTAAGTGCATGTAGACTTGCCTAAAGGCATGAGGTCCCCGGAGCAGAGGCTGGGTCTCGTTTTCCTTTATAGCCTCCCCTGTCAGTCCTGGCCACGTCGACCCCAAAGCACCTCGACAAATAGAAAACCCACTTGCCTGTAGAGCGCAGAGTAGACTTAACGAACCATGTGTTACAGAGTAGAATTGTGCTTCACAGGGTTTTCATTGACCATGATCTTTCTGAAGTTGATTAGCTGCCCTTTCTTCCAAGGTGTCTCCGGATCCATCTGAACCTTCGCCCTTTTGTCTAATCCTGAACCATTGGCGCTCTCCAGGAACACTTTGCAATAGGCTCTAATTAAAAGTGCATGAATGAATCAACAATGGGGAGGAGACAGGAGAATCTATAACGTGTGTGGCCAGTAAGATCCAGGGTTCCATCACCCTCATATTAAAATAAACATGAAGCAAGTAAGCCATATGCTTTTTCTTAGAAAAAGGCACAAGCAAAAAAACCATTTTTTAAGTCTGAAATGTTTGTATTGCCTCCAGGAGTTTCTCCAAGCTGGGAGCGCTGATTCAGCCAAGCCTGGGGCCCTCACCTCGTCAGTTCTAGTCCTCGAACAACCCAATCTCGTGAATCTATGGAGGCGGTCATGGAGCTCTCCAAGTACATTTAAAAACAGCAAATATTTCTGTCCCACAGATTTCCTCTTTCACCAGGATTTCCCTGTTCTCTGATTTGAACCTCTCTCTCTCTCTCTCTCTCTCTCTTTCTTTCTTTCTCATATCCCTAAGTAGGAGTAGAAAGACAGAGAGATTTCTAATCCTGTAAAGTGTTACAGTTTCAGAAACCCACAGAGAGGGTCCTCTCCTAGCCTACTCTCCCCTGTCCTCCTCTCCCCTGTCCTGTTCTCCTCTGTCCTGTCCTCCCCTGTCCTGTCCTCCCCTGTCCTGTTCTCCTCTGTCCTGTCCTCCCCTGTCCTGCTCTCCCCTGTCCTGTCCTCCCCTGTCCTGCTCTCCCCTGTCCTGTCCTCCCCTGTCCTGTTCTGCCCTGTCCTGTCCTCCCCTGTCCTGTCCTCCCCTGTCCTGTTCTGCCCTGTCCTGTCCTCCCCTGTCCTGTTCTGCCCTGTCCTGTCCTCCCCTGTCCTGTCCTCCCCTGTCCTGTCCTCCCCTGTCCTGTCCTCCCCTGTCCTGTTCTGCCCTGTCCTGTCCTCCCCTGTCCTGTT
>NW_022103915.1:92747045-92784874 GCF_000313985.2 Echinops telfairi
GTCCTGTCCTCCCCTGTCCTGTTCTGCTCTGTCCTGTCCTCCCCTGTCCTGTCCTCCCCTGTCCTGTCCACCCCTGTCCTGTTCTGCCCTGTCCTGTCCTCCCCTGTCCTGTCCTCCCCTGTCCTGTTCTGTCCTGTCCTCCCCTGCCCTGTCCTCCCCTGTCCTGTCCTCCCCTGTCCTGTTCTGTCCTGTCCTGTCCTCCCCTGTCCTGTTCTCCCCTGTCCTGTCCTCCCCTACTGTTTGATTTTTTTTTATTCAGCCACATATATAGAGAAATATAAGATCATTTTGAAAAAATTATAACCCCCCAAAGAAAATGTTACTGCCATCAGTATAAATGTATTTAAAAATAAAAACTCAAATTCACTGACCCTTCACCTTAACGATGTCTTTAACTGAAGCTACATTCAACTTGATTGTCAATGCTGACTTAGAAGCGAACTTTCCAGAAACAATTAGCTATGGATGGGGCTGGAGACAAAAAAAAAAAGAAGAACGCGAAAAAATGGAAAATGCCTTGAGCATTACTCAGTGCACATCTGTGCAGCATGGCTCAATGATATGCATGAAAACATGTGTGTGTTCCATAGGGTCGTTACAGGAAAGCACACCTCAGTCCTCCTGGAAGCAAGAGCTCTTAAAATTCCAGGCATAACCTCAACGAGTACGGAAGAATCGCCCTGTATCTCTTCCAGTGATCATTATCCTAAAAAGAGGGTGCTTTCTAAAAAGGCAACGAGCACTGTGGATTCCTTGAGAAGCAAATGCAGTGTGGTCGTCAGATTACCATGATTCCAAGTGCAGCGAGTTCCCACTTGCTGGGCTCTGGGGAGGCCGTCTACAAAGGTTGCTTCACCAGGCTGTTTCTTGCCCTATGAGGGCTACAGCTGTGGTAAAGCTCCGGGGACATGCCTTTTTTTTCTGCTAATCGCCCTTGCTCTGCAGCCTGGGTCTCTATCAGAAGCAACCTCCCGGGCTTGCCAACACGGCCTTCTGAGGAGGCCTTGCTGCTTCAGTATCTCCTTGGAACTCAAGGGAGAAAACAAAACAAACCCTTGCACGTGGCTGTTTTGGCTGGAACACAGGATACCAGCTCAGATAAAATGTCACCGCAGACAACACACATCACACTGCACCAATGCTGTCTCCACGGCTGGTGTAAAACATCACAGATAAGCCTAAGCCGCTCAAATACTGCTCTGGAACATGCTTTACTCTCCTTCATCTCTGAGCTCGGGGCTCAATCCAATTATCCACACATTTAGGCTCTGTGTGTGATTTCTGTGTTCAAGGTCTGGAGGATTGTTGTTTCAGAAATTATTTTGGGGGGGGTGGGGAAGGGGGGGAGGATGACAAGCTGAAATATTTAGATCATAAGCCAAGGTGAGCCCAAATTAATATGTGAAATAAACTCCCCTAACATGAATACAAGGACTCTGGGCATATAAGACATTAATTTTTTTTTCATGAGGAATTAACATGTTTCATATGATTCTTTGCATTCTCCCTCTCACCGTTTATTTTAAGGATGTCCAATTGGTGAATTTTTCATCAACTTATACTGTTCAGTGGAAAGTGTTTCCCCAGAAAAAGGATTCGTAAAAGATTCTTGAAGCTACCTTCTGTAGTTTTCTTCATCACTATAGCTAACTATAACATTCTTACACGGTATCGCTAAAATGCTAGATTCTTTCCATAATTCATATTGATTTTTGCATAAGATGCCTATTCTGAGCTCAGAACTACATAATCAAACACAACCATCAGTTTCTGATGCGAAACAAAATGATCCCTTTGGGGGGATTTATTCACACCTTCTCTGGAGATAAAGGGGAAAATAATCATCTAACTTCCTGAAACGTTACAGCTTTACCTTAGATAAAAGAGACACCTCTATTTGGAGTCAAGTTCTTTGGCAGGTAAATCAAATAGTAACAGCTCCAGAGTAAAGAAGTAAATTTCATCTGTAAGTCAAATTCCTAGACACGACCAGAGGCTTTGAAACCTTCAGGTACTCAGAGAGGAGGTGTTCGTGAAGGAGCTCATGAAAAGCAATCTTTTTCTAGAGTTTTTAAAATTTTTATCTAGTATTGGCCAGATGCTTTTCCATTCATGTGCTTCTCTTTCTAAAACAAATCCAGGCTGCCACATTCGTCGTAGAAGAAATCCTCCTCCTTACAAACAGTGATCCCAAGGCCCTACCATCTCTTTTCACATGCTTGATTACGCTGGAGAACAATAGACAGACTCATCTCCTTCCACTCTTCTCTGAACACCAGGCATCCTTGTCCCCGGAACACAGCTTGTACAGCAGCTGCCGCCCCTCCTTTCTGAGCAATGTTGTCCCCATGTATCCTGAGGGGTAAGGAAGCCTGGTAGGGGGGTGGTTAGGCTTTGGGCTATGATTCACAAGGTCAGCAGGTTGAAATCACTAGCCACTCTTCCGGCTTTCTTGTCCACTAACAGTTACAGTCTCTGAAACTCAGGGGGCCATTCTGCCCTGTTCTATGGGGTCACTGTGAATTCATATCAACTCGATTACCCGAATGCAGCAGGTCTCAACCCGTGGGTCACGACCCCTTTGGGCGTCAAATGACCCTTTCACAGGGGTTGCCCGATTCATAACAGTAGCAAAATGACAGTTATGAAGTAGCCACAAAAAGAATTTTATGGTTGGGGGTCACCACCACAGGAGGAACTGTACTAAAGGGTTGCAGCACGAGGAAGGTTGAGAACCACTGCTCTATTGGGTGAAAGGTTTACTACTCTGGTAGCGTTTCAACCCATTGTGATAATTCTACTACAGGGTCCTATAGGGCCATGATGAGTCAGAATTGACTCAGTGTCATGGAATTTGAGGTGTTTTTCTTTGGGACTCTACTGGAATAGAAATCCCATGAGAATGGGGCTCTTCTCTGTCCTCTGCTGCATTCTAGGACACACAAGCAGCACACAATGAAGCAGAGGGCCAAGTCGATTCCATGCGCCCACGAGAATATCGTCATCCACGTCGTCCCTTCGCCGGATCGACTCATCTCCTGTCGGGCACATTTGCCTCTGCACCAAGATGGGAGCGTTGGGTCTCTCACGAGCTCAATTTCTCAGATATCCTCAAGCCACCTGACTTTCATTTCATCTCCACAAAGTGAATACTAAATTCCAACTATGCATTCCGTTCCTTCCCTACCACCCTGATAGTCCCCGACTCTCTGACATTGTTTCTTCTTTTCAAGAAGCACACGGTGCCTACAAGATCACTAAACTTGAACGCGAACACCACTGCTGACGACTTCCAAATACAGTGTCAAAAATAGCCACAGCCACTTGTCTCCATGATATCATAATTCCCAGAGGCTGGATTTCCGTTTGTTAACTTTAAAATGCAAGGCAGGATTAAAGATTAACAATTTGCTTTGATAAAAGGAAAGGGAAAAATATAATTAATCATTTGCCTGTCCCCCAACACTAGTTTACAAAACCATGGTGCAACTTTATTGAGCTCAAAATTGAAGGGTGGCAGGGTTAATCTGTAGCTCTAGACCTCACGGTTTCATTAACAAACACATTACAGGCTGTAAAGCTGAACTGACATTAATGCTAGGCCCAAACAAAGTAAATAATTACTGGCTTGGCAAATGAGGAAGTACTTGCAGAGTTTGTTTACATTGCTTTTTGGAAAATTCATGTTGGCAACAAGTCAAATACAGTTTGACTAGTAATTGTGACAATTGCTCACAGATGCTGCTGGAAGAACAACAAAAGAATGGAGTTATGGCTTGTCTCTCCCCCTGCAGTTTCCCCCTTTGTTGCCTTTCTTTCTTTACCATTTTGGATCAATAAAGAACTTGCAGCCACAAAGATAAGTAGGTTACATGGCAGATGGGCCTTGAAATGTTTAAAAATCTCATGTTGCATGTTGTCTCTTGGCCCTAGATTGGAAAAGACACAGCTGCATTCAAGCCACAGCCATAAAAATCGATGCTTCTTGAAAACGCCTGTGGGTCTCCTCGATGGAACCGAGATGAGATGAAGCCTGCTTAGAAAGCTTCCAAAGGAAAGACCCCTTTGGATTGCACACTATTCACGAACCACTCTGTCCAGCTGTCTCTTGGAGAAAATTCTGCCTGCCTACAATCCATTTCAATTTCCTTACCTGGGTTGGAAAAAAAATTAAAACGGAATCAAGGAATGAGACAGCTCACCAAACTGTAACATATAATTGGAAACAATTTTGGTTTCCCTCAGCAGAGTTCAGTATTTTCACAACTAAAAGTTAATACTTGACACACACACACACACACACACACACACACACACACCCCGAGGCTTTGGAAACCCTTGACTCTAAATCCCCTTACTATTGGACGGCAGAATCCCAGGGATTGTACTTATACATGCAAAGCTTGGATCTTTCTAATTCCAATTCAGCCAACTTCTAAGGGCGAGGGACTGAAGATTCTGGGATTTTGCAAGTCTCAACTAAACAGTTCAGTACAAGAATCTGAAACCCTCAGTATTATTTAAGTGCTTGATGGAGAACTATAATCTTTGTGACATCAAAGCCATATCTGCTGTCTGTTACAAATCATGGTACCATGCTTTAAATCAGGCTTTCCCCACTAATACTTCTTTGGATAACCATTGCATAAAGCTGAATATAAGTAGATCTTTATCTGTTAATAATTAAAGTATAATGGGGTAGATGAGTATGTGTCAAATACAGTAGGCTTATTTTAATCACTTAAATACTGAATTCATCTCAATAAAATATTTGATGTATAGTATCTACAGTGTCAGATTTTTTAACCCTAAGCTTGAAACTCTAAAATAATTCATATTCCTAAGAAAGGTAAATTCAGTTTGAAGCTTGCAGCTTTTAGGTGAAATACCCTAGATAATATTGTGAACTCTAAAGATTTCCAAGTCTCAATTTTCTCACTGTCCAAACTTCCTTCACAATGAATTTCAGGACTAAAGACAGGATACTGGGAGAGGCAGGTTAGGGACAAATTCTTCATAATTAACATTGAGATTTTGAACTAACACCTACATTAATATTGGGTATTATTGATAGGCAATAAGTGGCCACACTTTTCTTATGTCCTTAGGTGCACTTCACCTAACAAACTGCCAGAAAATCTTTCTAAAATGCTTTATCATGCTAGACAACTAAACAATTTTAAGATCAGGCAGGTGTACATCAGAGTTGTATCCTCTCATCACATTTAGGCACTCTGTAGGCTGAGCAAATCATCAAAAAATCTGACTTGTATGAAGAAAAATGTGGCATCAGGATTGGAGGAAGGTTTATTAACAACTTGCGATACGCAGATGACACAATCTTGCTTGCTGAGAGTGAGGAGGACTCGAAGTGCTTGCTGATGAAGATCCCTCAGTACAGATTACAACTCAATATAGAGAAAACGGAATCCTCATAACTGGACCAATAGGTCAATAACATTGTGATAATGGAGAAAAAAATGTTGAAGTTGTCAAGGATTTTTTCTTGCTAGGATCCACAATCGATAGTTATGGAAGCAACCATCAATAGATCAAACAATGCAATGCATTGGGTGAATCTGTTGCACACGGCTCTTTAAAGTATTGAAAAGCAATCATGTGACTTTGAGAGTAAGGTGTGCCTGATTCAAGCTATGGTATTTTCAATGAACTCATATGTGTGTGAAAGCTGGACATTGAATAAGAATAACTGGAGAAGAACCAATGCATTTGAATTATGGTGCTGGTGAAGAATATCAAAAGTTCTATAGACTGCTAAAGGAGCAAACGAGTCACTGGGCACACACCCAGAAGAGGCAGGAAGCAAGCATCTGTGCTCCGGTGTTCATCGTGGCACAGTTCACAATTGCAAGGAGTTGGAAACAACCCAAATTTCCATCAGCGGACGAATGGATTAAAGAACTGTGGTACATACATACAATGGAGGACTACACATCGCTGCAAAGCAATGATGAATGTATGAAGGGAAGAAATGGAGGAAGTTATGCTAAACGTGGTAAGCCAAGCACAAAAGGACAAGTGCAACATGAGTCCTCACAGGACTCAGGTAAGCTGAAAAATGCAGAAGGGGCATAGGAGAAAAGCTACTATAGACATACATTCCTGGGGTGAGGTACAGGTACTACGGCAAGGGCTAGAACCAATCCAAGGATACACACGGCAGTCAGCTAAAAAGGAGTGGGGAAAGGGAAAAAAAAGATACATGGGTAGTGGGGGAACAGGGCACTAACCTACTCAAGGGGAGGGTGTTGTTTATATCTCCACAGGAGAGTGAGAGAAGGGCCAGACATCAACCCGGTGCGCCAAGATGTGAATACAACATACTGGCACGAAGCAGGGAACTATTAGAGAGGTCTGCAGGGCCAGCCCCAATCCCACATACGTGGGCAAGCCCCCTCCCCTCCCAGAACAATGCATTACAGTGGACAGCACTGAAGCTACAGCTCAGGGAAGAGGGTTGCATCTGATCAGAGCAAGCAAAGAGAGAAGGGGAGTGAGTGGGACACATCCTGGCCCACCAAACTCCTAGAATGATATTCCTGCTCAGAATAGCCAATGAGCAGAGAGGACTACAGGGCTAGCCCTACCATGAGACAAGTTTCTCACTGACCCATATCACTACAAGGGACGACACTGGAAGCATAGTGAGGGAATTGTGCCCAATCTGAGCCCACCACATTGGGGCGAAAGGCTAAGGCCATGCAACAGAGAAGCAAAGGGAGCAAAGCAATGAAGTCCCTTGGGAATACCAAAAATAGACGTTGTGACCAGGGTGTGACAACCCATCAGACTGGACAGGAACCCATCAGGAACCCATCAGACTGGACAGGAAAACACTCCTAAAGGTCAACAAACGGAGCTGGACCTATTTACAGGCTTTTCTTTTTGTTGTTGTCTGCTTTTTGTTTTCTTTTGTTGTTTTGTTTTGCTCTGCCTTGTTTGTGAGTTTATTATTGTCTATGTATGTCTATCTAGATAAGATACATGGGATAAATACTCCAGAGGGGAAATGCACAGGACTGATGGTTCCAGGGGGACCTGGAAAAGGGGAGGCGGGGAAAGGAAGTGGGTGTTAACAAACTCAGGAACAAGGGAACAACAAGTGATGTAAAATTGATGCAGGACCAGTGGTGTGAGTGGCGAAACAGGGAGGGTAGAGGAAGAGTGGGTAGGAAAGAGGGAACCGATTACAAGGAACTATATGTGACCTCCTCCCTGGGGGATGGACAACCAAAAAGTGGGTGAAGGGAGACGTCGGACAGGGTAAGATATGACAAAATAACCATTTATAAACTATCAAGGGCTCATGAGGGAGGGGGGAGCAGGGAGGGAGTGGGAAAATGAGGACCTGATGCCAGGGGTTTAAGTGGAGAGAAAATGTGTTGACAATGATGAGGGCAATGAATGTAAAAATGCACTTTACACAATTGATGTGTGTATGGATTGTGATAAGAATTGTATAAGCCCCTAATAAAATGATTTAAAATTTTAAAAAATCGATGGTGAGCAGGGTGTAGGAGGCCTTGTAGGGCTTGATCAAGGGCAATGTAATCGAGAGGAATTACTGAAACCTAAATGAAGGCTGAACATGACACTGGGACAAGAGGAAAGTAAAAGGAAATAGAGGAAAGAACTAGGAAGCAAAGGACATTTATAGAGTCTAATACAGGCATGTACACATGTATATATATTTATATATAACAATAGGGAAATAGATCTATGTATATGTATTAATGTGTTAAGTATCAAGGTAGCAGATGGACATTGAGCCTCTACTCAAGTATCCCATCAACGCAAGAACAATTTGTTTTAATAACCTGGCATTCCATGATGCTCAGCATCCCAACACTATCGCTAAGACAAAATAGGTGCATAGCAAATGTGGTGAAGAAAGCTGATGGTGCCCAGCTATCAAAAGATATAGCATCAGGGGTCTTAAAGGCTTGAAAATAAACAGGTGGCCATCTAGCTGAGAAGCAACAAAGTCCACATGGAAGAAGCACACCAATCTGTGTGATCAGGAAGTGTTGATGGAATCAGGTATCAGGCATTAAAGACCCAGAACCAAAACAAAAATATCATATCAATGTGAATGAGGGGAATGCAGATTGGAGAACCAAAGCCCATCTGTAGACAATTGGACATCCTTTACCAAAGGGTCACAAGGAAGACACAAGCCAGTCAGGTTGCAGTATAGCAGTGATGAAACATACAACTTTAGTTCTTTAATGCTTCCTTCTTATTCCCTCCCCTCTCCCCACTATCATGATCCCAATTTTACCTTACAAATCCGGCTAGACCAGAATATGTACACGGGTACAGATAAGAGCTGGAAACACAGGGAATATGGGACAGATGAACCCCTCAGGACCAATAATGAAAGTAGTGATACCAGGAGGGGAAGGGGAACGTGGGGGAAGAAAGGGGAAACTGATCAAATTGATCTATACATAACCCTCTCTCTGGGGGACAGACTACAGAAAAGTGGGTGAAGGGAGAGATTGGTCAGTGTAAGACATGACAAAATAATAATAACTTATAAATTATCATGGGTTTGTGAGGGAGGAAGGGTGGGGGAAGGAAGGGAAAAATGAGGAGCTGGTACTCAGGGCTCAAGTAGAAAAAAATGTTTTGACAATAATGATGGCAACAAATGTACAAATGTGCTTGATGGAATGGATGGATGGATGGATGGATGGATGGATGGATGGATGGATGGATGGATGGATGGATGGACGGTGATAAGAGTTCTATGAGCCCCTAATAAAATGATTTAAAAAAGAAGAACAAACAAGTCAGTCTTTGCAGAGGAGCAGCTCTAGCTTTCCTTAAAGGCAAGGATGACAGACTTCATCTCATGTAATTTGAGCAGGTTTTGAGGAGAGAACTGTCCCTTGAGAAGGACTTGCTACAGTGGAGGGCCAGTGTGAAGGAACAAGGCCCTCAACAAGTTGGACTGACTCAATGGCTGCTTCGACCCTGGGCTCAAGCATAGGAATCATTGTGAGGATGCTGCAGGACCAGGGGGAGTCTTGTTCTGTTGTACACAGGACTGCTGTGTCTCAGAACTGACTCAATAGCACCTGGAAAAAAAAATCAGAGTAACTTTCAACGAAATAATATGCCATACATGACTAGGATAATTATAAGAGGGTCCTAAATGCTTGTTAACCTCCAGTTTTTCATTTTTCAAATCTCTTCTTCCATGTTGCACTCAGACACAGAATTGATTATGCCATGTCATTGCCCACAATCTTACTCTCTACAAGACAGAGACCAAACACCCTCTCACATGCAATACCCAGTGCCACCCAAGAGGTGATGACTGATACTGGTAGGTGCCAGCAAGCTGACTCCAATTCATAGCCACTCTGCTTAGCAGAGTGAAACACTGACTGGTCCTGCATCACAGTTGTTGCTAGGTTTTAGCCATTGTTGTAGCCATTATGTCAACACTCTGTCTTATCAAGGAGTCCCTCTTTTTCACTAACCTACTTGACTAAGCATGATGTGTTTTTCCAGCGGTCTCTAAGTACATGAGACAAAGTTTCATTATCCTTGATTCTAAGAAGCATTCTTGTTTCACTTCCTCCAAGACAGTCCGTGGTGCTTTTCTCTGGCAGCCCAGAGTGCTCTCTGTATTGCTCGCCAACACCACCATTCAAATGCATCACTTCTTCTCGCATCTTCCTTATTAGTCGTCCGACTTTCATGTGCTTATCAGGTGATTGAAAACACTACAGTTTGGGTAGTACGATTTTCCTCCCCTAAGTAACATCTTTGCTTCCCAACACTGTAAAGAGTTCTTGTGCAGTAAATATGCTCATTGCAAAAGTTCATTTTGTTTCTTGACTGCTGCTTCCATCAGTAATGATTGCAGATACAAATAAAATGAAATCCTTGACAACTTTAATATGTTCTTTGTTTATAATGATATTGTTCAGTGGGCCAAATGTGAGGATTTTTATTTTCTCTACACTATTTTAATCCACACTGAAGGCTATGATATTTGATTTTTATAAATAAGTACTTTAATTCCTCTTGGTTTTCAGCAAGCAGGGTTTTAATTATCTGCAGATCCCAGGTTGCTAATGAGCCGTTCTCAAATCCTGGTGCTATATTCATATGGTCTATCTTCTCTGATTATTTGTTCAGCATACAGTTTGAATAATATTGCATAAAAGGATATGAATCTGACATACAGCTTTCTAAAATGTAAACCATGCTATTTCTTCCTTTGATTTGAGCAATTCACTCTTAGTCTGTGTACAGGCTCTGCATAAGCACAATTAAGTGTCCTGGAATTCCCATTCTTCATAATTGTATCCAAGGTTGGCCATAATTAATAGAGTTGAAAGCCTTTGCATAGTCAATAAAACAAAAATAAACTCTTTCTGGTCTTCTCTGCTTTATACCAATATTCATCTGAAATAAGTAATGATATCCCTTATGCCAATTCTCCTTCAGAATCTGATTTTAATTTCTCACACCCCTTTCCCATTGTACCCCTGAGGGCATTTTTAAAAAATTATCTTCACCAAAATTTTACTTTCATGTGTTATTGATGATATTGTTTGATAATTTCCATATTCTTTTGAGTTATCTTTCTGTGGAATGGGCACACATAAAAGGGATCTTTTCCAGTCAGCCTTGTAACTGTCTTCTACATTTCTTGGCATAGACTAGTGAGAGCTTCCAGTGCTACATCAGTTTCATAAGGTATTTACTTGGTATCCCATCAGTACTGGAACCCTAGTTTTCAATAATGCCTGGACTTCAACATGATTTGTTTTTAACCATATGCTACCTTTAGAAATGGTTGACTGTTCACCAGAGCTTTTTAGTATAATTACCTCTGTGGGTTCTTCCCATCTTCTTTTGATGTTTTTAGAACCGCTCAATATTTTTTCCCCATAAATCCTTCAATAATGATAGTCCAGTCTTGATTTTTTCTTCAATTTGTGCAGCTTGACATATGCAGGTCAGTCTTCCCATTTGGTTTGCTACTTTCAGGTCTTTACTTCATTCTTGAGTTGCCTTTTGAAAATTTCCAGTCAGTTTTTTAGCTTCATCATTTCTTCCATTGGTTTCGGACTCTAAGGATCTTAAAGGATAGAGTAAGCTGCCCCCTTAGAGCGTGGAAGGTGGTAAATTCTTACCTGCAAAGCACGGCAACCTCATGCTACTTCCACAGAGCAACTGGTGGGTTTGAGCCCCTGTCCTTGCACTTGGCAGCCTACTGCTTAATCCAGTGTGCCACTACTCACACCATCTAACCTGAGTTTAGTTGAAAGTAGTATTTCCAATGCAACTCTGTTGCCAGAGAGCCCGTAGGGTGTGATAAGGTGCCAAGTACCCTGGGCGCCACTCGAAGGGAGTGCCAGTGCACAGTTGGCATTTCCAGCTGGGAGAAATACTGAAGGACATAGTTTCCTATTGGAGAGCTCTTTTCAGACTTCAAGGGGGAGCCCTGCTAATGCTATCAGGTAAGTAGGGAACTGCTAACGGGAAAGTCGGTAGCCCGAACCCACTACTGGTTCCCTAGGAGAAAGTTGACATTCTCCAAAACTCCATAGAGGGTCTCCGGGTGTCATAATCCACTCCATGGCAGGTTTTTCACTTCAGAGATCTCTTTTAAAGTCCCTTGCAATTACCATGCCAGCTTCTATGAAATTCAATCTGTCTGGGCCATTTGAAGACCACGCTGTCCCCATCCGCTCATGCACAAGTCAAATGCCCTCTTTTCCCCTGATAATGTCTAGATTTGGGGGACTATTTTCCCCTAATGTAACCTACCAACAAACTGGAAATATACATAAGTCTGGAAAAGGGAGGGGCATGCGGGAAACAGGACTTAGGTTGTTTTTATTTAAAGTGGTCTCTTCAATGAAAATGAATAATTGGGACCCCAAGACATAGTTTTATTGTTGGGTTAATTGTCCAGGGTGAAAATAATACTAAATATTTAAGATAGGCGACAGATGTTTGAACGAGAAATTAATTTTCATTGCTTGCTATAAGCATTATTTTCTGTATATACACTTGTTCTCAACACTCTCCAACTGGATGTTGTTCTATTCAGACCTACTTAGCAGTTTCTCAAGAAGCCTTGCACCCTGTGCAAGCCTTGCACACTTAGGTAAGTCTGGAAAGGCTTTCAAAGTTCATGTAAACAATAACCCAATTATGTTCTATCACCCAAGCCCAAGCCATATGAAAAACATTCAATAATATTTCAGCGAAATCCCTAGTAGTTTGTTTGTACGCTATTGCCATAATCATAAATCTTTTCTCCAAAACCATTTTATTGGGAGTTAGTACAGATATTTCATCCCATAGTTCGATCCCATCAAGCAGTGCTGCCCAGTTGCTACCACAATCAGTTTGAAAACATTCTTTTCCTTCCTGAACTCCTTGCCATCAGCTCACCTTGATCGCCCCCTCCCCACCCCCACCCTCCACCCCACCCCTGCCCACCACCATCCCCATTGCAACACCCCAGAAACTCTTATTCTACTTGCTGTCTCTATAGAGTCATCAATCCTGGGCTTCATACACTGGAAAACAGAAAAGCACATAACCAAAATTGAGGAGTGTAACGCCCAATAACATAACACATCTAAACAAACCCCAATATAAACAAACAAATAATACTGAAACTGTCGAAAACCAAAATATTTTTAAAAGAACTGCTTACACAAACTTGTCTGATTTAATCTTACCTACTGTTTTGGCCATATCACATAAGCAATAATGGCACTGCTAAACAGTATCCCATTTTTATATGGAACACAATAAAATTCTAGAATGTTCCTGTCTTTCAGAGTAAGAGTTTTGAGTCACAGCATTAAAGTTACACTGTTGAATAACTTGCAAACAGGGAAACCATAGTACAACCATAGATAAAAATGGATACATTACAGATGTATCTTTGGGGGAATAGCAGGGGGAACATTTATAAGGAGAATACTTAATATTCGTTATGAATGGTAAACACTATTGATTAAGGCATTTGAAAATCAATATTTTAAAAAGGCGTTTTACATTAAGTCGCGTTCGGAAGCCTTCAGGAAAGAGAACCTTTCAATTCAAAGGTTAGAAATGTCTAGCCAAGCAGGTGAAAAAGGGGCTTTTAAAAATAGACACAGATAGCTACGCGTTCAGCATCTAAAATCTGCTGTCAGTAATCTGCTTTAACTCTTAAGAAAAGCAAGTCATGTTTAAAAAAAGTAATGTCTAAGAGGAGCCCTGGTAGTGTAGTGGTTTTGTGTTGTGCTGCAATCCGCATGGTCTGCAGTTTGAAACCACCAGAAGCCCCTCTGGAGAAAGACTGGGCTTTCTCCTCCTATAAATAGTCACGGTCTCAGAAAAGCAGAGGCGGGGCAGGGATGGGGGCTCACTATGAGTCAGCATGGGTTCCATGGATGTGCATTTGGTTTGGGAGTTGTGCGTAAATTATAATACCCTCTCATTCTATTTATTTTACTATTTGTCTCACATTTTCTATCAAAGTGCAAGGTTCTCTAGGGAAGGGTACACCTTCTAGGAAAATTCCATTTCTCAAGTAGAAAGTTGGGTGACAGTGCATATTCTGAGCTGGAGTATACACGTTCAAGACGTCTTTCAGCACTTCTTAGACTCTTTCTGACTCTCTTATTCTGCATTTCCTCTCGCTCCACTAACTTGATGTTTTGTAGGTCAGCTACAGGTTGTGCGTACGTATGTATGTCTCTGACAACCATTGACTAAGAGCCCATGTGTGATAGTGTATTAGTCTGAGTACTTTAGAGAAACAAATCCACAGAAACGCATGTATAAGAGAGAGTTTTATATAAAGGTTAAGTACACATCAAGAAAACATCCCAACCCAGTGCTGCCCAAGCCCACAAGTCCAACAGTAGCCCATATGTCCGACACTGATCCACAAAGTCCTCCTCCATCTCACAAAACACACAATATGATGCTGACTGCAGGAGGAAAATCGAATCAGGGAAACTGTAAGCATCTCAGCGCTGGCAGGGGTCTCTACACGGCTGCTCCAACACCCAGGGCTGCATTGGGGTAGGTCCATGTTGCTTCTCCTCGGGGATGTCTTGCAGGAAATGAGCCTTGCCAGCTGAAGCAGGGAACTGGCTAAGGTAGCTGCACCCTGGTCCGACCATCAGAAAGCAAGAGACCCGAGAACTCAAAAGGTGAGGTCCACCTAGCCATTTATCTCTCTGCCCTTCAATTAACCCCACATGTGTTTATCAGCCAGGTTGGCATAAAAAGAGTGTGTGCTCAACTTTGTTTTTCTGTCAATTTTTAATTTTTATAATACTGCGAACTGTTCCATAATGCTATTGTATACTTAATAGACTCTAGTGTAAAGGTACTTTTTACATGTACTGGGAAACCCAAAATTTTCATGTGGTTTGCTTCATTGCAATGATCTGATAGTGTATATTTCCAAGATAAAACTTTGGAAACCCTACAGAGCAGATCTAGTCTCCCTTATAGAAACCTCAATGAATCAAATTAATCATTGGCAATAGGTTTAAAGTTTTGTTTTGTTTTGTTGTTGTTTGGGGATGGTACAAATGGCGAACATGTTATGTTACTACCTAAAGTTAGAGGTGGATGTGCCCCTGTAGAAAAGTGTGGCAATCTACTTTTGAAATACCCACCACTGAAAAGCCCACAGAGCACAATTCTGCTTTGATGCATATGGGTTTCCAGGAGTTAGAATCGACCCACAGAAACTGCTTTTGCTTTGTTTTAACATATAAAGGAATATCAAGGGGGAAATGGGACCAAAGCCCCCTGCCCAAAATGTATTCTCCAAACTAGGTTTGACATAATTGCGAATGATATTAAAATGAGACTTTTTCTGTTAACGATTTTTGGCTGAAACCTCAGCGACGTGCTAGACCTTTTCAGGCATGCACAGAAGAAGGCTCTAAAACAAACTGGTGACCCGTAAGCATCTTCCACTGGAGGAAAAGCCTGGAATTCCAGGGTTTGATGGAGCAGGACAATGATTGGTTTTCTCCCGGTGACATCAAGGAAGGCTTTAGTTTCCTACATGGTCCCTTACAGGAACACCTGTGAGACAAATTGGCCCCAACAAAGAGCATCTGTCGGTATTGAGCGCCAAAGTCAGACCCTAAGTCATAAACCGTGGCCAAAGGAAGTCTCATCTGCCTAGAAAAATCCAGAAAGATCTTAGGGAGTATATGAATGTATGTGTATCCATGGTCGTTAATTTCCAAAATATTCCTAAAGACTCATGGAAGAAGATACGATGAACAGAAAGGGCACCAATGGCAGCTTACAAGTGCCCCAGTCCAGTCGGACAATTTGTGCTTCTGTCCTTTCAGAAGCGAGTAGAATTCAAGGAAGTTTCATGAACAACCTTTGATATGCAGAGGACACACCTTGGTTACTGAAATTAAAGAGCACCTGAAATACTTACTGATGAAGACCAAAGATTATGGCCTTTAGTTAAACATGAACACTAAGCAAACCAAATTCTGTACAACGGGATCAGTATGCAACATCATGGTAAACATAGAAAAAAATGAAGTTGACAAGGAATTCATTTTATTTGTATTCACAGCCAACACTCATGGAAGATACAATTAAAAAATCCATGACATACTGCATTGCTCAAATCTGCACAAAATTATCTTTAAAGAGTTAAAAAGCCATGATCTCACTTTGAAGACTAACGTATGTCTGGCCCAAACTATAGAAATTTCAGTCAATGCATGTACATGTGAGAACCAGAGAATTCAGAAAGAAGCCCACAGAATAGTCATTGTTTTGAATGATGATATTGAATATACCATGAACTGTTATAAGAACACACAAGTCTATGTTAGAAGAAGTACAACCAAAATGTTCTTCAGAAATGAGGATGGAAATCTGGTACTTCCTCCTTGGAGGTAGAAGACACCTTTCTCTCTCTCTCTCTCTCTGCCACTTCTTGGGAGAAATTGCAGAAGACAAGCCACATGGACACAACCAGACCTCTGAAGCCGGAGAAGCCACAGAGAGACCCCTGCCAGCGCTGAGATGCTTACAACGCCACTGCACCCAAAGATATTCTACCCACTGGCTTGTGATCACCCTGCATTTTGCTTCATTGCATGTGTTTCGTGAGTCTGAAGAGGACTTTGATACCGGACATATGGGCTAATATCAGACTTATGGCCTTGGACTGGGATGTTTGCTCAATGTTCAATTGCTCTTGTATATAAATCTTTCTTATACAGACCCTGTTTCCCCCAAAATAAGACAGTGTCTTATATTAATTTTTGCTCCCAAAGATGCGCTAGGTCTTATTTTCAGGGGATACCTTATTTTTCCATGAAGAAGAATACGGGACACATTTATTGTTGAATAAAATAAAGGAAATGTATTACTTGTGGAAAAAAAAAAAAGAAATGAGGATGGTAGGTCATCATCTATTGTCCTTAGATACATTATCAGGAAGGAACGTGACATCAGGCTTGGTAAAATAAAAAGCCAGAGATAAAGAAGACCCTGCATGAGGAGGGTTAACATGGAGGTTGGAGCGATGGGCTCAAACGAACAGGCTAAACAACAATGGTGAAGACAGCTTAGGATAATGCCATGCTATGACCCAGAACCAAGTCACGGATACCCACAACAGTACGACCCAGACAGCCTGGCCTCTTCTACTGTAACTCTATCTTATGGTATCTAATTGTACAGCCTTTTCACACAGAATTAATCTTTTCTCAAGAAAATATCAAATCTATAATAATTAGACACGTGCTGTTCTTTTTTTTTTTTCCTTCTCTAGAAAAACGAATGTCTTGTTGGGTAAATTTGGAAATAGTTCTTTCCTCAGTTTTAGTTATTTTGGAAATGTTCTCTCATCATTTGATCTGATCTGTTCTGTATCCCCAAATAATCCCATTGTAGGAAGGCTCCTATGTCTCAGATACCAACAAAAGTTCTAAAAGGGTTTAGATAGTAAATAGTTTATGCTTTATGTGCATAAAGCAAAGGTTGTTGTAGAGAATAACAAAATGAGCATATGTGTCTGTACTCAGGTAAAAACCTGATGAACAAAACTCTACATTTTTCACGTATGATTTCTTGATGTCATCCCGGACTCCTCAGGTCTTCTGTGACTTGTGTTCAGTGAGTCCATTTATTCTTGAGATGCCCTCCAGTTTTCAAGTGGGATATGCTTTGGCTGAAAGTACATATGGTCATACTTTGGCTCTCATGGACTTGTTTTAATTTTCTTAAACTTGAACCTGAACTTACATATAACAATTGATGTTCTAGTTTGACCCTTTGCCTTGTTTTGGCTGCTAATATTACACTTTGCTATCATCTCTTCCCACAGTGTAATCAATGATTCATATGAATTCCATATGATGAAGTCCATGTGCATAGTCACTATTTATGTTGTCAAAAAAAGGTATTGAAGAGAAGTTGTTGGTCTAGCACGGTTCTATCATGCCACCCCAGCTTCATTTCTATCACCAAGGCTATATGTTCATAAAGACTACCAAGCCTACCTTTTTGCATTCAAATTGCCAGTGATTACCAATGCATTTCTGACTGCATGTTTGGTCAATTTCAGGCTGAAGAAGTAGACAACATTCTTCAGTTTCTTCATTGCCAGTTTTAGTGGTTGATAGGTAAATTTGAATAAAAGTTGTATTAGCTGGATTTCCTTGTATTATAATGTGATATGATCCTATCACAGACTCAAGATAGATCTTGACGTATTCGTTTTGACAATGAATAGGCTGCCATTCCTCCTGAATTTATCATTCCCGACTCAGTGAACCGCATGATTGCCCACTTCAAGATAGTCTAAATCAGTCCATTTCAACTCACCCATGCCTAGGATATTGATCTTTATGCATTCTATTATATTGTTTATCACTTTCAAATTTCTGGGTGAATACTTCAAACATTCCACATTCTAACTGGTAATAGGTATTTGCAGCTGTTTCTTCTCATGTTGAGTAGTATCCCGACAACAACAAAGGTCCTGAAAGCTTTACTCCCTTCAAGTCCTTACAGTCCACACCACTTGAGAAGGCAACTCGTCCTCAGGATTTTGAGTACCTTCAGACTAGAGAGGGTCATTTGCAACACTATATCTGACAACATTCTCTGCGCTGCCTAATGTTTGCAGGGCCTAATTAATCAAAACCTGACAACCTATCCCTTCTTCAATGTCCGCTCTTATGTGGAAGCCCCAGTGAAACTGCTCACCTTAGTGACTCTATTGATCTTTGTTACAGTGGTGACATTGCTTCCAGCATAAGCAGCGCACAAGGCACCACACTATCACACAGCGATATACAAATGGTGCTGTCTGTATATTTAACTAAGAGGCTTAAATATGCTTAATGTACAAATCTAGCTAGACCAGAGGACGGACACTGGTGCAGATAGGAACTGGAAACACAGGGAATCCAGGACAGATGATCCCTTCAGGATCAGTGGTGAGAGTGGCGATACAGTAGGGTGGAGGGAAGGTGGGGTAGAAAGGGGGAACCGATGACAGGGATCTACATATAACCTTCCGCCTGGGGGATGAACAACAGAAATGTGGGTGAAGGGAGACGTTGGACAGTGTAAGATATGACAAAATAATAATAATTTATCAATTATCAAGGGTTCATGAGGGAGACGGGAGCGGGGAGGGAGGGGAAAATGAGGAGTAGAAAGTAAATGTTTTGAGAATGATGATGGCAATGAATGTACAAATGAGCTTCACACATGGATGGATTGTGATGAACCCCCAATAAAATGATTTTTTTAAAGAAAGAAAATGATGATGGCAACATATATACAAATATGCTTGATACAATTGATATATGGAATGTTGTAAGAGCTGTAAGAGCCCCCAATAAAACATTTTTTTTAAAAAAAGGAAAAAAAGGCTTAACATTTCTAATGACATATCTGGAAACAAACTAAATATTCAGTACCATTTTACAAAAAAAGATGTTGTAAATGAAAACATAGAAAGATAAAGTATTATAATAAAAATGTCTTTGTCAAAATAAAATAGTTCCTAATGCCACCAGATAAAAACCTAGCTACCTAAGTCAAGAGCAGATTTAGGTTTTATTTCCCAGCCTTGGTACAGAGTGATAAACCCTTCTTGGGAACTACCATGGCTTCCTTGATTAGCATTTGGGACTTGAGGTACCTTTCAGTTCTAAGACTCGGAATCTTTGAGTGAGTGTGTTCATTCCAAAGTATAAATTGGATCCTATTGAGACACATAGCATAATTTAACAAAGGTGAAATTTTTCTTCAAACTACTCTGACTCTGGAAATCTTTAAATTACCTGATTTAGATATGGGTGACAACAAGCTGCACCATAGCTTTTAATGGGTTTAACTATCCTGTAGTAAAGAGACTCAATTATAAACACTAAAACCATAAATATTCATTTTAATTGTCATGGTGATTTCAGGGGCAACATATATGTATTTATCTTGAAGGGTGAAATAAACGAGGCTTACTAAGACATTTTCTAATAATTCTTAATAGCATTCAAGATAACTTAATTATTTATTTTCTCAACTAACATTTCAATTCAAATTGTGTAATCAACTGTAAAGCCTACCTCAAGTGATTTAGCCTTTTCCTTCCGACATATAGTTAGACTGTATACATGATATTAAGAAAAAAAGAGTGAATCTAACATATAGCTGGATTTTGTTTCATGGATGATTAAACACACACACACACACACACACACACACCCCTTGGTAAGAGGGGGCAAGCATTACATCAGCTTCTACCCACTGCTATGTCAATGCACATAAATTCTAATTTGTAACACCCCTGCAGTTCCATTGTATGGCTCCATTAGTCTATGCATGAATTATTCACACATGATACATCATAATGGCAACCAACCCATTTATGATATCAATTCATATTATTATAGAACAGGTAATCTTCAGCTGTCCAACACAACATGTGTTAATTAGATCTCCAAGAAACTTCGCCAGTCAATCACCTGCCCAAAGCCCAGCTGCAATCTTACCTCCGCCAATCATCCTTGCAATTTTTCATTGTGCATTTGTATCTTTCATTTTTGGACTACTCATGGAATTCCTGACACAATGTAGTAGGGTTAGCAACATTTTTTTTGTGTTGTTCTTTATATTGCTTAACAGATTTAGCTCTTATACCCCTGGTTCTTGAGGGGTGAAACCATCAGATGAGGCTCTTTTGTAATTCTATTAGTAATCTTAAGCATATATAAAGTTTTTGAAAAATACTAATTGATCTGTTAACTACCCTGCAAACAGATACTACTCATGAATTTTTAGATCGGAGCTACTTGATTTAGTCATTTTTAACTTTTCAAATAAGTATCCAAGTTTGGTGTAATAGCTTGTATTCATTTATTATATAGACTTTACTTATTTACTTATGTTATATTTCTATTAACTGCCTGAAGAAACAAGCTGATTTATGATGAGGTGGATTAGAATTTCTGATATTGATCATCATAAACATCAGGAACTAAATAACAAAAATGCCTACATATCTTCTTCTGTTTTTAGTAATTTGTACATACTTCTGATCTTTTAAATTAGGAGTTTTATTTCAATACATTTTAATACAGTGGACTTTTAAACCAGAGAAACCTGAAATCAAGAATATTAGCTTGTAAACTTTAATAAATGATCAACCTTTTTGAGATTCATCTTCCCAGTTTATAAAATGGGAGTGAATATGTATCTATTTGTTCAATAGTATTCAAATATCAATTAAGAAATATATATATGATGTAAGTTTTAGTATGGTGACTGACATATAATAAGCTATCAGTGTACCATCCCATTATTATTTTACCACAGTGCAATTTTTCAAGGCACATAACAAAAGCAATTTATGAGGAAGAATTTCATAGCTCAGTGCATTCAATAGACGTGAATTAACATTTTAACATTAACATTTAATGTCATCAAAACATAGAAGTCTTGAAATACATAGAGATGCAGGTACCTGAATACTCAGCTCACGCATGGACAGGAAGTAAATACAGCTAGGTAACTAGAACCAGATAAGGTAAGAGTAACTCCTCTTATGAGCCTTCTGAGCACAAGCTCTCTACATTGTCAGTTATAAATAATAGCATGACATCTTGGAACACTGCCTAATTTTGCCAGTTATTGAACTTTATATAAATGAAGTAATGCAATACATATTCTTTCTCTCTGGCTATTTTCGCTCAGGTTAATTCTTGTGAAATTAATTTTTGCAGTCATAATATGGCATATTATTCCACTATGTAAATGGACCATAGCTTATTTATTCATCCCATGGAGTTGTAAGTTGTTTCCGGAATAGGAATAGTATGAATAGTTCTATTATGAATATTCTTGAACATACTCTTTAGTAAGTGTATACAAACGTTTCTGTTGAATATAAACCTAGGAGAGGACTTGCTGAATCATTTACTTATAAGATAATGTTATTCAGCTTTGTTAATAGTATTAGAGTTTTTCAAGTGGGTTTTCAATTTGTTTTTTGACAATTTATACTCCCATCAATTTATATTCCCACCAGCACTGAATAAGAATTGTCATTTCTTCACATTTCCACCACCTTTAATATTAGTTTTAAAATTACTTTTTTTCCCTACAGGAAGCACAGGGTTTATTTTAGTCCACAAACCACTCCCTGGAGTTAGTCATATCCACTTAATTAGAAGGCAGCAATCAAACAAACATGCTCACTGAAGATTTCATGGTCAGGGCTGGCTCTCTTTTTCTTTTCCTTTTTTTAAATTATTTTATTGGGGCTCTTACAATTCTTATTACAATCCATTCATGCCTCCATTGTGTCAACACATATGTACATTTGTTGCCCTCATCATTCTCAAAACATTTGCCTTCCTCTTTAGCCCTTAACATCAGTTGCTGATTTCCCCCCTCCCTCTCCACTCCCCCTCCCTTATGAACCCTTCATAATTCATAAATTATTGTTGTTTTGTCATAAGTTACACTGTCCAACGTCTCCCAGCCCTCTTCTCTGCTGTCCCTACCCCAGGGAGGAGGCAATACTTAGATTCTTGTCATTGGTTCCCCCCTTCCCCCACATTCCCCTCACCCTCCAGGCCTCGCCCCTCTCACCACTGGATTAAATAGGAAACACTGCACCATAATAGATGTAAATTCAAATATATCAGTGACTACAGTATACACAAAGATTGCTTATAAATGTCTTTCAAAAGGAGTAAAAAGTTTTCCTAGACATTTCCCAAAAAGAATTATGAAATAACAAAAACATATAAAAATTGCTCAAGTTCATTAAGCACCATGTAGATGTGATTACAATTATGGAGCATGTGCAATAGTATTTCAATATAATTGTAATCACATCTACATGGTGCTTAATGAACTTGAGCAATTTTTATATGTTTTTGTTATTTCATAATTCTTTTTGGGTAATGTCTAGGAAAACTTTTTACTCCTTTTGAAAGACATTTATAAGCAATCTTTGTGTATACTGTAGTCACTGATATATTTGAATTTACATCTATTATGGTGCAGTGTTTCCTATTTAATCCATCTGTTCTTTTTATCTTTTATTTCATTTTTAAAAATTAATCACCATTTAAAAATTCTTAATTCCACCCTATCAATTTGGAGCCTTGGTGGTCTGGGGTGTTATGCCTTGGGCTGCTAACTTCAAGGTAAGTAGTTTGAACCCACTAGCTGCTCTACTGGGGAAAGATAATATTTTCTACTCCAGTAAAAATTTATAGCCTTAGAACCCAAAAGAGCAGTTCCTTTTTATCATATAGGGTTTATAATGTTGCTATTAATCAGACGGGGTCGATGGCAGTAAGGGTTTCTTAGTTATCAATTTGTTGATTATGCATTTTTGTTATTATTTTAGAGGCTATGATAAATATCATCAGTACAGCACTGAATGACACCAATGGCTACTTTTACCACTTCTTTAGTAATTCTAGAACTCTGGGAAACTTTAACTCTATTCATCGTTCTCCTACCTATCTTTTATGTTTTTATGGTTATATCTAGAATGTTTTTCCCTTTGAAGAATTTCCTTTAGTATTTGCTTTAGTGAAAGTTTGTTATTGAAACAATCATCTTTTGTTTTACTGAAAACACCTTTATTTCTTCTTCACTACTTATGGATATTTGAGATTTTTCTTTCAGTACTTTCCATTTTCTATCCACTTCCATACTTTGTGTTGAAAAGTCAACTGTCAACTTCTTAGTTAAGCATAATGGGCCTTTTATCTCTAACTGCTTTTAATATATATTTTTCCTCTCTCTCTCTCTCTCTCATGTCCTTGTTTTATTTTGTTTTTACCATAAATATCTACAATAAATCTAGGCTTTATTTTCTCTGAATTAATTTTCTTGGGGTTCACAGAACCTCTTGAATTTATGAGTTGAAGTCTTCCATCAGTAGCTGTTAGCTTCCTAACAAAAAGGTTTCTGTTTAATTCTTTCTGTTTTTGGTATAAGACTCCAATTCCATGTATGATGGAATTTTGGAGATTTCCCTACATTTTTTCTTATGCTTGTTTTTATACTCCAAATTACTATTTTTCGCTATGATTCAGTTTAATATTGATTATTAAATTGTCATCCCGTGCAAAAATTCTGTCTTCTGTGTGCTAAATATACTAGTAATTTAGCTATTGAGTTATTTCTGATGTGATTTCAGGTGTATAAAAAGTTATTTCATTTTATGTGTTCTATCATGATAAAAATCTCTATCTTTTCAACTACTTTTAAAAAATAATTTTTTTATAACATTAAATTTTACCGCTACTAATTTCAAGATACGATTATTGCTGGGTCCATGTCTGATATTTTGCTTATTTTCTTGATTCTAGTTTTAGATGTTACTTGTTTGTGTGTTCTAATTAATTTTAGATTATTCTTAAAAATACTATAAGTATGGTAAGATCTATGGAATAACTCGTCCTTTGGGGCAACTTAATCCTTCCATCAATTAAACAATTGATGGGAAGACTTACTAACCTGTTCTCATTAAGCAGTGAGCTGACACCACCCTAATTTTTATTAGGGTTCTTTCTTCCTTATGCCTCCTTTTATGTGGCTTCATTCACCTCGGCTCTCACATGAAAGACTAATGTGTTCACTAGAGTCGTTTTTTTTTCTGAAAGAAGCTGAAGTTTTTGTTTCCTTAACATAAGCTTACCAAAATTCTACTGTGCTATTTATTTTGTGTGTTTTTTAATCTGTTGCTTAACTAACAGTCCACACCTCAAAATTTCATAATTCAGCAAATGTCCTTAGGGGAAAACTGACTGTGAATTTGAGGGCTCTCAAGTTTCCAAGTGTATTAATGCAGCTCGGTTGACTTTTCAATCTGGCAGCATCTGGTCTCTGCATGGGAAAAGCCCAGACTCAACTTCCTGTTCATATCCAGCATTTACAAACTTTTCCAGGATAAAATAAGTTGCAAAAGTCACCCCACATCTCTATTGTTTTACCCTCTCAATAGTCTCAGGTCTCTTTTCTCATTATTGCAGCATTTCTCTAATAGTCTTAGACAAATGCTTTTTTAACTTATCTATCTCCTAACTCCCTTTCCCTTCCTGAGGAGTCTGGGTAGCCTAGTGTGTATACTATGGCCTGCGAACTGCAAAGTCAACAGTTTGAGACCACCAACTGTTCCACAGGAGAAGGATGGGGCTTTCTGCTCCTGTAGAGAATTATAGTCTCGGAAACTCACAAGGGCAAGTCTATGCCGCCCTACTGTGAGCCAACTTCAAATTGATGACAGTGAGTTTTTGTTTGTTTTGCTTGATCTTTTTTTCTATTTGTTTTCATTGGATGTATGGTAGTATATTTTGCTAACATATACAAGTCTACACAGAAACTTTTATCAAGTGGATTAAAAAATCTATTTTTTTTAAATGCCTGCGTACGTACAAATAAACTATCAGTGTGGAATGTATTGTAATAGTGAAAAGTAGTGTACTTTTTTCAAGTTCAAATATAATGTTTCAAAAATTAAGAAAATATGTTAAAGGACTTTAACAGACTATTTAAATCATATTTTAGGCACCCACTAACACAATGACAATAAAAGAATGTTCAGGAATAAATTCTTATTTTGTAGAAAGACCATCATGTATTCTGAATATATACCAGCTCTCCATTTGTCCCAGTTACTAAGCGGTAGCAATTGGTGAATTTCAGCATTCCCAGGTACAGTTCCTGTGAATTGGAAGCTATTCAATGTCAATTGTTGAAATTTATGTTATTTTTTAGTAATTATTAAATGGATACCCAGGCATTTTAAAGAATGGGCTATAAAACCAGAAGTCCAGATATGAGAATGCATTAAGTATTGTTTGCTTTTATTCTAAATCCGTCATGCTTCAAACCTAAATTAAGGGCATTTGGAGCTTTGGTTCTTAATTTTTTCCAGCATTGTTTCATAAGGTCTCAGTTTTGTGTGATGTCTTTAGTTAAGCTTAGACAGCTTAAAAAGGCAATAATTTTGAAAGATAAATCACATAGTAAGAAACTAGGTGATGATTAAGGATATGACAGTGGTATCCATTTATAAGATACTAAATCATGCCTGTTAACTAAGCAAATGCTATTGGTTTGTTTTTCTTAAAAATGTAATGCAAACTAATTGAGCGAATAACTCAAAGGCTATTATTGAATCCAAGGGATTCCTAAAAAATCCAAAGTGCAATTTTTGATCAATCTTCCTTGGATTCTGCAACCAATAAACTTTTCTTTTTACTGAGTTGAGTCTGACTTGATTTCTTGCTTCTTATAAAACAGACAAATAAAATTAGAGGCCATGTAAGGAAAATCAAGGCTCAAGAATCAACAATGAAGAAGACTACATAACTCAGTCCAAAGACCAAAAGTGAATAATCCAGACTAAGCTGCTTACAACTTTCAGAACTAAAAGAGACTTGGTTGAAAAGTAGATAATTGTGCTTGTCTGTGCTAGAAAAGCAAAATGTGACCTTTTGAGGTATGAGTTCAGAGACATCTGGCTCTAGCCTTTCCTTTAAAAGATGATTTTCCTCCCAGAACTAAGAATCCCTCTGACCTAGACAGGAATTTATTAAGAGGCATTCTGCCTAGTTATTAATCCAGCTTTGTGGTAGCATTTTCTGTAACTGGGAGCCTTACTAATGTTAGCCAGCTTGATTGCCAGCAGAAAATTCTAGAAGTGTGGGGTATTGGAAGACAGGTAGATATGGCAAGAATCAACATTTTGCTGACAATATCTTGGCACTCTTGAAAACCAAACCATTGCATTGCCTGTTGTTCTCCTCTCTCTGATTATCAAAGTTTCTGTGACTGTTGACAGCGATATTCAGAAAAAGGTAAAACAAGAAACACCAAGTTATTAAAAAGAGAAACTTATCAATTTATATTATTTTAATTCATCATTTAAAAATAAACCAAGCATGGAATCGTTTAATATTTAATTTTTATGGCCTATTGAATTTTTACAGCAATTGGCAATAAAAATGTAAGCTCCGAAGACTAACTTCAAAATAATGTAGTATTTGACACCTGCCCGGAAGACTTATTTCAAAATTGGTTGGAGTTAATAATTCCAAAGGGTAACAAGGCTACATGTAATACATGCTCTGTTAAACTTGTTTCTTTTCTCTCTTCCATAAACATACTCAAGTATATTGTGACAAGTAAGTTTATTGTGCCAACCTGGTCAATGAACACATGTGAGATTAATTGAAGAGCAAAGAGATAAATGGTTCGGCGAGCCTCGCCTTTCTTATCTCTTACTCTTTGACGATTGGACCAGTGTGAGGCTGCCTTAACTTGTTCTCTGCCTCAATGTGTGGGACACCTGACCCGTGGACTGTGTTGCTGTAGTTTGAGGTTCCTTCAAGACCTGCTTTGCCATGCTACTGGAGCATACATCGCTTGAGCTGGGGACTGTCAGGGCCTGTCATCTGGCTGACTGTTGGTGGCCTGCCTTGCTGTTTGCTGCTTGTGGCTGGAGAGCCTGAAATGCTCTACAGAGGACTACCTGGCAGCCCTCAAGACTTGAAGGACTGCCAGTGTAGTAGCTGTCTCATGGAAGTGAGTTGCACTGAGCCATTTGTACTGCTTTATAGATTAATTAACCATTTATTTCTTATGCTATCTATCTATCTATATAAATATATATAAAATCATTAGTGTCCTAGTTTTGTTTCCCTAGAGAAGCCTGTCTAGCATATATGTTGTAGCATGAAACATATTCTATAAAGACCCCATAGAGTATATGTCATTAATCTTTGGATATTAAGCTCATAAATTTAGTTTTCAATATATACATTTTGTAATATAAAAATTATGAGAGAGATGAGAAATGGCTTGGGCAACAGCAAAATGAACTTTTACTTAAAAATTTGTCCATCAGAAAATCTATAGGTATAAAATGAATGCTATATGCAGTTTAGATCTGTGATTTTTAAATTATAGCATTAAGAATGCAATGCTTATTTTGTGCCAAGGACGATGTTATATCTTTTCATTGCATTAGCTCAACTCACGCCGAGACCAATACTTTAAAAAAGGCATTGCTAATATCCCTAGATTGCAAAGAACGTCTCTGAGGCCTAGAGAGAGTAATCTAAGACTCACGGTCAGCAGATGCAGAGCTGGATTCAAGCACAGGCAGTCAGCCTGCAGGGTCTGTGCTCGCCACACTATGCTACTCCTTATAGAGATAAACCCCTGGATATTCCCCAAGTACTTTCCCCAAAGAACTGTCTCGTGCTCACATATTTGCTTGAAAAGAAGAAGCTTCCTTGTGAACTGTATTTCCATACACCGTCTGGTATAATGAGTCTCCAGATACTCTCCTCACAGAAGGCTGTAGGGGTATTGACAGACAAAACGAGCATTCTTGGTACCTAAGAGGATAAGGTGGACACAAAACAAGGAGGAAAATATAGAGCATTATACCTATCCGTCAAGGCATTTTAAAACGGAAGGGATTGTAATACTGAGGCCCAGAGAAGTTAAAGAACATTATTGAAATTCATACTTTCCATGTTTTGTTACTGTGAGTCTGGGATATTGCATTTGTAGGATGCAAAAATAATTTCTCTAATGTCCTGTTTGTCCAAAATGCTGTCCCTCTCTCTTGTCCCTGATATCAACCCTCACTCCTCCCTTCGGGCTCCTCCCTATGTCCCAGGGCTCCAAATTCCTGACTGTGCCTCCTGGGACTCTGAAATTGTCAAGCAGAGGGTTCAGTGGAAGCTGGCAAGGCCCAACTCTGAAGTTCAGATGTCCTTCTGGATGGTTATTCTCATCCTTAGGACCCTGGAAGCTGGTGAATCAGGTCAGGAGACAACAACTCAAGTTCCAAGAACAAGAAAGCAAACCAGACACAGGATCCAAAGCAAGAGAGAGAATTTGTCGAGTATGCTCAGCACATGTACAGACACAATGTCTGAAAATGCATGAAAAATGATAAATTATCAAGGATTCACGGGGGAGGGAGAGTGGCAGGGAGAAAACAATGAGGAGCTGATACCAAGGGCTCAAGTAGAAAGAAAATGTTTTGAAAAAAGATGATGGCAACATATGTACAGATGTTCATGACACAATGAATATATGTATGGATTTGATAAGAGCTGTAAGAGCCCCCAATAAAATAAAGAAAATCAGATCTCCATTGCTTTCTAGGACAAAGAACACATTGAGACTCACATCCAGATACCACCTGTGTTTTCTCAGCAGGCTTTAAGGGCAGTAACTAGCGTCTGATTGGTGTCCATCACTAGTGAGTTAGTACTAGTTTTCTGCACATGCTCAGTGGGGAAGGAGAACTTTGTTGGATATTTTATAGCCAAAAAAAATTCCCAGCCCGTAGATTCTCTTTTGAAGAATTCTTTTGACTAACACACCTATTTAATTTTAGGAGATATCATTTGTCTTGTTCAACTTCTGTTATTTGTGCACTGTAGTTATGTTTGGTTATTCTATTTATACCACATGTGATGGAAAGTAAAAGAACATTATTACAAAATCATAGAAATCTCTATGTACAAAAATATAAAAATGGGAAGCTATATTGCTTCTCAACATATACCTCATCTAGTGTATATACTTCTGAAGGTGAAATTTCTCTCTCTCCACTAATTACCCAAAGAATCCTACACTTCAATTTACACTCTACCAAAATAGAAGTTTTGGCATCTTGGAGGGGTTCAATTCGTGTTCCTTTTCAATGTTGATTTGGGGAACAAAAAAGATACCTTAAGGGGAAAACCCAGGGACGTAGGATAGATAAAGTAAGGTTCCCCAATGAAATTCCCACAGAGGAGCCCTTGACACCCCCAACCAGTAAGAAGACACATTGTCAGGATGGAAAAGAAAGGTGTTCTTGGTGTGATTTCCTGGCTTTATTCGCATCAGGACAATGTTCCACTCTCCTAACATATATTCTTATTTAACCCTTGTAGTTGTCCCTTCTTCTTTGAGACCATCTACCAGGATTCTCCCTTTGGGTCCCGCCAATGTGTAGTTGCCATAAACTGCTGACCTAACCTCTCGGCCTTGAATTGAACCGACCAAGTAAATTTCCTATAACAGCACTGTTTTCATTGGGCTTTTTCTGGAAAGGACCTTAATGAAAGTAAGCTAAGTGTACTTCTGCAAGGACCTGTCTGTAGCTATTCAATGATTGCAAAAAAAAAAGTTTAAATATATTGTCTCTGGATGACACCTGAGCATGTCTGAACTGGAACCGTAGTAGCAGTGCTCTGTACTGACCCTCATGTATTAGTCCATTGCAGTCCCATGGAAGGAAGGTATTGTGGCCCTCTGTTTTACTAGCTGTTAAAACCAACTTGTTCTGCTTCTTTATATGATTTGATAATATGTTGTCTCCAATACATTAAAATATTATTATTATTGATTTTTAAAATTGTTATCTGTCTGCCCCGTCAGCATTCTTCTTGTTTCTTTGCTTTAGTTCATGCCCATGTAGCGGAGGAGGCTTAGCGTGCATGTTACTTTGATTGTTGGTCTGACCTCACTGGACTTCTCACCACTTTTTTTTCAGAGGTGGAGAGCCTGGCTAGGTGCCTGAGCACAGGTTCCTGTTCAGTGGACTTCCAGGGTACCTAAGGATGTAGCTTGTATTGCAAGTGTGGTGATGTAGCTGTCTAGCTGGTCACATGGGAATGGGTGCCGTGAACTTTCTCATTGGTCACTTATTCACACTATTGTGTGAATTCTGCTAGTTGACAGACAAGCCTTCTCTGGTAATCAGTCACTAGGTGGGTGGTATAGAAACTCTAATAGTAGATCTCGGTGGGAAGAGATATCTCGATAGCTTAGAAAGCAAGTAGGAGAATGGGTTCGTACATTAGATCACTGTGTAGGGGAGGGTAAGCCATCAGTTGTCTGATCCCCAGCATAGGAAGGAATGAGAGTGCCATACATCTATAGGCCACTGTTGTTGATGGTTGGGCAGAGGAGCCAGTGACTGGTTCACAGGCTCCAAGTGCTAGTAGCTCAGTGGAGGAGTGGGTGCCACTTGTCTATGATGCTTCACTGTGGGGAGCTGGGCCACAGGAGTGTGCACTGCTGTGTCATGATCCAAGCACCAAGGGTCAAGTAGAGAGGTTGGCACAGAGGCAAATGTCTTGTGAGTAGCTAAGCAAAGAGAAGAATTCTGCCAATCTCTGGATTCCTGGCTCAGAGCAGAGGAAAGTGGTAGGTGGCACTGAAATGCAGTTGGGTCTGTGAGGATTGATAAAGGGGTAGAGGGACATCATAAGCCCATGGTCCTCTGGCGTGGGGAGGTGGTTTTCCTGCAACCCTCTGCTGTAAAACCAAATCAGTAAATGCCTTTTTATTCCCACTACAATTGCTCTTTCAGATGTTCAACCCCCCGGGCAATGAAAAGAGTTACTATCAAGTAGATTCTAATGCGTGGCCATCCCATGTATGTCAGAATAGAACTGTGTTCCTTAGTTTTTAATTACAGATTTTCAGAATGAGATTGCTAGGCCTTTCTTCTGAAGCAAGCACTTTTGGGTAGCATCCAACAAGGATAACCACTTACAGCATACAGGGAGCCCCTGAACTCTCAAAACTCAAATTGATTCTCTAAATCACTGTCATTATGTACATCATTTATTTATTTAAACTCCTGTTATTATAAAAGGAGTGTTTTCCTTAAAGCACTTCACCGTCATCATATTCTGCAGTATAGCTCTGTACAGCTCAGTTTCATACCCACACAGAAAAAAATAATCCCAACACCTCATTGAATTGGAATCTGATGGATACAGAGCCCCTGTTTTTGCATAGTTTTTAATACATGTTTTGATTGTTGAATGAATAGCATTGGCCGATGCACTCTGCTTTCTAATATTACCAAGCAACATGCTTTAGGGCTATTTCAAGAGATAATAAAGAGCTATGACCTACATAAATCCAAAGAACAGTTTAGACATAAATGATGCTTGAAAGAATGAGGGAATTGAGTTCCCCTCATGTAAGAGCTATAAATCTAGATTAGTAAAATAACATTCTATTGTCCTCCTACTAAAACCGGACTCCAAGTCAGACAGACCTCCCTTCTGTTCCCCAATTCAAGCCAGCACAGCCACATACTTTCTCCTCTCCTGGGGGAAATGGAAGCAGGATCGTCGGCGGTGAGCTCTTCGCAATGCGCAGACACGCTGCTCCTTTTCCAGGAGGTGAGCGGCAACGAAATGAAGAATGGCATTAGGTACAAAGACATCTTCTAAGACGAATATGCAAAAAGACAAAAAAAAAGCCATGTAAGAACTCCTGTAGCCATATATTTCTGGAAAGAAGATTTGAAATAAAGGAGTCTTTGACCAATACCTGAGAGACGTAGGTTCTGCTATAAACCTTATCGTTGACTTTTGCCAATAACAGCTATAATGCGTAGAGATGTTTGCTTCCCCGCTGGGTCCCCATGTCTTCACCTGCAGAGTCTGAGAGTCAGACTAGGTCATTTCAAACTTCCCAGCCAGCACTGGAATTATTCACCACTTTGGTCTTCGGATTTGACCCACATTGTGTGCCAGATCAATTCTAGTTCACATAAAGAAAACCAGTTCTTTGCATTTTTTTGTGTGAATTTATTTGAGAGCTGAATTTGGGATAGAAAGAGCAGCCTTAAAAAGAACTACTTAATAAAGTTCAGATAGCTATCAAGCAGAAAACATGTGAATAAAACGAGTTCGGGACATTGGACACTCAGTGCATATCCCTCTGTCTTGAAGAGCCTGAAAGATTTCTCTAACGGTCGTAATGGGTAGAGGAGAGGAGGAACTTTCTTCCTGAAACGGTAGACTGCGGCTGCGATGAGAAATGGCCCTGTGCCTGGGGAGACGAAGGAAGCAACGTTAAACCACGAGCCAAGTGAAACTAGATGATTTCCCATTTCTGTGCTATCCAGGAAGAGGTTGACTCCATTCGGCGCTCATTTGCTTGGTCACTTCCTGAGAGTGTTTTCTCCACTGAGACCTCTGGGAAAGCAAGTTAAGTCATGGTGTTCGCGTCCTTTATGACCTTCAGTGCAGAGCTTGCTCACAAGGAACAAACTCCCCATCCTTTCCAAGGACTGAATTTTGTTGTCTGGTTTTCTTTCTTTTTTTTCACAACATCTTGGGAGAACTGTGGGGAAAAGATTATTCAAAGGAACAGTGGATGGCAGTATTGGTTTGTAGCTCTAGAGCGGAAAGCACTGTGAAGTGAAATGTCTAAAGAAAAGTGCCATCCACTCAGTCTTCCCGATGAGCCTCCGGTGGGTGTGGGTCCCAAACTTTGAAGAGTTCATGTCCTCCGTTTCATGACGTGATAAGGGATTTATGTCAGGTGAGCTGAGAGAACTGTCTCAAGAAAGGTACAGAAGGAAAACAATGAGCAAGGGGAGAAAAAGTGGCTTCCTTTAATTCAAAGTTTTACCTAAACATCTAAATGGTGGTAAACATACAGAGCTTGCCAGTCGATAGACTAATGACCAAGAACTACAATAGTCCGTCTGAAGTCGCACAGCAATTGTGTGTCTCTTTTCAGAAGATTTTAGATGAAAAGAAAAAAGAGGGCAAGATAAAGAGGGGAGTATGTTGGAATACATACAAGGCAGCTTGCTATGAATTTCATTTTTAGCAATGAATATGCATGAGGTTTCAGTACTTAAATAGCACCTGGTACCTTAGGGATGGTGACTATTATTTTTGCTCAATTCTTCCTTTTTTTTGTATCTCCATCTTCTGTCTTTGTACACTGGCTTGTTTATGCATACATTCATTCACTCATTGAGGAAATATCTCTGTGTATTGTAAGAAATGCCAGCATGAGGCAAAGAATCAGGGCTACAGAAGTCCTCTTCTACTGCAATGGGGTCAATTCTGACTCATCAGGATATAGGGCAGCGGTGAACTGCCTTATTGAGCTTCTAAGTCTACAGATTCACAGATGTAGACTTCGTCCTGTGGAGCAGCTGGGATCAAGCCACCAACCTTCCGAGTAGTGGTGAGCAGTTAACCACTGCGGCATCAAGGGTCCTTTCAGATGTCTGGTTATTGTTAGGTGTCTTGGAGTCAGTTCTGACTCCGAAGGGCCGTATCTACAACAGAATAAACACTGCCTGGTCTTGCGTCCTTCTCATAATTGCTTACATATGAGCCCATTTTGTCAGCAACGCGCCTAGCCATCTCATTGAAAGTCTACCTCTTTTTCCCTGACCTTAAACTTTACCAAGCGTAGTGTCCTTGTTTTTTCCCCACAGATGTACTAGAAAGGGAAATAGTCATAAAAATAAGAAAATAGCATAGCATATAAGTGACAGCAAAATAGTTTTTGAATCAGCTCAGCTTCCAATTCAAACTCACTGTCATTGAGCAGATTTCATTTCACAGCAACTCTCTAAGAGAGAGTCCAACTTTGCCTGTAGATTTCTGAGGCTGGGACTCTGTCGGGGAGCAGAAAGCCCAATCTGTCTGCAGGGAGCAACCGGTGGTTTTTAACGGCTGACCTTGGTGTTAGCCCCACAATGTGCAACTCACTGAGCTATCAGGGCTCCTTCGCCTCAGTTGATGGATTAAAAATATGACAATTTTCTTTTTCTCAAACCATTGTCCTTTGTGCTATGTCAGAGCCCCCAGTGCTATATAGACAGAGTAGTGAATTTTTTCTTGGACAGATTTCAGTCTCTCAGACACTTATAGTTATTAACATTGCAATGTTTTCCTTTCCAGTGACTGCACCCGGGTATAGACACGTTTCTACCTCATTTAACTGTCCCAGTTGTTGTGAATGTGAGGAACTAAAACGGAAGAATGCCAAGGTCTTCTTTTACTCTTCCTTCCTCCCCTTGACTTTGTTGTAGAGGAGGGATTCCTGACCTGCTCTGAGGCTCCTTCTCCACTCTGATGCACATTCTAGACCCTGATTTCGAAGCCCTCAGGCTGCGGGCACCTCTCTCCGTTGACTATGTTCTCTGCCAGTTGTGATTTTCTGTGTGTAAACATCAAGCAGTTCCCGCTCCAGTTCTTCCAAATCCTTCAAGCTCTTGCCCCCATCGAACTATTACACAGTGTCTTCACGGAGTCTCTTCACCCAGCGCCCAGACCTCCCTCTGTGGGGTCCACTGACCCACCGGGAGCGCACACACCTCTGTGATGACAAAGGAAGCTCCCTAAGCTGCAATAGCATTGCGTTCTTACTTGGTGTTTTCCTCTTTCTCTTGAAGGACTGTGACCCTGCCCATGAGTAAGTCAGCTTCTCAAACAGTCAACTTGGAAATTGGTGTCAATGATCCTCATGTTTTACCTTAGTAACGTGACGTCTCTGGAAGCGATATTCCGATCTGAAATAGAATGGGAAAGACTGAGCCAAGGCTGTGCCCATTGCTATGGTGACCCTCTGGATGAGGAACAAGGAAGAAGGAGAGTTCTGCCAAATTTCTAGCCATGGACATGTCGTAGACTATGACTCCATTATCTAAGAAAGAAATAGAGGCACTTGCTGGGGAGGGAAGGCAATAGATTTTGCTTGGGGATATTAAATGATTAGATTCAGACAGAAATAAGGCATTTGCAATATTCAAACCCACTGTCATAAGTTAATTCGATCTCACAGCCATTCCCTATGGAAGAGAATAGAAATGTTTTCCCAAGGCTATAAATCTTTACAGTACGAGACTGTCACGTGTTTCTCCTAAAGAGTAGCTGGTGAGGACTTTAACCACTGGCAAACCACGCCTCCTTCAGTGGAAATTTTGACATAAGAAATAAATAAGTACTGCGTGATACGTTGGAGGAGAATCTAAATCTGAATGAAGAATTCAGGCAATGAAGAAAATATAGAAGAAGAAAAGGACCAACCACTTATTTCTGAAAAATTTTCTCTGAGTATCAATGGACTCGATGAAACATTACTGGAACTGGCAAATAATATCAAATTCTAAAGTTTGGTTCTCCAAGCAGGGGGAGATCTGAAAACCAAAGTATGTGCATGTGTATACAAATTTGGTAATTTATATTAATTTACTAAGATAAAATGATATATATTAATTTATCAAAATGATATCTATTAATTAAATAATAGGAGAAAGTGATGGAACATAAAATGAACACAAATAATAAAGAAGCTATTTATTTCAAAGAATCTCTATTTAGAATTTTTAGAAAATTGATTGGAAAAGGGAAAGAAAAATTAGTGGGCAAACTAAACCAAAAAACCTCAAGGGAAAATAAAAAAACAGGTTCAAATAACCAGGTATGAGGCAATGTTCAGAGAAGAAAAAATTTCAACTTACAGATCAATAATATTTATGAACATTTTAATTAGAATGTCGATTGACAAACCTGGCTTCACGTGTTCTCTGCATTGAGAAGATGAAGTGTTTGAGATGAGGCAGTTCTCACGAACCATAAGCCAAGGAAGGGAGGACTGTTGATTGACTTCCATGAAGGCGCGTCCACGGAAACCCCGTGGAGCACAGTTCTACGTTGACACACGCGAGCGAGGGCCCAAGGCACAGGACAATCCAGCTCACCCAAGTCCACGGCCAGTTTTCTTCCACGAACTTGATCATTTGTTTAATAAGCAACTTGAATCACTACTGAAAATCACTCTTCGAAAACCAAGCAGTGTCTGTGGAGAACAGGTGGATTCATATTTGTTTCCCCGGAAGTGCGAACCGACCTAGGGCAGTCTCCAAGACACAAGTAATTCCTAAATTAGACATCTCCACACCCAATGCCTTGATTCCATGGGAAACCTCATAGAAAGTGACAGTCATTTGGGAAGTGTGAACATAAAAAGCACTTCTTGGGAAATGCTTGTGAGTCATAACGAATATCTATTCCTACTGTTTATTTAAAATGATTCTGTAAAGAGAGTGTTAAAAATACCTGAATAACTCACAGAAACCGCCATTCCTTCTGTATTGTCTATGAGGCCATTTAACGAAGGAACGAGCGTTCTGTAATTCTTAATAGGATTGGGCCTTGGAAAGAAAATTAGCAGCTAGGGACGGGACCCTCAAGAGCCCCCATTGATTCTATCAATAATTTCCATATTTAAAATCTAGTGAAAGAGCAGAATATTTAAGAAAGCCACAAATGGCCATTTCCTTTTTTTTTTTTTTAATGTCTGCTTGGGAATTCCATTCTGCAATGTAAATAGCTGGCAGCAGCAGTGTTGTGCACTAAATATCTCATTACAAAATGCTAGAAAACTAGAGAATTACTGACAATTAAGGGTTGGTACACACAAGTGGCCAAAATTGCAGTTTACAAAAGAATGATAATTGCTCAAGATAGAATTGATGCATAAAATTGGATTTGGTCATTTTACTTTTATCATGCATTTGCATTACCTCAAATGGATGCATGCAGTGGTTCTATGAATTAACACACATTATTTTCTACCCCAGCTTTCCCTTCTGCCCCACGGCCTCCACCCCAGCCTCAACTGTGCTCTTACTCTTGTTTTGACCTCTCTGTCCATGTTTGCCTTTCTTTCTGCGCTCTGGGATCGCACTGGCAATCCACTGAGACAGCAAATTTCAAACTGTGATACACCTACCCACCTCACTTTTACGCTATATTTTTATCTGACAGTTCACATTTATGACAAACATATAAAAAATGTAGTATCTGCTATTTTCCACATTCACAAGGTAAGTCTGCCTGGCAGTAGTGAAGACTGAGGTGCAGGGCAGGAGTAAAGAGTGCTAGGATGGCTAAGGTGATGTGTCAAAATGACTCAGTCATTATTCTCAATGGTTTGGTAGTTATGCAGTGATGAAATTTGGCAGTTATGTAATGATGTAGTCATCTTTCATTTGTGATCTGATATAGTCATTCTCCATTTTCATTTAATGCCAATTTCCCCATATGGGTATACTCTCTAGAGCCTAATCATGTCAATAGGTGATAAGTGGGCATGGATAAACGCAAAAACAAAACTCACTTCCATTGAATCTGTTCCAACTCCCAGCAACCCTAAATAGGATTCCCGAGGCTGTAAATCATGATGAGAGAAGATAGCCTCATTTTTCTATCTCAGTGTGCCTTGGTGAATTTGAACTTCCCACCTCACTGTTAGCAGCCCCATGCTTACCCAATAGCACTACCAGAACTCCTTATCAAGTTATGCATGTTTGAAGCCATATGTGCTGCATATAATGGAAGAATGATGGATTGAAACGGATTACTGACTAGCTGCAAAATCAAACTTCAAAGTGTGGTGTGGGGATCACAGCCCCACTGGTCTTAACATTATTA
>NW_022103915.1:92785537-92795874 GCF_000313985.2 Echinops telfairi
CTTTACACAATTGATGTGTGTATGGATTGTGATAAGAGTCGTATGAGCCCCTAATAAAATGATTTAAAAAAAAAGAACAACAACAACAAAAAAAAAAGGTTGGAAAAGGTACCGGTTATTAGCACAAGGTAATGGCTGTTTTTGTTTTGTTTTGTTCTAGCTACTTTCTAGCTAGAGAAAAACATGTCAATGTTAATTCTGCTGCAGAAATAAAGAAGTTTCATTCACACTTGTCAATTTGCCTAAATGGCTTCACATATTTTGATCAGTTCTATCACATTTCTGACAATTAACATGCTTTCCTCTTATAGCAAGGTGTTTGGTGAGATGGGAAAGATAGTTTAAATGTGGATGCATTGTTTAGATGGACTGCTCCTCGCTCCCCATGGCACAGAAATTTGGAAGGATCTATACAAATAGTATCTTCTTTTCAGGTGCTTCACACCTGAAAATCTCAGTCTTTATAGCTTCATAACCCTGTAACAGTTTAAACAGTCTAGGAATGGATATAAATTCTAATAACAGGTATAGAGTAGGAGCTTCCCCAAAGGAGGAATGATATTGAGGAGCTGTTATTGTTGTTGTTAGTTGTCTTCATGGTGGTTGTGACTCATAAAAACACATCATACAAAAGCAAGAAACACTGACCATCCTCACGATTGTTAGGTTTGATCCCATTATTGCAGCCACTGTGTCAGTCTATCTCGTTGAAGGTCTTCCCTTTATCGCTGCCCTTAGTCTTTACCAAGCACAATGTCCCTCTCCAGGGACTGGTCTTTCCTAAAGTCTCCCTTCTAAGAAGCACCTGGCTGTACCCCAAAGCATATTTGTTTGTTTTCTTGTTAAGCATGGCGCTTGCAATATTCTTCATCAGTGCCATAATCCAAATGCATCGATTCATTTTCTGTCTTTCTCATCTAATGGCCAACGTTCACGTGCATATGAGAAACGTCCTGAGAGGTTGAGAGATGGCGGCACTTGGAACAACATACATAGATTCTTCTCGCTTCTCAATTCGGGCCATATCCTCTGCAAACCGGTCTTGCTTCCTTCTCTGAGTTCTCACAGAAGCTACCCACCTTCAGTCACTCCACATAGTCTTGTTTTACCATGATACTTCTTCGCTGGAAGTCAGAGAAAAAAAAATCAACTTTGACTAGATATGCCACTTTTGCCGTTCCACCCCGAAATAATTTTTAAAATTGAATTATTGATCACTTTTCTTGTAAGACTCTGTACCTCAAAATGTTGCCACTGTTTCTATTTTCCATTAAGAATATCATTTTTATTGTGTTCACTTTTGTTATTTCAACATCGTTGAAATGCAGTTCAAGTAGGAAGGGGAGGAAAGATAGCTGTTCCGAGGAACAACTCCATCGGATGTGTGTACACACTAAGAAGAACATCCTGGCAGTCTATCAGGTCACTCGCTGCCATCAAGCCAATTTCCTCCCCAGCATCACGATTCAGGGCTTCGGAGGCAGGATGTCACTATAGAAGAAGTTAGCCTTACCCTTCTCTGCCTGCAGCACCACCAGGGCAAACACCCGAGGGAGCACCGGTCTACTCTGATGCGTGCTTCTCATTCTGTTTGGCAGGCGTGGCATAACCATGAAAAGTGGCCTGGGTTAAGGAATCAATGGGCAATGAACACTTACTCTGACAATATTAAAGCACTTGACTCTCCAAAAGCAAGGTAAGCAACACGTTCTTAACACCAAGGAGCTCCCGGTTTGCAATGTTGAAGGACATGGAGAATCGGGCTGTATTGAGATTACCTTTCCACAGGATAGAAAGGTCTCTTTCTTCAAATCGCTCAGTCATACTCACTACCGTTGAGTGCAGGCTAATTGACAGTAACCTGCAGAGCAGAGTAGAGCTGTCCTGTGGGCTTCTGAGACCACATCTTTAGGGGAGTAGAAAACCTCACCTAGTTCCTGAGGCATGGCCGTCGGTGTCCCACTGTGGACCTCGTGGTTAGCAGCCCAGCATGGGACCACTATGCCACCCAGGCTCTTCAAACCACTTATCAGGGCATAACCAAGGCAGTCTCGTGCCACAGAGGTCTTACACAAATACAGTTGCGATGAGAAAAACAAATCTATTTGAATCATAAAGAAAACTCCAGATTGAATGTAGCTCCAATGGGAAACACGGAGAGAGCACAGGACTAGTCAGGTTGTTTTGGTTTTTTTAAAAAGGAATAAGAAAATGCAGAGGGTGAATAAGTGAGGACATTGAGAGTAATTTTAGTAAGATAATACCAGGGCTATGTCACAAATATCTTATAGTACTGAGACTTGTTAGACTATAGCATAATCACCTTTTCAAAGGAAGTGGTGGAAATATTTTATTCTACTTGACCTGCATCAGATCTTTAGGGGGTATAGGTTTGTTTGTCCCCCGTCCCCTTAGGGGATATGGGGTTATTTGGACAAACTACTGATAGATGTGTCAAGAGATCAAATGATTCATTGCACTGGGCAAATCCACTGCTAAAGACCTCTCTGAGGTGTTGAAGAGTAAGCATGTTACCGTAAGGACTAAGGTGTGCCTGACCCAAGCCATGGTACTTTCACTTGCCTCCCATGGATACTAAAGTTGGACATTGAATAAGTAAAACCAAAACAGAAATGATGTATTTGAATGACAGTCCTAGTGAAAAACATGGAAAACCCACGGACTGTCCAAAGAGCAAACAATTCTGTCTTGGAAGAAGTAGATTCGGATTGCTCCTTGGAAGCAAGAGTGGCAAGACTTCCACCTCACATGCTCTGGGCCTGTCGTCTGGAGAGGCCAGTCCCTGGGAAAGAACCTTACGCTTGATAAAGTGGAAGGTCAGCGTAAAAGAAGAAGACCCCAGACAAGATGGGTTGACCCCGTGGGCGAAACAATAAACAGAAGAACAATTGTGAGGGTGGGTCAGGGCCAGGAACTCTTCCTTCTTTTGTAAGGTCACTGTGAGTAGAACCTGCCTTGACAACATCTAACAACCCTGCTAGATGCTTCTAGTAATTTGTTTCTTATTGGAATCATCTACTTGTCCTAATTTCTGTAGACCAAGAAACTTATGACATCTGATAAACACTTCTCAAAATAAACCCACCCCCTGCTCCCAACCATTCATCTCATTTCTCTTCTTTTCTCTCTCTCACCTGCTTTAAAAAAAATACCAAGAAAATGTAGCATGGTTTCATTATTTTGACAGGGTAAAATTAACTAACTAAATAAGAATATTTTAGATCAGTCCAGTTTAAGTTTGGGATGTTCAAGGAATATAAATGTACACCTATTAAAATACAAAATTGACATTTGATGGTTGTTAGGAAAAATGTTTACCATGAATGTTGTCATTCCAATATAATGCAGCATTCACTCTTGGTTACAAACCGATCTACTCGATCAATCACTCAGAATGTTCTCCATTCAAATGCTGTTGCTATTAATATATAAACTCTGTGGCGAAACCTCACATTTTATTTCCCACACTTCATAAAAGGTGCATTACCTATATAATTATAGTTATAACTAAGACACATGTAGCATATAATATGAATTTATGTTCTGTATAAATACTACATGCTATTTTATAATAATGACAATAATTTCTACATACATTAAGGTAAAATGCTATCAATATACTAGTTATAACAAACTATGCTATTTTCTTGTGCTTAATATAATTACTTAGCTTTTCTATGTAAACAACAGAAATTTCTGGAGATAGAAAGAAAAATGTGTTTGCTTTGGAGTGAGCCATAACGTTATTTGTTTCATCAATACAGCAGCTAGAATTTTCCACGTTTGCCCTTCAACATGAATTCCCATGCTATGATGTGTGAGGAAAGGAGATTTCTCAAATATGAGTGAGAAAGGGCTTCCTTATCTCTTTCTGGGTAAGACAGGTGATTTTGATAGAGTGAGCATTACCAAAACTGACTCGGGACCCCGAATGAAGGGGCATGTCTTGTAATCAAACAATTGGCAGGCATTCATCATCTAATAGGACTGCTATTGGGGAAACAATCGGGGAAACTACTGTCCATCTCTACTTGCTGACCAGCCTGAACCAGAGATGCTTGATCATTCTAGGCAAAGAGTAGGCTTGCTGACATAAAACTTTTATTACTGAACTGAGCACAATGGCACTATTTACCTTTTCCTTAAAATGAAATATTTCATAATCTTGGGGGCTTCCAATCTGTTTACCAGCTGTACTGATGAGCTGGATTTATTTAACTGATATCACCAAGCTGACCTATGCTATAATGACAGATAATGTTTCCATGAACAAAAGTATCATCTTTCTTAAGCATTTTTTTTAATGAAAAGAGAAATTTATGTTCAAAGATTCCTCTTTCTCATACTCTTTAAATGTAAATATGTCAGAGATAGATTAAAATGGCATTTGATATAGACTACTATTTTTAAAACAAAGTTGTCATTTGACTCCTGGTAAATTGCTCATAAATTCAAGACTGAATAAAGAGATCAGATTACATTAAATGCATTTTGGTATCTATAACTTTCTGCAATGAATTAAAATGGGCTGATCGTGTCTCCAGTGCATTTCATTTTCCGTTGATTCATGTACTGTAATATAACCTTCAAAATTCCCTTATGCCAACAAACTCACTCAGATATGCTGAGTGCAGGAGGAGATTAAAGTGGCTATATGATTGAAAACTGTATGAAAGCATCAGATAATGCAGTAGAGGTATAATGAAAGTGTAAACAAAGCCAGTAAATGTAGAAATTACTGTTCATATAATCCACTGTTGAATTCAACCGAGAGTTTAGCTCCCTGCCAAATATATATTAATACCCAACAAATTGGCAAGATCAATACACCAAGCCTGTTTCATTCTTATTAAAGTATTTTTCTCTTTGAGGCTAAGCATAAGCAAAGCATGCCGTTCTCCTTTGGAAAATGTAATATTTCTCCAGTAGGAATTTCACATGCAGGTATAAGACTCCCAGCTCAGAGAAACCCACTTCAGATGATTTTGCTCCACTGTTTAAAATTGGACTTACTTACAGAAAGAACGTTTCATATTTTCCTGAGCAGTAGCTTTTTGCTTCTGCATTGTGAAAGCCAATCCATCCTTTAAAGGCTCTTTAAGCTAGAAAAAAAAAAAAGCATTATTACTGAGCTCGAAGCCTCTATTGTTTCAGTACTAGCTAGAGCTCTGGATGAATGCTTTCACCAGAAGTTAAAAGAGATAATGAGTCTTTAATGATACAAAATCAGACCCTTGTGTGCCTGGTGAAGCCTGACACCCGCTCCCGGGTTTGCAGCTAGCAAGGAGAGCTCTTCCCGATCTGGTTCATAGGCTGAAAGTACCCACAAAGTACCTTCTTGAAAAATTGTTTCCCCTAAGATAGCATCAGTGGTATTTGCCTGTTAGGTTAAACTGTTCAGAGAGGTAAAACAAAATAGGAAGGTAATTTTACACCCATTCTTTCTCCATACAATTCTGTAACAAGTTACGGAGAAATGCACATCAAAATCAAAATAAGATACCATTTCCTTCCCACTAGCATGTCTAAGAATTTAAAAAAGAAAGTAAGAAAAACAGAAAACAGCGATTGTTCTTGGGGATCTTGGGAAAGCAGAACCCTTACTTACTGCTGTCAGCAACACAAAGTGGGACCGCATTGTGTCAAACAGAATGGGGGTCCTCAATAAACTAAACATAGCCCTCCCATATAACTCAGCAGTTCCAGGAGATATAGAAATGGAGACTCAAACAGACATGTGCCCATGTTCTTTGCAGCACTATTCACAATGGCCAGCGGTTGAAACCACTTAAGTGACATTGACAAATGAACAGTTAAGCAATATGTGTAACACACACAATGCAGTACCATGGACAAATCAGTAGGACTGAGGAAGTCTTGACTGGCCTTACAGCAGAGATGAAACTAGAAGATAAGATGCTGCCTGAAATAAGCCAATCACAAAGGAAAGGTATCATGAGATCTCACTTACATAAAAATACAAGGACATGCAAACGTACAAAGACCAAATTTGATTAGTACAAGGGTGGGAGGGAGAAGGGAGTTAATTCTAGTGGGAAAAGCTCATTGATTAAGGGTATGGCTGCACAGTCAATTATACTCCTTGCTATGAATGTTATACATCTGTGAAAGTTGAATTGGCAAAAATGATAGATATTTTTGTAACAACAACAACTAAGAGTACCTGCTATGACTGCTTATGCACAACCAGTGCTTTATAGGATTTGCTTCTTTAATTTGGATGCCTAGGGTAATGGCTTCTTTATATGTCCCAGTTAATTGGCCTAATTCAACATTTAGTGCATCTGTTCTACCACTTGGCTTGTTGTCTAGGGTCTTAGAAGTTGAGGGGTTTTAGAAACTTGAAAGTGGCTATCCAATGCACAATAATTAGTCTCTGTTCACATGGATCAACCAAGGGAAAAAAATAAATAAATAAAATAGTCAGCAGCAGGAGAGGGACAGGAAGAGGAAACTGCATCTAAATGTCCCCATTAACTACTGCCTCTTTTTTGCAGGAGACCAGAAATACTGGATGGTGCCTGGCTACCGCTATTGAACATTTTCATCAACATTTTCATGGAAGAATTCTGATCAAAGGGGAAAAATTGCAGAATAGGATTTCAAATCATTATAGACTTAAGACTTTTGGAGTCATGAGCATGGATGAATCCCTGAAACTGTTGTCCTGAAATAATCTTCAAACATTAAATCAAAAATATCTGCTGAAGTCATCTTAACACCAAACATACAGTTTAGCTTAGCTCAGAACAAGTGTGAACCTCCAGCATTAGACTCTTTAATAGCAATCTGTAGGGGATCAGATTTACAGCAGCAAACTCTGAAGACGCACTAGGAGTCTGAAGGGGCCGTGAATTTATGTTAAAGCAGGAGGAATAGCTCTGGTTAGGAGGGTGGAAATTGTGGCACAACTCACAGAATGCCATCAGTGTCTCTAGACATTACACGTTGAAACTGTTGAGTTGGTGTATGTTTTCCTGTGCACACTCTTGATAAAAATAACAAAAATTAAATTCAGGGGGGAAAGTTCAAGATGAACACAGCTCCACTTTCAAAGCAGAACCTTCTATTATATTCCAGGCCTTTTCAACAGCAATTTATTTTTGCATGTTTGTTTACGATGCTCCTTGCCCCCAAATTGAAACAATAAACGCCAATGTCTTCTGCCTGGGCACACCCTCCTCTGTGGTGAGCAGTTCGGTGATTGCTTGGCTCAAACTCGATACATTTTTGTCCAACAAGTACACAGAGACGGATTTGAAGCTCAGCTGTGTGAATGTGTGAAGTACTAGCCAAAAACTTCTGGGGAGAAGTGAGACAAACACTTCTCCTTCGTGGACACCAGCCAGGCTCCTTGATGTTAAATCAGATTTGCTTCTGAAAGGATTGGCATGTCTGATATGATTAGGAAGCATCAGTTGTGCTGATTATAAATTAAAATTAGGAAAAACAGATTGATCTGGAAAATAAGAAACATAAGGCCACATCGCTGCACTATATTCTTTGCAATAATGCTTTAAAGTGATGGAAATGGGAATTATATATTGCAGGAATCCTAACTGGGTTCTTGCATAAAAATGTGCATGCTATCACCATGATACTAAGGTGCCAAAATCGGCTAGAGAAATGAAGAGAGGAAAACATCAGCATGACTTGGCTTGGGGGTAGTGTAGGCTTTTCTTTCCCATTGAAAGAAGGCTCCAGAGGGTCAGTGAAATGGGAGGTGGGAAAAGGTATGTATATATGTTGGCTAATAGCTCATAACATATTGAGAAAACCATGTTCTTGTGCTATTTGTTTTCAGAAATCTATTTTTATTTTTTCCTCCCTATTATGAGTTGAAATAGACTCAATGGCAGTGACTTTTGCTTGTTTTCATTTTGGTTGGTTTGTTTTTTCACTCATCTATCCTCATTTCTATGATCAATTATGCATCTCTTTTCTTCTGGCCACATATGGTTGTTCCTGGTCAGTTTTCACTCATCGCTGCTTTGCTTTACCTGCACTATGTACAACAATGAAGCACTGCCAAGTCCTGCGCCATCTTTATCATTGTGTTTGAACCCGTGGTTGCGGGCATCATGTCCATACAGTGTATCAAGGCCCTTTCGCGTTCTCATGGCTTGTGCACTTTCCCACACACAATGTCTTCTTCCAGGGACTCGTGTCTCCTGATAACACACCCGAGGCACATGAGACAAAGTCTCCTTATCCTTACTCCAAGGAGCATTCTGGTTTTACTTTTTCCAAGAAAGGTTTGTATGTTCTTCTGGCCATCCAAGGTACTTTCAATATTCTTCCCCCAATTCATACTTTAAAAGCATCGTTATCCTCTAGTTTTCCCTATTCGGTGTCCAGCTTGTACACGCATATCTGCTGATTAGTAACAGAATGACTTGGGTCAGCTCACCTTAGTCTTCGAAGCAATTACTGCTTTCTAACATTAAAGAGGTCTTTTGCAACAGATTTGCCCAGTGCAACCTATCACTTGATTTCCTGACTGCTGCTTTCATGAGCACTGATCATGCATCCGAGTGAAATGAAATCCTCAACTTCAGTCTTTTCTTCTTATATCATGATATTGTACTCATATATTGTTCAGTTGTGAGGATTTTTACACTCCATTTAATCCATAAAGATGGTAGACCTTGATCTTCACCTGTAAGTATTTCAAGTCCTCTCTGCTTTCAGTAAGTAAGAGGATGTGATAAGATTCATAACTTAGGTTGTCAATGAGCCTTCCTTCAAACCTGGTGCTAACTAAGATGATTTTCTAAATGATTCCAAAACAAACACTCAAAGGAAAAAGGTTGTGATTAAAGTAGATTATTAGGACCATAATCTGAATAATTTCTCAACTATTTATTTTGTCATTGGTTATATACAAAAGTAAGTAAAACAATTGCTGTTTTGTAGTCAGAACATAAATTCATGAGTTTATTTATGGCAATTTATACACGTCTTTGTGATGAGCAGAGGTCTGTCGATAAGTAGTGAGCTTGATTTGGTATATATATACATACATACATATATATATGTTCTTTCCCACTATAGATCAGGTACTTTTTTCTGTTACATGAAATAGATAAAAAAATTAATGCTCAGTTCTTATATTTGAAATCTTGTAATATTTCGTAGTGTTGTGGGAGTAAGTAGCAATGAGAACAACTGATATGTGTTGCTGTAAGTGCCATTGAGTGGGTTCCGCCCCATCATGACCTTGTGCACAAAACACTATCCAGTCTGGCACCATCCTCACACTAGTTCCTATGGTTGAATCCATCCAACTTACTGAGGACCTTCCTCTTTTTCTTTGTCCCTCTACTTAACCATGCATGATGTCCTTCTTCAGGAACTAGTCTTTCCTGACAACATGTCCAAGTTATGTAAGACGAAGTCTTGCCATCCTTAAGTTGACTCCAGGATGCCTTTGGCTGAACTTCTTCCAAGAAGATTTGTTTGTTCTTTTAGCAGTTCATGGTAACTTCAAAATTCTTTGCCAGTACCACAGACTAAAGGAATGGATCCTTCTCCAGTCTTCCATATTCAATGTCCACTTTCACATCTATAAAGGGCAATTGAAAATAGCCTGGCTTGTATCCAGTGCACCTCAGTCCTTAAAGTAACATTTTTGCTTTGCAGCACTCTAAAGAGATTCTATTCAGTTGATTTACCTAATACAAAACATCTTTTGATCTCTTCACTCCTGCTTCCATGAGCATTGATTATAGATCCAACTCAACCAAAACCTTCAAAAACTTCAACCTTTTCTCCATTTATCATGATGTTATCTATTAGTCCAACTGTGAGGATTTTGGGCTATTTTACACTGATCTGTAATCCATACTGAAAGCTGCAATATGTGATCTTCATCAGCAACTGCTTCTAGTCCTCCTCACTTTCAGCGAGCAGGGTTGTATCATCTGAATATCACAGGTTGTTCATCTTGATGCCACATTTTTCTTCATATACGTCACCTTACGTGATGATTTGCTCTTCATACAGATTGAATAAGTATGATGAAAGCACATACCCCGGAAGCACACCTTTCCTGATTTTCAACCATGCAGTAGTCCGTTGCTCTGTTCACGCAACTGCCTCTTGACCCACGTACAGGCTCCACATGAGCACAATGAAGTGTTTTGGAATTTCCACTCTGCTCAAGGTACTTGAGTTAGTTCATTGTGCCAACCTGGCTGATAATCACATTTGGGGCTAATTGAAAGGCGGAGGGATAAGGGGGTGGTGAGCCTCACCTTTCTAGTTCTCAGGTCTCTTGTTTTGTGATGGTTGCA
>NW_022103915.1:92796719-92814804 GCF_000313985.2 Echinops telfairi
AGAGGCTCATACAGCTCTTATCACAATCCATACACACATCAATTGTGTAAAGCACATTTGTACATTCATTGCCCTCATCATTCTCAAAACCTTTCCTCTCCACTTAAGCCCCTGGCATTAGGTCCTCTGGGTCATCTTTTATTGGAATGGGCATAAATATGGATTTCTTCCAGTCAGCTGTCCAAATAGCTGTCTTCCAAATTTCGAGGCATAGACTAATAAGTGCTTCCAGTGCTTCATCAGCTAGTTGAAACATTTCAATTGGTGTTCCATCAATTCTTGGAGTCTTGGTTTTGGTTGATACTTTCAAGACAGCATGAACTTCATCCTTCAGCACCACCGGTTCTTGCTCATATGTTTTCTCCTCAAATGGTTATTTCTGGTATAGTAACTCTGTTCTTTCTATATTCTTTGGATACTTCCTGCATCACTCAATAATTTGTCCATCGAAATTTTCAATGTTGCAACTCCAGGCCTGATTGTTTTCTTGAGTTGTTTCAGCTTAAGATTTTCGGAAGGTACTCTTCCTTTTTTGTTTTACTAACATTGTGTTTTGTATATTTCATTAAAATAATGAACTTTATCTTCTCAAGTTGTCCTTTCAAATTTTCTAATCAGCTCTTTGACCTCATGTCTTCCATTTGCTCTAGTAACTTTAGGGTCCAGAGAAAGTTTCCGACGCTTCTGGCATCCACTTTGATCTCTTCCTCCTTTCCTGTCTTTTTAATGACTTTTTGGTTTCATCATGATTGATTATCTTGGTTTCCTCAAAGAGCTCATCAGGTCTTCTGCCATTAGTGTTCAAAACATCAAATTTGTTCTTGAGATGGTCTCAAAATTCAGCTGGGATAGTCTCAAGGTCATATTTTGGCTCTCATGCACTTATTTTCATTTTCTTCAGCTTTATCCTGAATGTGTATAACTTAGTGTCATCGATTATACTCTTTGTGTTGTGTGATGATTATTGATATCTCCCTCCAAACTGTGCCACCACCATTAACATGAGCTCAATGTCCCCTAAGCAAAGCAAAAATTGTTCCTCTTTAACCCATAGTAGCCAGAGGTCAATTTTGGTTTCTTTCTCTTTTGTAAGTAGTTTTCTTGATATAATAATCGCATATCATATACTTCCATAGTTAAATTGCTTTTTAAGGGGTTGTGTATACATCATCACAATCAGTTCTTATGCTCCCTCCCCCTTCAACGTTCCTTTTTACAATGAATGCAATGCTATTCCTCTTGATTGTCATTGCAACATAATGAATCATATGGTTTTCTGATTCAAAATGGCCAGTACCAGTCTATATTAGCTCAGGAATGCCAAGGACATTAATGTGTAGATGTTACATTTCATTTCTGATGACTTCCAATTTTCCTAGAATCATAGTTTGCACCGTCCAAGATCTGATCATTCGTAGATTTTTGTAGCTATTTCTCACCTTGAGCCACACCCTATCTGCAAATGAAGGTCCCAAAGTCTCTTCTCCCACAGGCATTGCTACTTCACGTCCCCATGGTCAACTCTATTCCGAGAACGCAGTTCCCACTCAGTCACACCTTGAGTATCCCCAACCTGAGGGGTCCATTCTCCAACACGGTCTCTACCAGTGTCCTGCACCCATTCATTAAGTCTTCGGTATCTGACAATGTTTCAAAGCTGTGTATAAAGCTTCTTCCTCCGTATAAAGCTACTTTCATTGTTCTTAGTCTGAATGCTTGGCTTAAATCTGTTCCCTGTCTGTGACCCTACTGGCATTTGAAAGGCCAATGACATAGCTTCCAGGATCACAGCACCGCACAAGCCATCGCAGTAGGACACAATGACAGAGAAGTAGTGGAACTGCTACAATGGCCTTGGCAAAAAGAGCCCTGGAGTTTGAGTCCTTATTCTCATTGAGTTCCATGTTGGGTGGACCACCCATGTTGGGTAGGCCAAGAGACTTGTCACAACTCGGGAGAACAGGGAAGAATGAGGCCCTTAGTGGTTGCCCTAAGGGTAAAAAGCAATTTCTACAAGAGAAACAGAGACAAGTGAAACTTAACCCAAAGTGGACATCTAGCAGCTTTATTTTTTTTTAACTTTGTGGGCTCCACAAGTCAGTGTTTGCACATACCTGAAGAGCAAACAACCTTAACAGCATAAGGTTGTATTCATTATATTTCCTTAAATAATTTCCATTCAAATCTTAATATGTCTTTCCTTCAGCTCCAACGATTACTGTTTCTCAGACAAAGAGTCTTGCTTCATCTTGTGCTGGAAAAATAAAAGCACAGCCTTTACCATTCGTTAACTTTTCCTTGTTCTTAATTGATATATCGTTATCTAGACATCTCACAACAAAATTATAGGTGATCTCTATGCAACTAAACATTCCATTATAAAGGAAATGTCTTCTCCTACAGACCCCAAAGCACATTCATGCCCAGGCCCATCTGAAGACAAAATTTTGACAGACACTGGTATCTTAAAAACATCTGCTGGATAATAGGCAACGATATAAAATAAAAATACTTATCTTGCCGGAGAGCACTTATTAACACCTAGTAAAGATTTTGTGTGGAGAATTAAGTGTCCTAGCTTTCCATTTCAAGTAATGCGTTTACATGAAACAAATCAAATGTTTCAGTTATACATGGACATCTCTTCTTTCATGTTTAAAATCAGCTCACAATTTCCATATCTAATCTATACTATTTTAATTTAAAAAATACATATACCAAGTTTCAATTTCACCTAGTAAGTTTTCCTGGGAGTTAATTTTTGTAGTATAGTCCATCCTAATTTTAAATAATTTTCTATGTTCTATAAGTCTCTTCTTTTTAGCTTTATGGAACATCTCCACGATCTCTTTTCAACAGATTATAATGATACCCGGTGGGGAAGAATAGTGGGCCAAGAAAGGCCTAAACTTTTCTAGAATTCTTTCAGTAACAAGGAACAGAAAGGCAACCAGAATTATCTAAAGCAAAGAGGAAAAAAAAAAAAGTAACCAAATCACCGGAGAACGAGGAACTACATGACCTGCCTCTGTCTCCCTCCTCTGCTTCTCTCTTGGCAGGGTGAACTAGTTCTTTGTAGACAGGACCTGCCCACTGGCAGTGTCCAAAGGCACTCTCTCACAACTTTATCAGTACGAGTCTCAAAATCCTGGAGAAGAAGAACTCTAATAGTCTCACTGGGGTTCAGCAACGCTTCCTCAAAGCAGTGATTTTCAACAAGAATAATGCAGCCCCCCGAAGGAGCCCTGTGGCACATTGGTTAAGAGCTTGGCTGCTTAGCTAACAGTTGGTCATTTGAATCCACCCAGAAGCTCTGTGGAAGAAAGACCTAGTGATCTGTTTTTATATAGATCCGTCTAGAAAAACACGAGGGGATTCTAAATACTGCCATGTTGGATGACGAGTTGGGATTGATTTGGTGGTGACTAACAATACCAATGTAGCCCCCAAGGGGACATTTTGGAAACATGTGAGGGTACCTGGCTGTTACAGTAATTGGAAGATGGTATTGGCATTTTTTGGACAGAAACTATATGCCATGGCTGTATTGCAATCAACAAACATAATCCCACACAATAGATTTCCCTTTCTGAATGACGAAGTCCTGGTCATTTAATGGCTTTGCATTGGGCTGTGATCTGCAATATCTGAAATTAGAAAGTACCCACCACTTTGCAGGAGAAAGACAGGAATTTTCTACTCCTGTAAACAGTTAAAGTTTCACAAACTCACAAGGGCAGTTCTATCCTCTTCTATAGGGCTGATGTGAATCAGCATCGGCTCAATGGCAGTGAGTAAATGACACTCTAATATCTTTCTAGACATTTGTCTAATTATCTGAGCCAAGAACACACACACACACAAATCAATATGTATCAGATTGACTAAAATACTTCTATGGAAGGGGACTTCAAAAAGTTTGTGGGAAAACCCCCTATCTGTCTATTCCATTTCCCACAGACTTTTGATCCCCTTTTGTATATATGTATTTTATCACTGGTTTCATACATATTGGCTTTTCTATGAAGGCAATTACACAAGTAGGGTGGAAATTGTACTTTGCTTTGTTGAAAATCTTACCCAGATTACTCACCGTTTCAAAAATATCATATCAATAATGGCCTGTGGTTTCAGAGAGACATAGCTACCATGTTTGGTTTAGTCACGATTAATAATCACCATTATTATTGGTGAGTGGAAAAGCAGTAAAATAAGCAGTAGGGCACTAGAGAGCAGACATACATTTTTTAAGCGAGCTTGTCTGTCAGTAAAGGATCCAAGTCTACTTTCCCTCCTTTCATTCCACACAGAACAATGTTCTGATGGAAATATCTGTGGGAAAGAATCGGATGAGTTTTTAGGGCTGTGACCCATCACTTTCTCTTTTGAATCAATTAATTTGGGTTTCTAAAGAAAAATATATTCTGTGTGGTGGCACAGTCCATCTCATCAAATCAGTAATAATATCCTGTTAAAATCCCCATAAATGTTGGGTTTTTTTCCCTCCAAACTACCCCACCTCCATTATTTTCTTCCCACCCCTTTCCCTGCTCCCTACCCAATCCCTGGTCTCCTCTTAGTCTTCAAAGTCTTATCCTTTGGTGTGCAAAACACTTTTCTTTTTCTTTGTTTCTCCTTATAATAGTGGTTTCCTTAAATACTTCTCTTTATAAGATGGACTAATTTGGTAAGTATACGTTTCTGTAGCCGTCTATGTCTTATAGTGCTTTAGAGGCACCATTTTTATTATTGATGATTAATAATCCATTGTATAAACATACCAACATTTGTTTATCCATTCCTCTAGCATTGGAGTTTCATTATTTCATCAAAAATAAATTTTAACATAAGACGTATTACCATTCGACAATTAATCCATAGATTCTCAGTGTGAATTTAACAAATTTTGCTTATAATAAATTCAAGCTCACTGCCATCAAGCAAATTTCAACTTACAGTGAGTAACCTAAGGTCCCTTTTGGTTTTTGAAACTTTGAATCTTTACTCCTGTGGGCTGGCTAGTGGGCTCCAACCGCAGATATACTGATCAGCAACTCAGTGTGTAGTCCCATATAGGACCAGGGCTCCTTTGCTGACCGTGGAGGATTTAAAGTAGCCAGGTCACTGACACCTCCCTAGGACATATTTGTTAATGATCTGAAACTGGATATGGATAGAAATTAAGAGTTAGACTTTATCTTTTTTTTTTTTAGAAATTTGACAATGTAAATTGATGTGGATGGACGATTGGAACTAATCATTAAGTAGAGGCCTGTCTTTGTATGACTTCATTTTATTTTATTTTTTAGAAACTTGAATCTATTGTATTTTTGCAAAACAAATATATGATATATAAAATAGAAAATTTAGGAAACTTGGTCCTTTACTACAGTTGGTTTATAAAATACTTGTCTAGACAGTTACACACTTAAAGACTATAAAAACATTGACAGTGAGTGAAGAGTAATGATATCACAGGCAAATATAGGGAAAAAAAACAGATATCTGGAGTAGTAATCTTTATTTCTGAAAAATAGAACTCAGGAAGAAAAAATGTAGAGTCTAAAAGATGCTACACGCTAGTAATAAAAATGATGAAGCCAATGGGACACCTGCACTGCATAAAACTGCCGAGGATTAGCTAAAGCAAACTAGCAAATACAGGTAGAAATACACAAAATGATAATTGTTCATAATTTTAATATATTCCTCTCAAGAATAGATATAGATGGTTAAGAAAAACAAGAAGGAAAGAGACAGCGTAAAGAATGTGACTAATAGTCTTAAACTACTACATGAGAAAATTCACCCCCTTACAATGGAGAACATAGTTTTTCTTTGTAAATACACATGGAACATTTTCCAATATTAACCCTGGGCTTGGCCACAAAGAGCTCTTCAAGGAATTTCAGAAGATGAAACCATACTGTCTATGATCTCTGAATGCAATGCAGTGTATTAATTGCAAAATACTAAGCATCTCATAGGTCTGCCTCACAAGTACATACTTCTCTGGCTTAAAAGGGAATTTTTTATTTAGAATTTAAATGACAGTAAGTATTTTAGAGGTAAAATATGTGGTGTGTTGCTAAGATTGAGACACCACAAAGACAAACATAAATAAATAATAGACAAAGTCGCAACTAAAAAAAAATGAATGATAGCTAAGAGCAAAAGGAGAAACAGTGATAGGAAGGAAAATATAAGGATCGTAGCAAAAATCAATAAAATAGAAGACAAAAAAGCAACAAAAAATATTCATAAACAAAATGTTGATTCTTTGTGAAATAACTAGATGAAACTCTAAACCTTTTTAAAACAGACAAAAAGAAGATGCAAATAAATGAATTTCCAAATATAAAGAGGCGACTTCTGCAGACAAAATGACTTTAAAATATTATCAAAACCCCTCCAGAATAATAAATTTGAAACAACATTGACACAAAGTTCAAAATAAGCTAGAATATGAGGGGGTACCCCCCCCCAACCCGGCCAAACAGGAAAAGGTTATGCTGTGTGGGACTCTTGTAGTACACATTTTTCCTGCTAGGCGAACATCCAACAACTCTCTGAGTTAGTGCACTTAGTGGCATCCCATGGAAAGGTTCTCTCGAATCACAGTGAATTTTTTCATAAAGGCAATTCTGTTTCAACCTTGTTTTTTGTGATGGCCAATTTCAGAGAACAGCATGCAGCTATGAAATTTTGTTTCCTGCTCATGAAGCTATTGTGATGTTGAACACAACTTACAAATACAGCACTATGGGAAAAGCTCAAGTGTCCAAGTGATTTTCTCATTTCAAAAAGGTGAAATGTCGATTGATGACAAACCTTGTTCTGAATGTTCATCAACATCCCAAATAGATGAAAATGTTGACAAAATTCGTACACTTGTGCTCAAGGACAGATGATGGACCTTTAAAGAGATGGGGAGGTTATCTGGACAGTCCTGGAGCTCAGTTCAGCGACTTTTAACAGAAGAGTTGGGAAGGAGAAGGGTCGCTGTGAAATTTGTGCCTCTGGTTCGACTGACCAGGATCAAGAGCTTGGCATGGAAACATGCTGTGCTTTGAAAGAACAGCTCCGAAGTGCTCCACACTTTTTTCCCAAGGTCATTTTGCTGACAAGACATGGTGCTATTCTTTTTTTTCTATTAATCATTTTATTGGGGTGTGTTAATCTGGGTAGAGAAACAAATCCAGGGAACTGAAGCAGGGAACTGGCTAAGGCAGCTGCACCCTGCTCTGACCATCAGAGAGCAAGAGACCTGGGAACTAGACTGATGAGGCTCACCCAGCCATTTATCTCTCCTTGCTTCAATTAACCCCACATGTGTTTATCAGCCAGGTTGGCATAATACACTTTGACTATCTCAGGGGCCTCTTACAAATCTTACAACAAATCTTACAAATCTATCATTCAATTGTGTTAAGCACACTTGTACATATGTTGCTAACAACATTTCCTAAACATTTTCTTTCCATTTGAGCCCTTGGTATTAGCTCCTCTTTTTTCCCCTCCCACCCTCATGATATAGCTACTCCTACTACTGTTCCTCAAGGGTTTATCTGTCCTGAATTCCAAGTATTGAGAGTTTTTATCTGTACCAACATCTTTACTCCAATCTAGCCGGATTTGTAAGGTAGAATTTGGTCATGGTAGTGGCGGGGGATGGGGTGGGGAGGAAGCAGTCAGGAACTAGAGGAATGATGTGTGTTTCCTTGGTGCTATACTACACCCTGGTTGAATCATCCCTTCCTTGTAACTTCTGTGTGGAGATATCCAATTGTCTACAGAGGGGTTTTGGATCTTCACTCCTACCCTTCTCATTCGCATGGATATACTTGTTTGCTTGGGATATTTTGATATCTGATACCTGATCTCATCAACTCCTCATGATCACACAGGCTGGTATGCTTCTTCCATGTGGGCTTATTTGCTTCCGTGCTGTATGGATGCTTGTTTAAATTCTAGCCTTGAAGACCCCAGACACGATATCTTTTGATAGCCAGGCAACATGGTGCTATTCTTATGACCCTGAAAGCTAACGTCTTTCAAGCCAGTGGAAGATGCCATTGTCACCTCACCTAAAAAAAGCTCATGAAGTGAAATCAAAGATCAAGACAATGTTTTGTTTGTTTGTTTTTAATGTGAGGTGGACAATGCGTTTGGAGTTCCTTCCACCAGGTCAGACTGTTAATCAGGCTTTTGATTTAGAAATTCTGAAAAGATTGTGTAACAGTTTGAGACAAAAAAATGCCTGATTTTGTGTGACCATGAGCTGTCAAAGGGATCAGGTATCGAGCATCAAAGAACAAAAAATCATATCATTGTAAAGGTGGGTGAATGCAGAGTGGAGACAACTTGAGACCGCCCTTACTGAAGGGTTGTGGGGAGGAGATGAACCAATCAGGGTGCAGGGTAGCAAAGATGAAACATATTAACATTCCTCTAGTTCTTGAATACTTCCTTCCCCCACTATCATGATCCTAATTCTACCTTACAAATCTGGCTAGACCAGAGGATATACATTGGTACAGATAGCAACTGGAAACAGGGAATCCAGGACATATGACTCCTTCAGGACCAATGGTGAGAGGGGCGAGGCCTGGAGGGTGGAGGGAACATGGGGTGGAAAGGGAGAACCGATTACAAGAATCTACATATAGCCTCCTCCCTGGAGGATGGACAGCATAGAAGAGGTGGGGGGGGGACATTGGACAGTGTAACTTACGACAAAACAATAATGATTTGTGAATTATGGAGGGTTCATGAGGGAGGGAGGTGGGGAGGGAGGGAAAAAGAAAAAAAAAGTTTAACTTTTATGAAGACCATAATGTCAGAACTTAAAAAAAAAAAGGCCTGATTTATGGCACATGGGGGACTGGTTTTGCTATCACAACAATGCACCTGCTCATGCAGCCATCTCTTTGCACTAGTTTTGGCAAAAAAAGAATGGCATGCCTCTCTTGCCCCACACACCTTACTCACCTGACCTCGCTCAGTGGGGCTTCTTTTTGTTTTTGAAAATGCAGAGGGACTTGGAAGGGCAGCGATTTGATGATGTAGAAGAAGTGAAGAAATAAAAATGAGGGAGGTGCTGTCAGACATCCAAACAGATAAGTTTGAAAAATGTTTCCAAGAAGCAAGTCACAGATTTGACAAATATATTAAATGCAATGGAGAGTACTTTGAAGGTGATAATATTGGGGTTTTTTTAATTACATAAAGAGCTTTGAAAAAATTCTGTTTTGGGTTTTGTTTTGTTTTGTTTTGTTTTGGGGGAGGGGGTACTCCCTCACATATCAGCAACTCCCAAACCCAGGCTTGATATTCAGTTTGTTTATAGGTGCAGTGTACAAAACTTTCAAGGGCAAAAAAAGTCTTTCAGAAAATAGATAATACATAATTCCAATTTTACATAAGGACATTTAAGGGTTGGCACATTAGCTGCAACAATGGACTCAAACAAAACAATTGTAAGGCTAGCACAGGACTGGGCAATGTGCCCTTCTGTTGTCCCCAGGGTTTCTGTGAGGTAGAGTTGCCTTGACAGCACCTGACAACAGCATAAGGCTGCAACTCATCACCAGAAAACAAACTCATTGCAATTGTGTTGATTCTGACTCATAGCAACGTGACAGGGCAGAGCAGAAGCACCTGTAGGCTTCTAAGAGCTTACATTTTTATGGGAGCAGAAAACCTCACCTATCTCCTGAGAATAGGCTGGTAATTTTGAACTGTTGACCTTGTGGTTAAGGGTCCAACAAGAAACCTATTTTGCTACCAGGGTTCCTGATATAACAAGGTTTAGATCCTAAGAAGCAAAGAAATGGCCATAACCTCAGTACATATGCATCAGCAGAAACAACAACGAAGCCTTTGTTGTGCTTGGTAGATGCTGTCAAATAACTTCTGACTCAATAGCAATTCCATAAATGTTACAAAACCTTGCCTGCTTCTAAGTTTATCCTCATAATCAATGCTGTTCGAGCCCCTGTTTATAGCCAATGTGTCAATTCATCTTATTTAAAATCTTCCTCTTGCTGACATTCTGCCAAGCCCTGATGTGCTTCTCCAGGGACTGATCGCTCTTGATACTACGTCCAAAGAATAAGGCTCACCATCCTCACTTCCAAAACGCATCTGGCTGGACTTCTTCCAACACAGACTTGCATTTGTTTGTTTCGTGTCAGTCCAGGGTATACTCAATATTCTATCCAATACTATACTTCAAAGACATCAATTCTTTTTTGGTATTCCTTATTGATCACTCAACGAACTATTCTAAGCAAAAGAAACGTCTCAATATAAGGGAAAGTATCCCTCCAACATGAAATTAATTGCATACCAAATAGATGGCCTGGTGATTCCTTGCCCTAGATTAGAGAATAAACTTCAACAAATGATTTGACCTGAGTCATCTGCATTCTCACATTGTTTTCCTTGCAAAAACAACAGCAGCAACAACAAACCTCAATGTGTGAGTGCATATTGTGTGTTTCTGTGAGCTAGAGAGAAGTGTATATATAACATACATTCATACCATGATATGAATACCCGCACTTAGCACACTCTTCAAGATTGTCTTGTGTTCTAATTAGACAAAATCACTTTCTTATTCATGTTATGCTAGTTCAAAAATTGGCTGGATGCCCTGAAACGCGATTTAAAGTGCCATATAAGTTATCATCTTCTGTTCTGTCCTTATTTACCAAGAAATCTCTCCAGACAAAATTGACAAAATAAGTTTCTCTACGTCCTTTGTAGCTGTCTTCTTGTCAATAAAGTTTACACATTTAAATGACTACTGCTCGGCATAATTTTCAGATTATATTGCACATTTACAGCTGGAACAAACACTGAAAACCGTCATAAAGTGTGCTCACTTTCTATGCATAACAGCTGCTTTAAGAACCTAGATATTTTAGCTTTGCAGTTTTATTCTTGTTAAAACGCACATTTTCTAAGAATTTTGGCTGTCTGAAGTAGGGTTTTTTTCCCCATGAATTGGATTTAGGACAATAGTTATCATAAAATGGCATACAAAAAAATGGTGTTAATTTGTGTGCCTGCTCAGTGTAACAGTTTTAGTGTTATCAATGCTTGGAGTGATTAAGTATAAAAGGCAGTAACAAATAATGAAATAATTCCAAAATTTCCATAGATATTCATAGATATTGACAATGCTTATAGAGCTTTTTGCAAAATGAGGCTTACAACCTCGAGGGTGTCACAAACTAGGGTTTATATCATCTCTCACGCAATAAATTTACTGTACAGCATAGCTAAGTTTTTTATCATTATAAACCTTTGTTTGTTACCCCTTGCAGTTGCTATAATAATTAAATGTGATACTATGTGAGGACAGGATACAAAGGAGTCAAAAGATAAGTTTGATGCATTTAATAAACCTTTTATGTAATGTATATTTTGACCCATTTTAAAGTTGTTTCAGTCCTCGATATTTTCTCCTTTCTTTTCAGTTGAGGTTTTTTCCTTGTTCTGTTTTGATATTGTGGTCGGGTTTTTCTGCTTCTTATTTGTACTTTGCATGACTTTCAGTATATGAGTTCCAGGACAGGTAAGTCGATAGAGTAACTGGATTAATACCTGGATTGATAATCACCTAGAGGTATGTCAGAGGAGATTGGGGGTGCTAACAACCATGAATATGAGAAGAAAATATTCTGATTGTGGTGATGATTGAACAACCAGTCTTAATATGACTGAAGAATTAAAATACATTATATATGAACTATATTCCAATAAAACGATTTTTAAGCAGAATATAATTGCATGGCCACACACACATCTCACAGTGAGAGAAGTATAACCTTCATCAGCAGTGGACCTTGACTGCCATGGCCACCCCTTAGGTTCTGAGGTGACTGAGAAGGTTCAAGGCCAACATAAAACTGACCCCAGGAATCACCCTGTTGTTAGTGGTTCTGAGGCCTTTCTCACTGCAATTCTTCTGAGTTCCAAAGAGAAAAGATTAGTCCGTTGATAATGGTTATAATTATCTTTTATAGGTGCTGTAATCTGAGGGTCCTGGAGTTCTCAAGCATTCTGCGGTGACCTATTGCCTTAGCATTCAGGTAAATTAACTCAAGTCCACATCCTGCATAACAGCAAGAAATCTTGTCTCATAAAATATATTGCTGAGTTTACTCAGGGGAGAAATGTTATATCAATTACTCACCCTAAATATCTATTCCTGATTTTCTCTTTGTAAACTTCTGAGTGTGTGATTTCTGCTTCTCGGTGCTTCTCTGGTTCTTAACCTCAAATAAATTGAATATATATTCATTTATAATTCAGAAATTCAAAAGTGTTTTCATAAGTCCTTCTGTGTGCTAGAGAAATAACATAGTAGACAGTTTTGTACCTCCTGGAGTTTATACTCAATTGGGAGAGACAGATATTAAACAAAGATTTACATGATAATTGATCTAATTGATTACAATTCTAATGAAATATACAAGGATATGTGAGGGTATAGTAAAAATATTTCGTCTGACCCAAGGACCAGAAAAGACTTCTCTGAAAACCTGACAAGCTAAACGTTTAAGTATGAGAGGAAGAGTTCTACCATTTTAAGTAACTGCACAGCAAGAGGAAAACTGTTACAGGAGTTCAGGATGCCAGTAGGACTGATGTTAATAACTGAGGGAGACAGTGGCATAAACTGAGCCCAGTGCACAAGCCCCGTCTATCTCATGCAACAACCCATTTGCCAGGAACTATTTCTTTGTCCTAACAAATGAGATGCAATTTATGATTATTTAAACTGGAGTGTGACAAAATCTAAGATCTTCTAAAAGACCATCTAATTACTACCCACCCATGCTTACTCCTAGAGGCCTGTAACCTTACAGGAGAGAATTGTCCTATAGGATTCCTACTGAAACAGACTGTTTTTACAGAACAGACTTTACAAGAAGCAGACTTGGCAGAAACAACTTTCTCCTGAGAAGGTACTGGTGGGTTCGAACTGCTGACCTCCTGCTTAGCAGCTAAGCACCTAACCAATGCACCAGCAGGACTCCTCCTTGTTTATAAGATGTCCAGAATACAGAGTAGTTGGATTCCACTGTACGTACTCAGTTGGGAGGAAAAAAACTCCACCACATTTATCCATCAACCATGTAGTCGGCATTCTTCTGTGTGACGACAACAGCCTAGAAATGCATTCACAGAGAAATGCAGTCTAGTCCCCTGAATTGAAACAGACTAGAAATATCAATGAAGTCCCCAAATAATCCAAGAACTGTTGGATGGTGTTGGGGTGGACCCACGAGTTTAGGGAGGGTAGTTGTCGTTTCAGTTATGACGTATAAAGAGCTTGGGAGTGAGGAGCGATTTCAGCAAAAAGTCAGAATAAGCAACTCCACACACTTCTGTCCCCTCTGACTGGAACATGAACAACAACAGCAAATGTAGAAACTGTACGAACTAACATTGTCAGAATTCTGCTAACCTATCGAACATGATAGCAACCAAATGAATATTGGATTGAGCAACAACAACAAAAAGGCAACTTCAAAATGTAGGAATGTTAGGAACATTTTTACTTGTCTGTTCCCCGTGCCTCCTCCGCTCAGCAGCCTGTTCCTCCAGTCTCCAGTCTGGTTCCGGAGAGCACAGCACAGATCCCAGTTACAAACTCTTGAGGTTTTCTGTTCAAATCTCTCTTGAGGCTACCTGGACAACTGAGGGTAGATGCCTATTTCTGTTTAGCCTAACTCAGAACCCATGCAGGTTGGGAAAGCAGCAAATATTGTTTAAAATCACTGTAAGGCAAATGATCGAATCATAGCTGTTCAGGGTGAGAAGCATGATTGAAACATGCAGCATTCCTTGGAGAACAAGCCAAGGAGGGAGTTTCTTAGGAAAAGTGAGCCATTCCAAAGGACCCATATATGTGGAAGAAAGCCACACCCTTACGTAGGGGAGAAGCAGTGCTTGGGTAACCTCAGAATCCTCTAAGACTAGTTTCTTGAGGAAGTGCCCTATTACAGATTTAATTTTTAAAGACAGAGGGGTGATTTTTATAGTTGTTTTCCTTTTATTTGTTTATTTTTGTTTCTCTATTTTCTAGAATTCAAGAAACTCTCTGTTAAAACACTAATGATCATAAGCTAAAGGAACAGAAACTTTAGTGATCATGCATGACAAGAAATAATTTTTTATTAAAAAATGTTTGGTAAAATAATTGAGCCAATATCCAGGAACCACATCAAACAAATAGTCAGTCTTTGAGATGGGAGAAAAATCTAGTATTTAAAGAAATCATGTTATAATACTTAAATTCTAAGTTTTCAGAAAAATTAACAAGATATAGACAACAAAACAACAAGGAAATGGCAGTTCATTCAAATAAACAAAATAAAGCAGTACAAATTACTCTGCAGAATCACAGACATTGAACTTATCATCCCCCAAATTTAGAATAATTGTTTCAATTATTGTTTCAATTATGCTCACAGTGCTAACAAGAAATATGAAAAAATAACTTACAAATATCAGGAAAAAATATATGTTTAAAATGAGACTATCAATAAAGAGATATAAATCATAAAAAGGAATCGAAGATAACTTTTTTCCAGAGCAACAAAGTAAGATAATTTAAATGAAAAATCCACTGGAGGAATCAACAGCAGATTGAAGATATGGCCATTGTAATTATCCGCTGCAAAGCACAGAAGGAACATGGCGAGGAGTGAACGGAACAGCCTGTGTGAGGTGACCACATTCACCACAAGCAAATGAAACCTCCAGACGGAGAAGGGCAAGTAGTCCTAGAAGGTAGAAAGAGAACATAGAGTATTTGCAGAACTAATGGTCGAAACTTCCCCGATTTTAGTGAATCTACACATTCAAGAAACTATATGAATCCCAAGTAAATAAACGATTTTTATTCTGATATAATTATAATCAAGTTATTGGAAGACAAAGACAATGTAAAATTTTAATGGCGTCTAAGAAAACCAACACTACTTAGAAGATAAGCTCAATAACATTAATGGCCACGCTTGCTTCAAATATCATAGATCCTACCAGTCAATACATCAAAAACCAAACATGTTGACTCCTAGTGGCTCAGAGGACAGAGTAGAATTGCCTCTGTGGGTTTCCAAGACTGTACATCTTTACAGGAGTAGAAAGCCTCACCTTTCTCCTGAGAAATAAATACAATGATGCATTTAAAATGCTGAAAGAGTAAAAAGTAAATAAAACATTCACTCAACAACTCTGTATGTGACAAAACTATCCTTATATATGAGTGCAGGTAAGATAAATGAAATCTGCAGGAGTATGTTAATACTAGACCTGATTTATAAAGAATGCTAATGGAAATGAAAAGATGCTAAAAAGTAACTCAAAGGCATATGAAGAAATAATAATCTTTGTTAAATGATAGGAGCAGCAAGGACAAAAAAGAAACAAAGAACTAAAGCTCTCCAATATAAGAGCGGTAGTTTATAGTTAAGAGTTGCAAAGAGGCATAATACCTCTCAGGATAGCCCAAAAGGCTCACATCAAGAGAAAAGACAAAAATAGACACTAGAGAAATTCAAAACCTCTAAATCTGATGGATACAGGAAATAGTATAAAAAGATGAATTCCTAGCCAGATAAAATGAAAAACTATTTACCTTAGGTCTATTACCAGATGCATCTTGTCCAATTTTTCACAAAAATCAGAATACCAAAGCCAAACTCTATGCCATCAAGTCAATGTTGACTCAGCGAGCCCCCTGTGGGCTTCTGAGACTGCACCTCTTCAAGGGAGAAGAAAGCCTAGTCATTCTCCCATGGAATCGCTGGTGGTTTTGAACTGTGCCACATGAGGATCACAGCACAACACGTAACCTCTGGGCCACAAAAATTAGAAGTCATGGCGAAAGACAAGTGAAAATACAGTCTAAAAGGCAAAGCAAGCATCAGAATCAGATATGACAAAGATTTGGGGTTATCAGAACAAGAACTTAAAATAGCTGTCATTGATATGTTAAGGGCTCTAAATAGATATTTCCTGTTTGTGGATTGGAAGACTCAAAATTGTTGGGATGTCAATTCTTCTCAACTGGTTTCTAGATTCATCACAATTTCATTAAAAGGGAGAAAGGAAAAAAATCTTCTATGGTACTTTGAGACTATCTGCAAACTAATTCTGAAGTTTATATGGAAAGGCAAAACACCAGGAAAAGTCAACATAATGCTGAATAAAAGGAACAAGTTTAGAAAACCAACCTCACCAGACTTTCTTATTATAAAGGTGTAGGGACCTAGAAAGCTTGATGTTGAAGAGCAAATAGGCATACAGATCAATAGAACAAAATAGAAAATGTAGAAATAGGCCCACACAAATATAGTCAGCTGATCTTTGAAAAAGAAAGAAAGGCAATTCAATGGAGAAAGGATAGTCTTTTCAAGATGTGGTGATAGAACAATTGGATATTCATATGCTAAAAAGAAAAAAGATTCTAACTAGATCTACACCTTTCAGAAAATTAATTTCAATTGGATTATAAACCTACATGGAAAATTCAAAACTATAAAATTCTAGAAGGAAATGTAGGAAAAAAATCTATATGAGCCTAGGTTAGACAATACTGTTTAGGTATAATACCAAAAGCATGATCCATGAATTAAAGAAAGAAAAAGAATGATTTGGATGTTATTAAAATCAAAAGGCACTGTTCTGTGAAATATGCCATTAAGAAAATGAGAGGACAAAGCAGAATGAAAGGAAATATTTACATAATACATATCTGATAAAGGACTTTTATACTAGATATACAAAGAATTCTTGAACCACAATTTGGAAAAATAACACAAATAGAAAATGGACAATAGTTCTAAATAAACACATCACCACAAAAATTACATGGATATCAAGTAATCACACTGGAAGATGCACAATATATTTTGTCACTAGGAAAATGCAAATTAAAACAGTAATGACACCTATTAAAATGGCTATTTGAAAGGGGAAAAAAGATATCAAATAAACTCTCATTCGTTGCTGATGGAAATGCAATTTATTACAGCCACTTTGGAAGTCTATTTGGAAGCTTCTCCTAATGTTTGCCATGTGATGCATCAACTGCTCTTCCAGATATTTACACAAACGAGTTGAAAACATGTATCCAAATTACCCGGATGTCAATATTTGTAGCCACTTGAGAAAAATGACATGGTGCTGTGTCTCACTACCTCTGACTGCACAATGAAGCAGGAATATCCAACTCCAACCAGTATGTGATCAGTTGTCACAAAACAGAGACCAGACTGCCTCCCCGTTCCATCTTTACCCTATTCAGACACCAGACATCCCTCCCACAGCACTCTACTTCTCTGCTGGGATTGACAAGTCATTGCAATGGCCATACCAAACCTACTGACGATATTCATGATGATGAGAGTTTATTAGGCAATGTAATGAATAATGAGATTATTTTTTGTCTCAGTGTCTCTTCTCAGCCATACGGCCAGGCACAGCCTCTCAGCCATGCCATCACTTGGTCATTGCCCCATATAGCAGGCAGCCAGTCTATGACTCCACCTCCTGGTCTCAGTGCTGTTTTATCTCCTGGTGTCAATACTGTGATCTCTGGTAGCTCCTCTTCAAGAAGGGCTCTACTTTCTTGATGCTCCTGGGAGTCCCGTTCCTGCTTCTAAGATGACTCAATCTTGAGTAGCCAGTGGCACACACCCCCAATCAGTTGGTAGAACTTACAAAGAAATGACTAGAAGAGCCATTCTAAATAATTTCAAGTTACCACATAGTGTTATTCATAATGGAAGCAGCCAAAGTATCTTTTACTAGCTTAATATGCTGGAGCCCATCAAACAATTGAATATTGTTAAGCTATAAAAAAAGAGAGAGAGTAGTAATGTCATGGAAAACTATAAAGAAACACAAAATTCATATTGTTAAGTGAAAAAGGCAAATTTGAAAAAGCACTGTGATTCCAATGATATGACATTTTGTAAAACTATAGTGAAGAAAAAACCTATAGTGGAAAAAACCAAACAAAAACCAGATTACTAGTCCCAGGAGTTGGAGGTGGCAT
>NW_022103915.1:92815872-92824085 GCF_000313985.2 Echinops telfairi
CAAGGACGGCCAATTCCATTCCAGTTTGCGATGACCTATGAGTTGCCGAGTCTTATCACAGGGTTTTCATGGCTCGGTCCCCATCTACTTGCAAATATAGCTCCAGGACTCTCCAAACCAAAATCAAACTCACTGCCACAAAGTCAAGGCTGACTCCTAGTGACTCCCTGTGGGTTTCGGAGCCTGTTCCTGTTTGGAGGAGAAGAAAGCCCAGTCTTTCTCCCACAGAGTCATGGGTGGTTTCCAACTACTGACCTGGCAGATCACAGCCCAAAGTGTAACCAATACATCACCAGGGCTCCCAGGTGGGCTACAATCACCAGATTGTTAGCTAGAAGCCCGGCACTTACCTGTTTTCATCACCCCAAATATGTGTAAAGCTAGTGATTACCATATGGAAAGCACATATAAAAAATAACCATTATCACAGAATGTGCTGTGGGATAGTACTGCAAAGAGACAGTACTATCCAGCTTTCAGCTCCTGACAGAAAAAGCTGGAGTAACAACACTGGATAAAAAATACTGAGTAGCTAAGGTAATGGCTGAAATATGAAGAAAAGAAAAGAAAGTTTAAAAGATCATAAATACTGCTTAGGACGTAGTTAACAGTCAAAAAATTTGAACTTTTCCTTTTTTACTTTCCTCTCTTTTCCCTCCACTATTGATTAGCAGTACATGGTTAGTTACTAATCATAATTTTAATCACAAATTGAAGAACATCTGAATCACATGATGAAAAATTCTCAGCTATATAGCCAAACCATAAACTTTTTATATAAGGCTTGATGTAGTAAATTATATCAAAAGATAAAATGCTCAACTTTTCTCATGCTGAAAGAACTGAAGAAATAAACCCAAACTTTGAGTTGCAGTATTGAAGAATTCTATAGGCAAAATATTGAGCAATACAGCAGTATAAAATTAAGATACAAAGACGCCATAGTGTCAATCTTGCCATCCAAGAAGTAGCCAAGAACTGGACTAGATCAAGACAAAGGTGGCATCAGCATCAGAGAAAAGTTCCTTAACAACTTTTATTATACAGATGTCACAACCACGCCTGATAAAATGACTTGAAGGAAGATTTTCAAGCTTCTAAAGCCCAGTGTCTTAGCAAGAACCAAGGCTCCAAGGACTGACAGAATACCCATTGAAATGTTTCACAAAGTGATAAAGCACTGTGCTGAGAAATTGAGATGACAGGAACTGGGCAAACCGACAGTGCTTGTGCCAAAGAAAAGTGGCACAATAGAATGTAGACTTTATTGAACAATATCATTACTATTATAAGGAAGTTACATTTCGTAGGGGAAAATTAAAATAGGGGTCTAGCAATACATTGACCGGAAGCTGCCGTAAATTCAAGCTGGATTCATATGAGGATAGGGTACCAGGGATATCGTGGCTGACAATAGATGAATTGTGGCTGAAATCAAAGAATGCCAGAAAAAAATTTAACTGTGTTTCAATGACTGTGCAAAAGCATTCAGCTCCCTATATCATAACAAACTATGAATGACGCTGTATAGAATAGAGAATCCAGAACACTGAATTGTCTTCCTGATAAACCTGTTCACAGACCAAAAGGCAGTCATTGGAACGGAACATGCGGATAGTACATGGCTTAAAATCAGGAAAGTTGTGCATCAGGTGTGTATCCTTTCACCATGCTGGCTCAATCTGTATATTGAGTAAACCCGTGGATGAGCGGGATTCTCTGAAGACGCATGAGGCATCAGGACTGGAGAAAGGTTTCTTTAGAACCTTCGGTATGCAGCTGACTTGACCTTGCTCACTGAAATTAAGAGGACTTGACACACTTCCTGATGAAAGTCAAGGATCGTAGCCTCCCATGAAGATTGCTACTGGCAATCCTCACAACTGGCCAAAAACAACATCATGATAAATGAGAAGAGACGGATGTTGTCAAGGATTTCCTTTTAGTTGGATCCACAGTCAATGTTCATGAAAGCAGTAATCAAGAAATTTTTAAAAATGTATTTCATTGGTCAAATCTGCTGCAAAAGATGCTTAAATTTGAGAAGCAAAGATGTCACTTTAGAGACGAAGGTGTGTGCATCTGATCCATGACATGGTATTTTCAATCTCCTCACCTGCCTGTAAAAGCTGGACAATAAACATTCAGACAAATGGATGCATTTGAATTAGATTGTTGACGAAGAATGTTGAATATATCATGTCTTGCCAAAAGAAAAACAATATGCCTTGGAAGAAGTATAGTTAGAATGCTCCTTAAAAGTGAGAAGGATGATACTTCTCTCACATGTTTTGAACGTTACCAGGAGAGATCATTCCCTGATAAAAGACATCATAGTTAATCAAGTGGAAGGTCAACAAACAAAGGAAAATTTTCAATCAGATCTATTGACACAGTTGCTGCAACAATTAACTTAGCCCTATAACACCTAAATTTTTAATTCCAGGAAAAATGTTTTTGGTTTTTATTCTTTACTTTCATAGTTATTAATATATACATGTAATTAAATGTTACAAAACATCACACTCAGTGTTATAGGGTTAAACATAACAATGGTTATGCTGCAGGAAATTTGAAATACATGGCCAACTGACCGGAAGAGATCCATATTTGTGCTCACTTGAAAGAAAGGTGACCCAACAGAATGCTCAAATTATAGAACCGTATCACTGGTATCACATGAAAGCAAAATTTTGCTGAAGATCATCCATCAATGGTTGTAGCAGTACATTGACAGGGAGCTGCTAGAGGATGAGGCCGGACGCAGAAGAGGGTGTGAAGCAAGGATCTCATTGCTGATGTCAGATGGAACTTGGCTGAAAGTACAGGATACCCAATAGATGTTTACTTGTGTTTTATTGACTATGCCAAGGCATTCAACTGTGGATTCAAACTATGGATTACATTGAGGAGAATGGGTATTCCAGAACACTTCACTGTGCTCATGTGGAACTTGTACACGGATCAAGAGGCACTGTGGGAACAAAACAAGGGAATATTGCTTGAAAGGTGTGTGTCAGGTTTGTATCCTCTCGCTATACTTGTTCAAATTGCATGCTGAGCAAAGCAACAGAAAAACTGGCTTATATGAAAAAGAGTGCAGTCTCAGGACTGGAGAGAGGCTTATTAACAACCTGCGATATGCAAATGAACAACCTTGCTTGTTGGAAGTGAGGCAGAATTGAAGCACTTGCTGATGATGATCAAGGACTGTAGCCTTCAGTATGGATTACAACTCAATGTAAAGAAAACCAAAATTCTCACAACTGGAACAATAGGTAACATCACGATAAATGGAGAAAACTTTGAAGTTGTCAAGGATTTTGTCTTACTTGGATCCACAATCAATGTTCATTGAAACAGCAGTAAAAAGATCAAAAGACATATAGCATTAGGTAAATCTGCTGCACAAGACCTCTTTACAGTATTGAAGAGCAAGGATGTTACTTTGAGGACTGAGGTGAGCCTGCCCCTAGCCATAGTGTACTCTATTGCATCATATGCATGTGAAAAGTTGAACATTGAATGAGGAAGGCCAGAGAAGGATCAAAGCATTTGAATGGTGGTGCTAGAAGAGAACGCTGAAAGTACCATGGACTGGGAAAAGGACAAACATATCTGTATTGGAAGAAGTAAAGCCAGAATGTTCCTTCGAGGCAAGGATGGCAAGCCCTCGTTTTTACGTACTTTGGATCTATTGTCAGGAAAAGTGTATGGGCATAGAGGAAGGCCTTCCGTTCGATGGGTTGGCACAGTGGCTGCATCAATGGACACAGGCATAGGAACCATTTTGAGGATGTTGCAAGGCCATGCAGTGTTTCAGTCGGTTGGACCTATGGTAGCTATGGGCCAGAGCTGACTTGATGTCCCCTAACAGCAACAACCTCTTGATACCTGCATACAGAAGTACAGGTGAGGACTTACAATCATCTTTGTGCACATTTTAAGCACATTCTTATGATCAGATCCACAAGAAACAAATCAGACCAGATTCCAACAAGAAAAGCAATAGGACAAGGTATATGTTTATAAAGAATGCCCTGGGTGACACAAGTAGTTGTACTAGCCTAAAGGTTGATGGTTTAAACACAGTCCAAGATGCCTCAATTGACAGGTCAGGTGATCTGTTTCTGAAAGCTCACAGCCACGAAGCAGTTCCATCCTGCACACATGGGGCTTCCATGAGTGTGAATGGATCAGACTACAGCTAACAGTAACATATTCCTTTGAGATAAACATTTGCAAAAATCTAGCTTGTGTTGTCACAGGATTATAAAGGCAGACATAAGATATAAGAGGTGCCAGAGGTCAGAAAATGACAATAAGGTCACTAAAAGTACTTGGTGACAAATACACAATCTTTTCTTCTGAGTAAAAACAAGTAATTGGGAAATATGAGAACTTCTGTCTAATCATGTAATGAAGCATTTGTATACTTGGATATTGAAATACTATGGTGAGCAAACGGGACATATTTCAGCACGTTTGAATAACTGGTCAGCATTGAAAGTAAATGTCGCAGTAAGACTGGGAAGTAAAGACTCACTTCTATTACCCCTCATGAGAAACCAAACCGAAACTGATGATGCACAATACCACAGCAAGGTGAGGGACTGGTCATCTACCTTCTGTTTGCTTGGTTTGTTTTCAGTATTACTTCTTCATGTGTTGGCAGGTGCAATTTTGTCTGAAAACAATTTACCAATTTCTCTATGCTCTAGGAAATCATTGAGGCATTACAAAAATACATATTACAAAAAATCTCAATATGGAAAATCAAATTTATAATGATGAGGAATACATGGAAAGTGATTCTGTTAACACTGGGAATCCAGGGCGGATGATCCCCTCAGGACCAGTGGTGTGAGTGGCGATACTGGGAGGGTAGAGGAAGAGTGGGTTAGAAAGAGGGAACCGATTACAAGGATCTATATGTGACCTCCTCCCTGGGGAACAGACAACAGAAAAGTGGGTGAAGGGAGACATCAGACAGGGCAAGATATGACAAAATAACAATTTATAAATTATCAAGGGTTCATGAGGGAGGGCGATACGGGGAGGGAGGGGGAAAATGAGGACCTAATACCAGGGGCTTAAGTGGAGAGGAAATGTTTTGAGAATGATGAGGGCAATGGATGTACAAATGTGCTTTACACAATTGATGCATGTATGCATTGTGATAAGAGTTGTATGAGCTCCTAATAAAATGATAAAAATAAATAAATAATTTTATCTCATAAAAAAAAAGGTAATTCCGTTCTTTTACTATGTAGATTTGATAGATGGGGTTGAGTAGGGAAGCAAATCCAGAGACTCTCATTTCTGTGTACGACAGAACTTTATATCAAGAAGTCATTATGCATCAGTAAAACATCCCAGCCCAGTCCAACTCATACCACAAGTCCGATACTAGTCCAGAAATCCCTCTTCAGACTCGTGCGACCACAAACAATGATGCAAAATGCAGGAAGATCATTGGCTGGTGCATGAAATGTCTTGTGGATCCAATGGCAGTGGTGGCAGCAACTCACAATCCTCACAGGTCTCTACGTGGTGTCAATAGGAAGGTGAACATAGAGAGCGTGGCGGGTGGGGTGAGGGGTTTCCCAGGAACCTCCCTATGAGGGCACACCCATAAGGAGGCACCCTCAGGCTGTTATCTGGTTTACAAATTAGACTCCACCCTACACTTCAAGTTGACTTGAAATTATGTAACTACCACAGTGGGTATTGGCTTATTATCTTTAAAATAAAAATATCACAGCATCCATAATTATAAATAAACCTAAAAACATAGCAGAAGAAAGGAGAGAAAAATGGCAAATTGTCATTTGGTTGCCCTTCGGATCCTCTGCAACAATGTGCCTCTATGGGTTGATTGTTATAAAAGTTTGTGGCCATGGATTTCTTTTTAAACCAATTTGAACATCTAATCCTCCAAGAAAACATATAAGTAATGATGACATATCTCTCACTGTAAAGCTCATGATAACTACCAGGTAAATAAGTTCCTTCTTCTCATAAAAAGTCAGAATAAGTTAATGTACTTATTATAAGTAGTCAGAATAACTTAATGAACTCAGAGTCCAACGTCAAATCCAGTCTTTTACACAAGCAAGAAGAAATGTTGAAAATCAGAATTTGGATTCTGAGCTCTTACACTGAAAATAGTTTAAGTGAAAAATCCTGGTGGGTCATGGTCAAATTTCTGTCATATAAATTCTGTATAACTTAGTCTGATAACCTTTAATAAACAGCGAAGTATATTTCATCAAAACCTGTAAAGAATGGAATAATACACTAGTATTTTCATTTAAGAGAAAAGTAATTGTTTCTGTTTAACCATTTTATCATAATACAAGGGAAGAGAGCATGGATTGTTTGGGCCAAAATTACCTTCTTAGCAACGAGGCATTCAAAGCTTGCCAACGATCTTCAGATCATAATGCTTTTCATGAGAGAATGATTCAGTGCTAGAAGTGCCGATAATAAAAGCCTGGCCCATGCATCCCACTAGTGTCCCTTCTCACTTTCAAAATCACCCACCAGGGTTTATGAACGGCAAAGACATAAATGAGAATCTTGCTATCAGAAGCCTGGTGGGTTTGTCAGGAAACTTTCCTATATAAATAAAAGAGACACTGAGAATGGAAATTACATTATTTTTAGCACTGTGTCAAAGGGAAAGGTCAAGTTAACCCCTTAAGAATTCAACGAGCAATATGATGTACTATGTGTCCAGCAAAGCAATCCCCGAATGGCCGTTATGGACATCTGGGGTAAATCATCCATCTTTTTGCCCCATTAAAATCAGTGGCACCTCATTAAAACAGTTCAGCAGCTGAGCACACACATTGTTTGGTTGTCAAGGAGTTAACGGAAATAGCTACAGAGATCAGGAAGGTTTCTATCTTCAGGTGTTCACAGTCACCGAAGAAACTAATTGAAGCATTTCAAGAAGATCTACGTTCACTGCAAGGTGAGAAAGGTATAGCCATGTTTGAAATGAGATTTAGAGGGGAAATCATCTCCATGTACTGCAACCCCTCAGACTGCTAGCAATTACATCTCTGGGGACCTGATCGTTCTCTGGTCAGTAGCAATGCTGTCATATGTGCCTTAACCCTGACCTGAGAGAATCAGTGAGTTGCTAAAAAGATATTTCAACCAAACCAGATGAGTATTTTGAAGTGTTACATTATGGTGACCCCAATCACTCAGCCATCAAGGCAGAGAAGCTTGGTGGCTTGAAATCCAGGGCCTGCATACTGTCTTTGGCCGGAGTGACTTAAGGGCACAGTTGGGTCAAATCACTCAGTGCCACTCTCCTATGTTCCCTATCTTCCTTTATATGTCTTTCCATTGTCTTGCTAAGAATTTTTGAAAGTATGTCTCCCCTGACCCTAGAGAGTCAAGGACCTCAGGCAACTAGATCATTTTGTTGAAGACTATCTTTAAAAAAAATTAATTGAATAGTAGCAACAATAGTGGAAAATAATTCCACCTGAAATGTAGTTTGTTGCATGCTACATAACACCGTGTGGCTATGTAGGTTTCCATGCACTTAGGAAGGGAAACACTATCTTATTCAGTTATAGGTAATCCTTTGTTAGTGTCTAATCCTTGTCAACAGTTTAGTTCTGATTTATGGTAGAATGACCCCAGACAGTTTCCAAAGCTGTCTTGGAAGAAGATTGCCACCTCTTTTTCAAGAAAAAAAGGCTAGTGGGTTTAAACTGGCAATCTTGTTAGCAAGAGCAAGTTAGTGAGTGTTTAATCACTAAGCCACCTGAGATCTTTGATAATGTATAGTCATTGTCATAAACTGATAGTGACCGATAGGACAGCGTCAACCTTTCCTTGTTGTCTTCTGAGGTTTAAATGAACAAAAAATGTCTTGTGATTCTTCCGACGAAGGAATGGTGGATTTGAACTACTGACTTTGCATTTAGTAGCCCAACGTAGATCTCACTAGTCTACCAGGGACCCTTGATAATGTATAAACCAAACCAAACTCATCAAGTCACTTCTGACTCATAGCGATCCTATATAATGTACAGAGTACCTTACATATTTTCCTAGTTACTACTATGCTTTCTTAACGAGTTTTAACTTTAGAATTATTTGATACACCTAAGACAGCCATCACTTAAATTCACTAAACCATTTGTTCAACCAAAGTAGACATTCTACGTAGTTCATCTTGTAGCTCC
>NW_022103915.1:92825013-92831303 GCF_000313985.2 Echinops telfairi
GATGAGGGCAACAAATGTACAAATGTGCTTGACACACTGGATGTATGTGTGGATTGTGATAAGAGTTATACGTGTCTCCAATAAAATGATTTTTTTTAATGTGCTGGAAAACTCTGCCTCTACTCGAGTATATATGGTAGTGAAGAATTCCTGCTAATCAGCCACTGAACAGGAGAAAGATGAGGCTGTCTGCCCTGATCAAAGATTTACCCAGAAACCCCAAGGGCCAGTTTGACTCTGTCCTAAAGGATTATAGAGTCCTGGACCAGACTCTATAAGACTGGAAAATGAAAATTAGGTAAACAATTATGGTGTATCCATGCAATAGACTATGATGGAACAAATTAAATTGAATTATAGTATAATACCTAATGATGTGCAAAATAAGAGCTGTTTTAAACACAACAAAACAGGAAATCACAAGATGGATTATCGGACCATTATTTCCTTAATAGATCATGTAGGCAAAGTTACGTCAAAAAATGTGCTACGAAATCAGAGCGACCTTTATGGAACAAACATGTTCAAGTATGCTGTCATTTTCTCCACCTGCCCTCCCTCTAGGTCTATACCCTTTGGAATCGGGTGTTTCCATCTGTCTCTCCTTCCCCAAAGGGGTTAACTTTGACTTACACCCCACCAAAATGGCCATTTCGGCAACCCAAAGAGATTCAAATGGTGTTTCCTCCCCAGGGTGTTTGCGTGTAGGGGAAAGGAAGGCATAATATCAGGGTGGTAGGGTGGATGTAGTAAGGTTTCCCTTTTATGAAAAACTCATAGAACAGCTCCTGATATCCTTGAAGAATGAATAGCTGCATGGTTGTGATGGGAAAAAAATTTCCTTCGCACAATTTGATTGGCCTTTGCATTCATAGTGAGTTTTCTTAAAATGTTTTCCTAATAAGTCTCTGTGATTGTTAAGTGTCCTTAGAGAAAATTCATCAAGATTATAGTTTTGAAATCCCAAAATATAATTACTGTGTTAGTCTGGGTACATTAGAGAAACAAATCCACAGAAACTTATGTATAAGAGAGAGTTTTATATAAAAGTTAAGTGCACGTCAAGAAAACATCCCAACCCAGTTCTGCCCAAGCCCACAAGTACATTGACCCATATATCCGACACCAATCCACAAAGTCCTCCTCCATCTCACAAAACACACACAATAATGCCAACTGCACGAGGAAACCCGAGTCATTCAATGTGTAAGCACCTCAGCACTGGCAGGGGTCTCCACAAGGTTGCTCTAGCACCCAGGGCTGCCTCAGGATAGGTCCATGCTTCTCCTTGGGGATGTCTTGCAGGAAGTCAGCCTTGCCAGCTGAAGCAGTGACTGGCTAAGGCAGCTGCACCCTGGTCTGACCATCACAAAGCAAGAGACCTGAGAACTAGAAAGGTGAAGCTCACCAAGCTATTTATCCCTCTGCCCTTAAATTAACCCCACATGTGTTTATCAGCCAGGTTGGCACAATAAACTAACTACCTCCATTACTATAGCTTTCTGAATGGACCTCCCTGCTGTGAATGTAACTGCCAAACAGATCCTCTGGCAAGCAACTGTTTATTGAACCCTGATCTCTGGATAATATTGATAAATCCAAGACTCCTCTCTGGTTAAGGTTTGGTCAGTGAAATCACCTTCATTTGCTTGTTTGAAGATCATCTTCCTTGAGCTTATTTAAAAGCCTGTTGGAAATATCAGCTCTATGAGCTAATTTGATCTTCACTCAATGACTTGGTTTCTTTGGGGCAGGGGGAGAGTTGAGAAACAGAACAGTTTACCCCCCAAAAGTCTAAGTTAGTCAGAACATCATTTTGTAGTGGTGATTTAAAACAATATCCCAAAATTTTTCACTAAGGGTGCTGAGGAGTCTTGATTTTTTTTTTAAGTGGGCATCCTGGTGATGTAGTGGTTATGCACTGGGTTGTTAAGCACAAGGTTAGTGGTTTGAATCCACCAGTGGTTTCAAATAAGAATGATAAAATTTTCTACTGCTGTGAAGATTTACCGTCTCAGAAACCTGCACGGACAGTTCCACTCTGTCCTATAGGGGCATTCTGCGTTGGAATCTACTCAATAGCAGGGTGTTTGAGTTCACTGAAGGCACCACAACGAAACGAAGACAAGGGTGTCACTGAGAGAACTTGTCTGTCCATGTATTGATTGCAGAAACATGCTTGAACATGTTTTGTTTGGAATAAACCTCTGCATGTGTGCAGGGAAACTCTAAGAACAATCCTTTTTTACTTACTCTTGTATATGTGTCACACGCGCACCCATGATTAGATGACTGGGTAAATATACTAGTGATATGTTGTTGTTGTTGTTGTTGTTGTTAGCTGTCATCGAGCCAGTTCTGACTCATTGCGATTCTATATAAAACAGAATGAAGCACTGCCGAGTCCTCAGTCATCCTCACACGTGTTCTTAGGTTTGAGCCCATTGATGCAGCCACAGTATCGATCCACCTGGTAGAAGGTCTTCCTCCTTTTCGCTGCTCCTCTCCTCTACCAAGCATGATGTCTTTCTACAGGGACTGGTCTCTCCTGACAATGCGTCCAAAGTACATGAGATAAAGTTTTGCCATCCTTGCGTCTAAGGAACATTCTGGATGTTCTTCCAAGACAAGTTTCTTTGTTCTTTTGGCAGTCTATGGTACTTTCAATATTCTTCAGCAGCAGCAAAATTCAAATGCATTGATTCTTCTTTGGTCCTCTGTATTCAATGTCCAACTTTCACATGCATAGGAAGTGACTGAAAATACCATGGTTTGGGCTAGGCAATACCTTAGTCTTTAAAGTAACATCCTTGCTACAGTGAGATACAAGGTTTCAGAATTATTCTGAAATTCAGAATTATTCTAAAGTGGTATAGGTTTCAGATTGCATTTCCTCACTTGGCTTATTTCTAATTCCTTTAGTTGCTAGAAACAACTGTACTCTTTGTATACTCAGAATTCCAGAAACCAGCGAACTCAACCAAAATGAGCTTCCACAAAGAAAGAGCACTTGGAGGTTCAGATAGCTAAAGAGACCAGACCACATTCTCTCTAGACAAGTCTCCATCAATAAATGTATTCAGTACCTGTTTTACCTTCTCCATTCTATATCCTTCTTTTGCCTTTTGGGTCCTTTTTAAAAATTGTTCCTACTCTGGTGATCCCAAGATGTCTCCAGCAATTTCCAAGGCTATATGCTTCCTGAAGTCCATAGGGGAAAATACATCTATACTTCAGTACTACAATCAACAATCTTGAGATGTCAAGAAGACTTATAGATTTACGTTGAGGGGATACTCCAAAACCCTTTAACATAATGTGCTGAATGACTTACGCCTTTCACGGTGCATGATTGGGAGCTTGGTGAAGCATCAGTCCCATGTAAATCACTTGACTGAGACTGGGAAAGAAGGCAAACTTATCCCCTAAAATATGTAAAGTGACTGCTCCATTGGAAAGAATCCTAGAAGTAAAATATTATATATAGGTATCTTCAATAAGCACACATTTTTAATATTGCAAACATAATAAGAATGACCAGCTTAAGTCTGTTTAGTCTTTTGTTATTTTGATACAATAGATATAAAATCATTTCCCCCCTTGATAAAAGGAGCTAGTCTCCTAGAGCCAGTCCTCAATACAATTGTGGAGACATATCCATCTGTTATTTGACTCTATACACCTTCTATATTTCACTGTTTGAGTTCACCCCAAACCCTCCTTCTAGAGTGTGCTCGTCCTACCAGAATTCACTTGGAATCAGAGATATATACTCCTGCCTAACCTGGATAATGGGATGCCCCACACCATAAAGTGAGCCCTGCATGTTGACCAGCATTAACTTCCTTATGGGCGTGGCTTTCTCATAAGGAGGGTTCTGGGAACCCACCCTCCAGCCCCTCTATGCTTTCACCCTTCTTGCTGTCTGACCTTGATTACTGCCAGAGCATTGGATGCAAATGACTTTGTACACAACAACCTGAAATATTTCTGCATTCTGCAACATTGTTTGTGACCGCATGAGTTGGAAGAGTGATTGTGAACTAGTATCAGATTTATGAACTGGAATTGGACTGGACTGGGATGTTGACTTGATATATAATTAGTTGCAAGGGTAAGAAAATACTTGCTAATTACTTCTGGATATAAAACTCTTTCTTACACATATGAAAGTCACTGGATTTATTTCTCTAGTCAACCCGACTTTCACACAACAGATTTGTTTGTCCTTCTGACAGTCCATGATACTCTGAATACTCTTTGCCAGCACCAAAATGAAAATGCATCCATCTCTGTATGGTCTTCCTTATCCGTTGTCCAACATTTGCATGGATATGACGCTAACAAATAGACCATAGCTTGGGTCAGGCCTGCCTTACTCCTCAAGTGACATCCTTGGTCTTCAATACTTTAATTAAAGATTTGGGACAGCAGATTTTCCCAGTGCAGTGTGTCATGTGATGTCTTGATTTCTGCTTCAAGGAGCTCTAATTGTGGATCAAAGCAAAATGAAATCCTAGACAGCTACAATCTTTCCTTTACTTATCCTGGCATTACTTATGGATCCATTTGTGGGGGATTGGGATTTTCTTTAGATTGAAGTGAAATCTATACTAAAACTACAGTCACTGATTTTCATGAGCAAGTGCTTCACGCCCTCCTAGCTTTCAGGGAGCGAGATGGAGACGTTTGCACAGCACAGGTGAATAGGCCTTGTGCTGATCCTGAGGCCAAGTTCTTCGTCACAGAGTTCAGGGTCTCCAATTGTTTGCTCAACATATAGATTGCATAAGTATGGTGAAAGCAACCCCGAAACACATCTTTCATAATTTTAAACCATGCAGACTTTCCTTGTTGTGCTCAAGAGTGTCTCATAGCCCATTGCAGTAAACACCGTGGGAAGAGGGTGGGGGGGAGGGAGGCCTTATATAAGCCGCTCTGCCTTCCCTATGGCCAAAAAGCAAGCGCCAGACTTAACTTCAACCTCCATCCTTTTTGACCCCATTCCTCCCACAGAACCCTACTTGTCTGCTCGGCGTGATAATTCCCGATCATGGCCACACAGACTCACAGACATACAAGTAAGGAGGTTTATTAAGGAATTTTAAGTAAATAATCAAAGAAGCCAGATTTTATAAAGAAGAGGAGTGTGGCATTGAGACTGGCAGCTCATTAACAAGTTGTGATATTCAGATGACACCAGCTTGCTTGCTAAAAGTGAGGAGGACATGAAATAGTTGTTGATGAAGATCAAGGATTACAGACGCCCTGATGGATTGTAACAATGTGAGAAAGACTGAAACCCTCACAACTGGACCAATAGTTAACATCATGACAAACAGAGAAGAGGTTGCAGCTGTCAAGGATTGCATCTTGCTTGTAACCCCAATCAGTGCTCATGGAAGCAGCAGTCGGGAGCTCAAACAGTCTATTGCTTAGGGTAAGTGTGTTGCATAAGACCTATTGAAAGTGTTGAAAAGCAAGCATGTTACTGAGAGGACTGAGGTATGCCTCACTCAAGTCATGGTACTTTCAATCACTTCTTTTTTTTTTTAATACTTTTATTGAGGGCTCTTACATCTCTTATCACAATATATTCCAATAGTATGTCAAGCACATTTGCACATATGCCACCATCATCATTTTCAAAGCATTGTCTTCCTACTTGAGCCCCTAATATCCGATCCCCATTTCTTCCCCCTCCCTTCCCCGCCTGCCTTCCCTCAGGAACCCTTGATAAGTTATAGATTATTTTTTCCATATCGTACACCGTCCTCTGTCACCCCTCACCCACTTTTCTATTGTTTGTCACCCTGGGAGGGGATTCCAGTTTGATCTTTTTGATAGGTTCCCCCTTTCTCCTCGCACCCTCCCCTAATCCTCCTGGTATCTCTACTCTCCTTGTTGGCCCTGAGGAGATTATCTCTCCTGGATTCCCTGTGTTGCAGGCTCTTATCTGTAGCCATGTGCATGCTCTGTCTAATCCAATTTGTAAGGTAGAATTGAGGTCATGACAGTGGGGTGAAGGAAGCACCAAAGAGCTAGAGGAAAGTTGTGTGTTTCATCGGTGCTATACTGCACCCTGCTTCTTATGCTTGTGAAAGTTGAATGTTAAATAAGGAAGAGTAAAGAAAAATGGGTGCATTTACAGTATGGTGCTGATGAAGAATATTGAAAATACCATGGACTTCCAAAAGAACAAACAAATCTGTCTTGAATTAAGTGGCCAGAATGCTCCTTCAGGACCAGTGGTGGGAGTGGCAATACTGGGAGGGGAGAGGGAGGGTGGG
>NW_022103915.1:92831621-92843874 GCF_000313985.2 Echinops telfairi
AGGGATCAGTATATCGGGGCCTAAACTACAAGAATCTGGTGTGCAGAAGACGATGGATTCAGTGGGAGCCCAAGAATCATGTATGGGACGCCACAGGAAATAAGCCTCCAGAAACTCCCCCTACCTGAAATTGAGGGAGGGGATGAAACCGAGTGCTTGGGAGAGATGAGTACAGAAGATCAAAGGCATTAATCTGAATCGGCCTGTTAAAACTTTGTCAGTAGATCACCCCTGTGAGGCAGGCTGGGACTGATATGGTTTCAAAAAATTTTTTTTGTTTGTTTGTATTGTTTTGTTTGCGTTTTGTTCATTCATAGCAGAGTGTATCTTAAAGCGGTCTTATATGCTTTTCCAAGTTTTTGGTTTATGAAACCCAGGATTGATGAACCTATATGGACAGCAAGCAGAATAAGGGGTTTGGGGAGAGGGGGGTACAGTGGGGAGCAGTAAAAGGGAGATGATGTCAAGGAGTCCATGTAGAAAATAATGTTTGGAAACCGACAGTGGTAGCAACTGTACAATTCTACTTGATGTGATTGAACTGTGGAATGATATGATCTATGCATTAAATCCCAACTCATGAAAAGAAAAATATGTATACAAGTGAGTACTTACTGTGAACTGAGTATCACTTTTAAGATCATGTGTTTCACGCACTATACAAAGGAGCTCAAAAAGTTAGTGGAAAAATAGAATTTTTTAAACTATTGGAATTTTTTCATGAATTTTTTGAAATTCCTTTCTTCATCATGAATTATCTAGCCATCATATTTTGGTTTCACTACTGTAGATAAGCCTCTGGTTAATATGTTTTGCATAAGTAACCATGTGCCACTGGTAGTATTTGCTTAATAAAGTGTGATATTTTTAAAAGTTTTAAAAAAAAAGCCAAGATGGTAAGACTTTCTCTGAAGTACTTTGGCTATGTCGTCAGGAGAGATCAGTCCTTGGAGAAGCATGTCAAACTTGGTAAAGACATTTATTGGTCCAACAGCCTTGTAGTCTTGGTTCTTCTTTTCTGTTCCATCTCACGATGTCCTTGCCTCGGCCTCTGGTCTGCCTTGTGTCAATGAGACTTGGGCTGGTATGGACTTGGTTTTTCTGACTTTGTGTAGCCAGTAGATGTGAGATTTCACCCCCATGCTATTTTGTCCACGATTGAAATCCTAAGAATAATTTTTTTCCTGAGTTTTCTTTGAACAAGTAAAAAATATTTCATGTCTTTCAAATTATATCATCTTTTAAAAAGGAATATCTATATGTCAAAAACTTTTTGTCCAAAATTGGCACATTATGAAAATTGTCTAATTTTGTCGTTTTCAGATAGGGTATATTCTTAGGCAGGTCAGATAAATAGTTGACATCTTAGGCCATTTCCTCCAGAGAAAACTATAGAACCACTTTCTTAGGCTTATTTGTGAGATATATATATACACATATTCGATGATATAACGATCCAAAAGAGATGCAACATTTGAAACCAAAGTTTGTAGCTTCCTCTTCACTAGTTCCGAAAATAAATAAATGTAAATCCTGATTCTTGCTGTACATTCCAATTGAAGACATATGACATAAGATTTGACTTTGAATCCAAAGGGTCAGAATCGAAAGTGTAACTTTTAAGTAATTCCTCTCTAGGATTGGTATCAGACTACTGTTAAACTAGAGGAGACACATGCAGGAAACCTGTGGTCTCCCCATCAGGGCTTTGATGTGGTTTCATCTTTCTTCCTCTCTCTTTTCATAAAAATGTAACTTGAAAGAAAAGAATAGCTTTACCTCTGAAAAAATGATCCTACTCTATTAAGAAATACACAAGGCAATAAGTTTAAAACCAAATTTAGGTGGGAGGGGTAAAAACAGCTGTAGGAGTAAGCCTAAACGTTCAGTAAGTCCTGCCAAGACATGTGACAGTGTTTAACTTAGCCTGCATAAGGACTGTCCCCAGAGACCTCTCTAAACATTATCCAAAGCTTTCCCTTTGAGGGGCCAACTCCTGATAATAATAGAAGAAAATCAAACTCAGGCATCTCCACATAATGGGATTCAGATTCCTCAAAAACTTGGGAGTGTTGAAGATTTAATTACCCAGTAAAACAAGAAAAATGCATTACACAGTAGAGATAAATGAACGGGGACATCAGGAAAACATGTTTCCCCATAAGTCATTTGGTCACATGATTTCTTCCCCGTTTCCTTTCCCTATTATTATAGCCATTTTATTACCTGGCCCCTGATACAAAGGGCAAAAAGCAAAATACTCAGAGCTTCCTCAAAGTACCTCCCATATGGAAGGTAATGGGCCACACGTTCCGGGAATGGCTTAAGTCTTTACTAAGGCTTCTTTTCAGGGTTTCACGGAGATAGGTCAGAGTTGACTACCACCAACTAATAAACAATGAGTAGGCCCAAAAGAATCCCAAGAAAAATAGAAATAATGGATTTAATATATTTACTTTATATATCTATACCTATATCTATCTATCTATCTATCTATCTATCTATCTATCTATCATCTATCTATCTATCATCTATCTATCTATCTATCTATCTATCTACATATATATATGCACACAACTATATAAACTGGGACTTCTTTGGATGATTTAACTATTATTCTTTCAAGTCTGTATTAATCATTGAAAAATATATCAATTTAAGGGTCACTCTGTGCCACAATGGATAGCGCATTGGCCTTCTAGTAAAGAAAAATATCTAAATTTAATAGTCATAGCATTCATTGAAAATGATCAAAAACTAATTTACTCCTCTGCAATGCATTACCAAGGAGTTGAGGGATATCAAGTGAATATCCTCTGATTATTTTTCACCATAAACCTGATCTTAGCCTCTCCTCTATTCCTTCCCTCCCTTACACAGTACTTTTCTGGGACAGTTTAAAACTTAATTGTGGTTATGGATATTAAACCAAGATTTGAAATACATATTGAACAGTATGTGACCCAGACATAATAATAATGGAAATGACATTTTCTTTCCATACTATTGCTAAGCCCTGAAAGAAACTACCAAGGGAAATCATGATAACAGTTTTCTACAGGTCCATATTATGCAACCAATAATAAGATTTGGACACAGATGGCCAAAGTAAGATAGAAGGAAAGTTGGTGCGGCCAGCACCCCCTCCCCACAGAAGAATTCACTTCAGAGAACAGCACTGAAACTACAGCCCAGAGAGAGGGACATGCCTGATTGGAGCACACAGGAGCAAGTGAAGGGGGAGGAAGAGAGAGTGGAGCATACCCTGGCCCACCAAGCTCTGAGGACGATATTCTTGCTCAGAGCAGCCAATGCACAGAAATGACCATAGGGCCAACCACACTATGAAATAAGACATCCCTCACTGACTGATAGCACTATAGGGGACAACTCTAGAGACACTGTGGAAATTGTACTACCACACTGAGGTGAAACACTAATGGTGTACAACAGAACAGCAAGGGGAACAGAGCAATAAAGTCCCCAGGAAATACCAAAAATAGATTTTGGGGCCAAGGCATGGCAGTCCATCAGACTTGACCAGAAAACACTCCTAAAGGTCAGCAAACAGACCTATTTATTGGCTTTTCTTTTTTGTTGGTTTTTGTTGTTGGTGTTGTGTTGTTTTGTTTTGCTCTGTCTTGTTTTTTATGTTTATTATTATCCTTGAGTGTCTATCTAGATAGATAGGATAAACAATCTGGAGGAGAAAACAATGGGACAGATGGTTCTCAGGGGACATGGGAGACGGGGTGGTGGGAGAAAGGAAGTAGGTGTTAACAAACTCAGGGACAAGGGAACAGCAAGTGATCTAAAACCAATGGCAAGGAGGGTATGGGAGACCTGGTAGGGCTTGATCAAGGGAAATGCAACTGAGAGGAATTACTGAAACCCAAATGAAGGCTGAACATGATAGTATGACAAAAGGAAAGTAAATGGAAATAGAGGAAAGAACTAAGAGGTAAAAGGCATTTATTGAGGTCTAAAAACAGGTATGTACATATGTAAATATGTGCAGATCTATGGGCATATATTTATAGATTTAGTATTAAGGTATCAGAGGGATATTGGGCCTCTACTAAATGCAAGAACACTTTGTTTTATTAAACTGGGATTCCATGCTGCTCACCTTCCCTGACATGATCACTGAAGCCAAAAAAAGCTGCATAACCAAATGTGGTAAAGAAAGCTGATGGTGCTCAGCTATCAAAAGATATAGTATCTGGGGTTTTAGAGGCTTGAGATAAAGAAGCAGCCATCTATCTGAGAAGCAACAAAGCCCACATGGAAGAAGAACACCAGCCTGTGTGATCAAGGTGTTAATAGGATCAGGTATCAGGCATTAAAGAACAAAAAAATCATATCATTGTGAATGAGGGACAGTGCGGAGTGAAGACTCAAAGCCTATCTGTAGGCAACTGGACATCCCCTTACAGACCCATTGAGGGGAAGAGATGAGCCCATCATGGTGCAGTGTAGCACCAATGAAACATACAACTTTCCTCTAGATCTTTAGTGCTTCCTCACCCCACCCCCACTATCATGATCCCAATTCTACCTTATAAATCCGGCTAGACCAGAGGATGCACACTGGTACAGATCAAAGCTGGACACACAGGACTAATAATGAGAGTAGTGATACCAGGTGAGTAAAGGAAAGGTGAGGGGAGAAAGGGGGAACTGATCACAATGATCTATATATAAAACCCCCTCCCTGGGGGATGGACAAGAGAAAAGTGGGTGAAGGGAGACATTGGTCAATGAAAATAATGGCAATTTATAAATTATCAAGGCTTTGTGAGTGAGGAAAGTTGGGGGATGAGGGGAACATTAAGCAGGTGATACTAAGGACTCAAGTAGAAAGCAAATGTTTTGAAAATGATGATGGCAACATATGTATAAATGTGTTTGGCACATGGATATATGTATGGATTGTGATAAGAGTTGTGCGAGTCCCTAATAAAGTTATTTTAAAAAAGAAGAAGCAAAGTTGAAGTGAAAGTCCCATGGAGTTGTGTTTGTATCTTTAATTCCCCTCCACAATATGGAAGAGGCACATAGAACATCAAATATCAGTAGAAAGAAAACGACTTTGAAACTGCACAAATGGATCAACATATAAACACCCTCCTCCCACCCAAACTATGCATAATTCATTTAGAGAAGCAATTGATATAGTTACACTGAGGAACAAAAAGTAGAAAAGAAGATGTCTGGATTTTCTGTTATTATGTATAAGAAGGTAAAAAGTACATGTTGGGTAATGCATGGAAATATTCTAATAGGATCACCATTTGAAATAATAAGGTAAAAGAAACCTCTGAGGGTATATTCTAAACAGAATAGATTATCATTTGTCTGTCTAAAGTAGTGTTTCTATCTAAGAAATAACAATCTCACAGTGCAGCTGAGAATTTTCCTTTCCATGAGTAAACATCATTCCTAACCTATAAAGAATTCTCACATTAAAGTAAAAGAAAAAGCCATCCGGTAAACCTAACTTAAAGTATACCCATATTTATTTCCACTCTAAGACTCAATAACTGTAAATTGCTCCACAATCAAAGACCTCTGAAAACATTTCCAATCAGATTTGTCCTCCCTTGTTCCTCCTCTTTTCCATCTTTTGTAAGGTGCCCCTCGTCAGCGTCCCAATAGTGCAGAATGATGTAGCCAAAATGCCCCTACAAAAGAGTCTTTTTCCCCTGCTAGCCACCAAATCATAGCCATTTGACTGTAATTTCAGAAGTAATGACAGGTCTTAGGACTATCATTATAGTGCTTTAGGCACGAAAATCTAAACTGGGGTTTTTGCTTGTGCATGTGTGGGACCAAGCTAATTTACCATTAGTGCAGTCAGGAACCCTGAACAAGCTGTCTAACGTGCCTACCGCATTTCTGGATGACCGAGAAGTGCAGAGATTAGTACTGTCCATGTCAGCAAGAGCGACAAGAGTTTGACCTTTCTCTGTACCAAGAGGGAGACAGCCCTTCCACAGTCTTTTCCTGCGTGAGCTCTTTGTAGTACACTGCAACATATCATTACCGTGACACCACTGCCAAGGGTTGCCATTTTAGAGAAAACATACAAATGGTCCAATAATGGGTTTTCTTCATGCGTCAGTGGAAGCCGGTAAAAGGAGCTTTGTTTGTGTCCTTTATTGTCTGATGTACTGGAACTAGCATGCCTTTTTGACCTTGGTGTTGTCATTCATATGTGTCTTACACAATACCGCCAGGCAAAAAGCTGGAAAATTGTTTGTAGACATCACAGGCAGCAGGGATGTCTTCTCTGGCCCGTCTGAGACCAAAAGGGTAGCTGTCCGTCCTTTCACATGAATGCAAATGTGAGTAAGGATTGGGTATCCATTCATTCCTTCAACCTGTCGAACGGTCCCATCTGGCTAAAAGTCAAGAGTCTGAATCCCAGTGTATCCTCTTTTTTCAAAACCTATCATCATAAACTTCAGAACAGGTGGGATGAATCATAACACCAAGAGATGTTTACAGAAAGAAGCAGACGCTCTTGGTTCATGAATATATTGAAAGTTAAGTCATTTGAAAGTCCAATATTCCAACTTAGCCAAGATCTTGGCTTTATTAATCTAGTCTGACGTCTATGAACGGAGAGCAAAAGTGGATCCCCAGAAGTGTGGCCGACATTGATCTCTGACTCTGTGGCGTCACCCATCTGTTATGTTGGCAACAGCTGAAAATTGGTTTAGGATTCTCCCAACTTCCATGCTTACTGCAGCTGTGGATTAGCGCCACCACTATCTAAGTGGTGTGGTTGTGTGCCAAGTGCATGAGTCATTCTCTGGGAGGCACTTCCCACAAGGGCTGGAGGAAGTGAAAGAGTGGTGCACCTAAACGTGTACAAATCTGGAACCTGAACCTAGGCTTTCGATCCATTTGACTGCCCCCAGCAGAGAGAGGAAGCGGGCGTTTATAGCTTTAAATGTCTAAGTGCATCAGCTAAAATGAATAGCTTGATGTCAGAAACCATCTAATAGAACACAACAGAACATAGATGGATGTATGTATGAATAGTAATATTGAATAACAATGTAGGTTGAAATGCCTTTATAAAACTTAATTGCTAAATAATACCACTAGGCAAGATATTCAGCTTTATTATTCTGAAAGAATCCTAAGAAAAATCCTGAAGTGATGCTTTAAAATAGATTGCAAATGTAATTAGTAATATTTTCAATGCTGCCTTTCTTACTTTATCTCAAAGATCCTAATAGATATTTTGCTATAAATGCTTCTTTAAGGACTGAACATATCACTTTTTTAATTCTCAGGACACAATGAAGGAAATGTCAAGAGGAGATGCCTGAGTCAATGCTATTAATTTGCATCCCCATAAATTAAAAAAGCAGATCATTTCATTCAGATTAGGCTGAATGAAGATTTCTTTTGGTCAAATTTTTATATCTTGAAAAAATTAAAACTATAACCTCGACACCAACAAGATGTACAAAATAAAGATGTAAAAGCAGTGAATTTTCCTGGAACAAGTATCCATGTAACCATAACCAAAATCCAAATGTCACTGATACCGAGTCGATGCTGACTCATAGATCCCTTAGGAGAGGGTCGAACAGCCCCTGTGAGTTTCCAAAACTGTACATCTTCACAGGAGGAGAAAGCCCTGTCTTTCTCCCAGGGACGGGCTGGTGGTTTTGGGCTGGTGGTTTTGTGTTTAGCAGCCTATCATGCAACCACTCCGTGACCAAGGCTCATTTGTGTAACTGTGGCTCATCAGTTACTAAGGACAGGTTCCTCATAGTCTCCTCAAGGCAGTTCCTCTTGGTAAAGCTACCTGCTACCCCTCCTCTGCTGCTGGACCACTTCTGGCTTCTTTTTGCTGTCTTCGGTGTTACTGCCTTCACTGAACATGTGTTATAGTTCTTTTAGTAGGCTTCTTGCCACTTCTCTCTATTTCTTTCACTTTCTACCTGAAAAAAAAAAATCTTACTGGGACACACACACACCCTTTCTTGGCAATGGACTTGCCAAAAGGGGGACAGAGGCACAAACTAACCAATCCATTTCATTTACATCATAGGCTACACACATTTCATTTCAATCCCTAAAAAGTGCATGCTAAGTACTATGCAGGGAGCAGCCCAGGACGAGTCCAAAGTATCAAACCATCCTTGTATACAGCTCAGCTCAGAAATGCCTATTGACCTGGACAAATTAATAACCCCTCTGTGGTAGAAAACTAGGAGAAAGGGAATTCCTAGGCCTTAGAGAAATCTCTCTCAAATTGCTTATACCTAAGAACTAAGGCAAAAGGCCTTATAAAGAAACTCATTTCACTATGATAAGTTTCTGTAACAGAGATGCAAATAACTTAAATGATATATTTTGTAAATTCGCTGAACACGTGAGCATACCATTGAAAGTTCTAAACTGAAATTGTACTAGTCTTTGCCTAGCTCTGCTAGCCTACCACCTTGCCCTGTCTGCTTTGGAAAAATAAGCAAGCCATGATCACCTTTTGCTTCACCAGAACAGCTGCCTCCTCTTTCAAAATCTTAGGGGAATTACTTGCTGTATGTATGAAAGTAACTTTCAAATAATTTTATACTAAAATGAGTTTTATCCCAGTTGTCAATATATCAACATTTTCTCCCTCCCCTGATGTAAAACGAATGTACCTATCATCACATACACTGTTGCTGATGAGATTATTTGCTGTAATCCCTAGAGAATCATTTGAGAGTATATATAAAGCAAATAAGAAATATATACTTGCTGTGACCTAGATTTTACACTTATAGAAATTCATCCTAAGGAGCTAAACATGAGAAGACATCAAGATTAACTACTAGAATACTCAAAATTGTTTGGAAAAGTGAAAAAAATGTTAAACTTTAATATCTAACAATCAGAATCTGGCTTAATTAATAATTTTCATCAATAAAGCAATTATGAAGTTATTTGAATGTATAACATTTATTAAAAGAGTTACATTTAATAACATGGGAAGATATGTTTTATATGTTATAAAGTAGGAAAAATAAGCAGCTAACAAAGTGTATGTAAAACGCAATGCTAATCCTTTCAAAACCTCATAAAATATTTATATGAAGTATATGCTAAATTTAGGATTCGAGGCAGCATTGTAGGTTAGACACTGGGCTGCTGATTCAAACTTTCTGGTTCAAATCCACTTCCTGGTGATGGATGGGGTTAATATACTAAATTACCATTGGTCAGCTTTTCTAAAGAACACTAGTGGTACTGCTGGGGATGAAACGTGCTGGACTGGTACAGAAAGAGCTGGACTGCTAACTGCAAGGTGGACAGTTCAAATCCATAAGCTGTTCTATGGGAGATAGATGAAACTATATGTTCATCCTTTACAGCTGATTGACAGCCTAGAAAATCTTATAGAGGCATCTCTGGGAGTCAGGAGGCCTGGTCCATGAAGAGGGTGAAGGACCAGGCAAGTGTTTCATTCTGTCATGCAACAGGATCCGTATCAGTCAGAAGCAATTCAACAGCACTTAGCAACAATGTGATGAAATAAAAATGTGATCTGTATTTTCTTCTTAAGTTGTTCTAAAGCTTTTATAAGTTTATAATACACATTTAGTTCTATAATATAAATTTCTCATTTTAAAGAAAACAGATTAAAAATACATTTGGCAAAGAGATACACTTTTTCAAAGAACATTTATTTCTTCCTGTGAAACTATTTTTTTCAACTAATCTACCTTACTTCTTTCTCAGAAGAAGTCTAATTTTGGCTGATAAAAACTTCTATTTTTGATGCAAAAAATATTTCAGTTGTGGCTAGTGCAAACACTTTATTTGTGTGCCATAAATCATTGTTGAAGGTTGAAACTTCAATGCATAAGACATTAATAAAACATTTGAGCAAATAGGAACTTTCCTTATGATCAATGAAAAACAAATTATAAGTTTGTTTCCTAAATAATGTTTTGTTAAGAGTTCTTCATATTTACCCATCCAAAATATCATTCATTCAACACAATATTTTGAGTATTTATGATGCAACAGGCAGTATATTAAAATATTACAGAAAGAAATCAAAGTCCTAATTTCAATACAACTTACAAAGTAAAAAGTAATCAAAGATACATGTGACAGGTATATGTTATGCAGAGAAATAAAGCCTGAAGAAGACATACAGAGTAGCAAGCATGTTGCTCTTTCACAGATGTAGTCAGGAAAGTAGAAGGAGCCCTGGTGATACTGTGGGTCAGGTGTAGTGCTGCGAACCAAAGGGTTGGGAGTTCAAACCCACCAGTTGACCCAAGGGAAAAATAGGTGGCCGTATGATCTGGTAAAGAAATTACAGGAGCAATTCTACTCAGAAGGTCTGAATGAGTTGGAATCAACTTGATGGCAGTTGATTTGGTTTGGGTTACAGACAGAAAGTACTTTTCTTGTGACATTTGTGCTGACAGTAAAATGAAGGCATTGTTGCCAGATGTCTAACTTGAGGTGACCCTCTACAACAAAATGGAACACTGCTTCGCCATCCTCACAAGTGCTCTTTTGTTGAGCCCATTGTAGCCACTATGTCACTCAATCTTGTCCAGGGCTTTGTCTCTCTTACTGCCCCTCTACTTTACCAGACAGGATGGCCTTTCCCAGCACTGGTCTCTCCTGACAACATGCCCAAAGGATGTGCAAAGAAGTCTCACCGTCCTTGCCTCTCAGGAGCCTTCTAGCTACATTTCTTTCAAGACAGATTGGTTTGCTCATTTGGTCATCCGTGGTATTTTCAATATTCTTTGACAGCACTTTGATTCAAATGTCTCACTTTAGCTACAGTTTTCCTGATTCCATGTCAAGCTTTCACATGTGTAAGAAGTCAGAATAAGTACCACGGCTTGCATCAGGCCCATCTTCTTCTTCAAAGTAGCGTCTTTGTTTTCAACGTTATAAAGAGGTCCTGGGCAGCAGATTTACCTAATGTAATGCATCATTTGATCTCCTGACTGCTTCTTCTATGAGCATCAAGTGTGGATCCAAGCAAGACAATATCTTGACAACTTCTATCCTGTATCCACTTACCACTATTTGTCCAGTAGTGAGGATTCTGGTCTTCTTTAAATTGAGTTGTAATCCATACTGAAAGCACAATCCTTGATCTACATCAATAAATTCTTCAAGTCTTTCTCCCTTTTGGCAGGTAGAGTTGTACAATCTGTATATCAAAGGTTGTTCATAAACCTTCCTCTAATCCCGATGCTACACTTGTATGCACATAATTGAAGTTCTCTGATTGTTTGCTCAGCAGACAGATTGAACAAGTGTGGTGAGACAATACAACCCTGATGCACACCTTTCCTGATTTTAAACCATGCAGTATTCCCTTGTTCTATTTGCAAAACTGCTTCTTGACAAGTTCTCCATGAGTACATTCAAATATTTTGGAATTCCCATTCTTCTCAAATCAATCCACAGATCCACACAATCAAATGTTTTTGCATAGCCAATAAAACACAAGTAAACATTTTTCTGATATTCTCTGATTTGAGCCAAGATCCATCTGACATCACCAATGATTTCACTTTTTCCACTTCTTTTGAAGCCAGCCTGAACCTCCCCCAGATCCTGTTCAGTGAATGCACTATCACAACCTTCTTGGATGATGCTCATCAACATTTTATTTGCATATCATATCAGTGATATTGTTCTATAATTGGAGCATTCTGTTGGGTCACCTTTCTGGGCATCTGGTACTAATATGGACCTCTTCCAGGCAGTTGGCCAAGTCGCTAGCTCCTAAATTTCCTGGATAGACTAGTAGGGCTTCATCAGCTTGCTAAAACATATCAATTGGTGTTCCATCAATGCCTGGAGCCTTATTTTTGGCTACGGCATTCAGGGCCACTTGAAATTCTTCCTTCAGCAGCACTGGTTCTTGCATACATGCTACCACTTAAAATGGTGAACTGTCCACTAGTCATTTCAGTACAGAGACTCTGTATGTTTTTTCCATCTTCTTTTGATGATTCCTTCATCGTTCAATATTTTACCCATAGAATATTTCCAACTTGAGGCTTGAATTTTTTTATTTCCTTTTTAAATCATTTTGTTGGGGGCTTGTACAACTCTTATCATACTCCATACATACATCCATTGTGTCAAGCACATTTGTATATTTGTTGCCATCAGCATTCTCAAAACATTTCTTTCTACTGGAGCCCTTGGCATAGCTCCTCATTTTTTCCCTTCCCTCGCCAACCTCCCTCCCTCA
>NW_022103915.1:92845009-92863465 GCF_000313985.2 Echinops telfairi
CATAGACAGTCGACATTTGTGTTGTTGAAAAAAAGATTTGCAATGAAGAGGTCATCAGTCTTCTGTCACATGCTCCCCAATTTCATTTTTATCACTAAGATCATGTTTTCCAACTATTATTCTTTCATCTTTGTTTCCAACTTTTGCATTCCAGTTGCCACAGTTTTCGATGCATTTTGATTGAAATTGCTTGATCAATTACAAACTGAAGACCTTGGTACAATTCTTCAGTTCTTACAACACTAGCTTCAGTGGTTGGTGGGTACACTTGAATAATAGTTATATTTATGTAATAGTTGATAAATAAAACTATAGTATCATTGGATGTTTAGGAAGAGAATATCATAGGTACAAAGGCAAAACATGCTTTACATATTCAAGGAACTGCAAGGAGCACACATGTGTGGAATAGAGTGAGAATGGGTGAGAGTCTTGGGGCATGACTGCAAGTATTCTTATAATTAACTCCCTACTTATAGACTCTGAGTCACTTAAACAGTTTCTCCTTTTCTTCTCCACTTCTTCTTCCTCCTTGTTCTAGTGCTTCATGAAAAGAAGTACCATGTTAGGGACACTTGTTACTCTTTCAACCCCATGTGGCTATCATTTCTCATACCCAACAGTACCCACAGTTAGTACCCCAAAACATGCCCTTATAACAAACAAGAATATACTTTATAGAGCCGCTTTGAATTGGCACAAGTTGAATAGTCTGAATAAACCCATGCAGTTTGGTTAAAATACATAAGAGCAGCCACTAGTAAGCATATTGATAAAAAGGTCATTTAAAGGCACATAAAAATAAAATCAAAACAAGCAATTATCATTAAGAAATAAAGGGTAGTTCTCATTCTTTTTCAAAAAGTGATCTTGTAGGCACAATTCATTAGGAGCAGGCGGAGATAGAGTCTCTCTCTCTCTTCAATAAGACTACCAAGTTCGGGACAAAACGACTCTCTTCTATCCTTAAAAACTAACCCTACACTAAACCCACAGCTGGGAAGCTGGTGCTGACTCACGTCCACCCTACAGACAGAGCAGCCCTGCCCTTGGGTTCTCAGTGGCACGCATCTCTATGGGAACAGACAGTCACATCTCTCTCCAGTGAAGCAGCTGGCGAGTTCAAACTGACCGCTTTGGCTTCTCAGTCCAGCCCTTGGCCTTTGCGCTGCCAGAGCCCCTTTCTGCTTTTCTTAAACTTCACAAAATGAAAATAATATGAGGTTACTTGGTACTTCGGAGACAAAGTTTTGGTCAATTGCTGCCCAACACTGATGAGAACGCCTTCTCAATGCCTCCGTATTCCCAATGAGCCAAGTTGCCTCATTGAGCCCCCTTGCCTTTTATTTTGAGAAGCTAAACTACTCTTCTCCCTTGGCTGCATCACCTCGATTTGTGACTGCTTTCAGCTAGGTAAATATAACTTTGTTCACTGAAATGACAAAGATACGTATAGTTTCGCTGCCTCTGTACGGGTGGGCTGGAGAATGTGTGTGGATGGATAGCCTGAGCTTTTCATTTAATTTTTCCGCAAACCTCTTGAAGTCTCCTCATAAGTTCTACTACCTGTGGCTTTTGTAAAAGAGTCCATGAGACGATACCCAGATTTAAAACCCACGCAAAGTCCTTTGCCAATGAGTCAGTTCCAGTTAGGGTGTTACAGAGTGGAACACGCCCTGGGGTTTTCTTGACTGCAGTCTTTCAGGGTGCAGTTTGATAAGCCTTGCTTCTGCAGTGCCAGGAAGTGGATTTGAGTAGCCAACTTTCAGATTTTTAGTTGAGTGGAAACCATTTACACCACCCAGGCACCTAGCCCACCCAGTGCAGCAGTGCTCCGTGGGTTTGTGAGGCTGTAAATCTTCACAAGAGCAGACTGCTTCATCTTCTTCCCTGGCAGGACCAGGAATCTTCAAATGGCCAACCTTCTGACTTGCAGTCCAACACTTAACCCACAGTGTCACCAGGGCTCTACGGACCTATAGTGGCAGGTGATTCCCAAGATGCTGTTCTGTACGTGTTCCGAAACATGTTTGTCATCCTGTGCAGTTTTATGTGAGCTCGTGTTGAATGCATGTGTTTTAAGAGTGCACCGGAGAAGAGGTTCTGACTTTTGCAACCCCATGTGACAGAGCAGAACAACTCCACGGGGTTTACCTCGGTGCTGCTCTTGGGAAACACACCACCTCATCTTTCTTCTCTGCCGCGGCATTTGGTGACCTCAAACTGGCAATTTTTCCCTTAGAAGCCCGAGAACTTGACCGCTGCACTATCAGAGTTCTTTAGAGGCTTCCCCAGTCAAAAAGTCAAATGAGGACAAAGCTGTCATGTTAGTCTACCAGCTCAGGCCTCCTGGCCAAAGGGTTTCACACACACCTCTCCAGGGGGAAGAACAACAGAAACCAGGGGGGAAGGGAAACAACTGTTATGTAAGATATGAAAATAATAACAATCTATAACCTATCAAGGGGTCATGAGGGTGGGGGAGGAGGAGGGAGGGACAAAAGAGGAGCTGATCCCAAGGGCTCAACATATAGTAAATGTCTAGCAATACATGTACAAATATGTCTGATAATACGGATGTATGGATTGTAACAAGAGTTGTAAGGACCCCAATAAAACGATCTTTAAAAAAACAGGGGATTCTTTTAAACTTGGGGTTTTGTTAAGAACAAAGACATCCCGTGAACGAGGTTAGATCTACCCTCTGGATTTAACTATACAGCCCAGATACATCTAAACGTGTACACAAAGAGAGAAAATAGCAAGCCACACATATGTTTATAAGTAGAGGGAAGGAACACCGTGAGGGCTGCACTAAGGTTTTGGTGTGCATCTTCACCATTCAGGTGGTACATGAGTTTTCTTGTCTCTCCGTTCTTTTGCCAAATTTCACTTCTATATGCTATTCAGCATCAGAGTTGCTAAAGCTTCAATTCTTGCTTTTTGACTTCTCAAAAGTGTCCTCGGAAAAACTCCCCTGAATGCTTCCTGCACCTGTAGTGGTAGAGGTTTCCCTCGTGTCCAGAAGAAAATGGACCGATGTGCTGTAGGGAACACTCTTCTTTACTCCTCCAAGGACTTTGCCCGGGAATGTTTATCGGCCACCTGGCTGTGTGTTTAAGATTAAAAGCAAGTCCCTTTGGTCAAATTGCAGCTCTAAGATCTTTACATGTAGCTGTTTCATTTCTACTAAATGAAAGTTACAAAATCATAAATGTTATGTCCAGAGATGGAGCTGCACGAAGAACAGTGAAGCCGAGACCCGGCAAGGATTCAGAACCAGGACTATGTGCACAGGTGCCTTGGTGGATTCTTCATGAGCCAAAGTAGACGCATGCATTAGGTCACCGTCTAACCAAGGTCTATCTGTTACTTTCTTTACCTCTCATTGGTTGATTAACTAAAACGTGAGTGCCTGCTATGGAATGGGCCTCTCTAGGTTTTGAAGAAGATTGTCTTGGCTTCTTTCTCATTGAGTTTACTACCTGTCTTTCACGTTTACTGTTTTCTTCTTGCATTGTGTAAACAAGTACAGATAAAAACAAACAAAAGCCCTCACACTTCTAACACTAATGTAAAAACAAAATCTCAGGAACAAAATGAGTGGGCTATAAATGGTGGAGATATTCTTGAGGATACTCTTATGCTATTGAAAAAATTGTTTATATGATCCATTTACATTTCTGTGTCTCTCAATGACCAGGATTTCCTTATTTCTTATTGACCTGAATTAACCCACTATCTTTACTTGAATTTGCTTGGTGAGATGCAGTCTGGTTTTGTTTGTTTGTTTTATATTTCCAAATAAGTCTTGTGAAATATTTCAGTTTGAAAAGTTAATGAGGTCAGCATGTCAGAGATTTAAATTTGCCAAGTTACAAGACTTTTTAATGGGGCGCAATAGGGCATATATCCAAGCAGCATTTTGCTGTCTTTAATCTTTAGCTTTATAGTAAAAGTTCACCATATCTATTTAATGTGAGAGAATGTGAATTGGCAATACTTTATTCCATACGTTATATATTTATGAAGCCTGTTAATCCAGAACTCACAGCCCAATTATGACTCTATCCAGAGACCTTATTTCTAGATTCATGTTTTCTCCTCATGTACAGCTGTAAACCATAAGTGAAGTTTCTAATGTTAGACAAGGTGTATCCATTAGTTCCGCTAAAAAGCTCTAACCACCGGTGCTCATTGATTTTTAGTTTCATATATCTTTAATGAGGAGATTAAATACTTGTTTAGGAAACAGAGCCTAGCTTAAGTGGTGTTTGTTCCTACAGCAGCACACAGTTGAAGACCTCCATAATCTGTCCCATAGGTCGAGCCACGGAGCACGCCTTTTACCCTAAAACAAACATGCATGCACTTCTAAAATGGTGTCAACGAACTCATTGTGACTATTTTTCAAGGCCTTCAGAATTAGTGTCCACAGGAGAGTCAACAAAATGTTGACTAGACTGGCATATGAACATTGCTTTCTGGTAATGTATTAAGCCGAGCAAAACACCAAATCATGAATTGGTTTAGACCAGTGGGTCAGAGAAATTCTTTACCTCGAGGGCAAAAGTATGTTCCAAGTCTGGCTCATCAAGACAAATGGAGGACTTATCAGTGCTTAAAAAGCCCCTTAAGCACATGAGATCATTATAAATTCACCGCAGTGGGAGATGATGTCTTCCCAGACTTGGCCAATTACACAGCAGTGTGATCAGAAGAATAGCAGTGGGCCACATGGCCTACCTGATTCTGCCTTGCGCCTCCGAGCGTGAGAGGCTGCAAGTCCTTCCAATAGGATCGGGGGAGTGTTATCAGCATCTTGTGCACACCGAGCCTTTCTGTGTGTGCAAGCAACCCCCCTTCGAGAGACCAGCTGCCGGTCCCTGGGCACTCTACCAGGCAGTGGGAAGAAGAGATCAGTGGATTGCTTAGGCTACTTTCAAGAAAGAAAAGCACTCGTCTTCAGGGAAAGCCAGAGAGGAAGTGGTCCTGGGAGGTAATGGGAAAGGATGGAATAAAGAAGGGTCATCTAGAAAAGACACAGATGCTCAAATGTATGTGGTCCCTATCACCAAAAAAAAAAAAAAGTTTTAGGATACCTTCAGCAATTCTGTGCTTGGTTTTCCAGAACACTCAATTACTAAGACTTGTGATGGTCAAATGATTTTTACTTCAATGAGCTACATAATTCTAAAAGAGCCATTTCAACAGGTTTATTCAAATGTGGTTGCAGCAAGTTAAGAATGTGATAGGTTGCAACAAAATAGACATTCCCAACCTGGGGGGAGATACTTACAACCAACACTAAGAATAGTCATGTCCTAACAGGGCAATCACGAAGGATCAGCCTCAAAATAAATAAACAAATACAGTCAAATTAATGCAGTATGGGCAAAGAAAAACATTTTAAAGACTAATAAGTATAATTTCAAACACTCAATCTCCTTAGTAGTTTGGCGAAGATTTTCTAAAAAAAATTTAACAATTTATAGCAGAATCCTAAAATTATTCAGAAGAGTTGGCGAGTAATCCCAGTCATAGAAATTGATCCTAATGAAATAAGTAGAACTATTCTAAATACAGAGAAAAATAGAGAGTAAGATTGAGGGGAAAATCCATGTTTAAAAAGGAAAAAGAGAATACTGGAATGCCTTATGATTTGTTCACTTAAGGAACTACAGCTGTAGCCATGAAGATGACACGGAGAGCTTTCGTCCCTTCCACATGCATAGGTGGAAGCGAAATCTGTTTCCTAGGGCAGTGGACCAGTGTGCCAGGACTCAGCATCAAAGAACTGCTGAGGGTACACTGCAAGGCATTGCATCCTTTCAAATGCTATTATTATGATTATGATTATTATTCAAGGATCTAGACTTTCATGGTAGTTTCTAAGGATTAAAACCTCAAACATTTATGGGACATTAACTCACTACCAGGGTAGCTAGTGCCACGGTCGGCGTTCAAGGCTGTCCACGTCAAAAACAGCAGACTGCTCCAGAGATTGAGGTTATTTGGCAATTTAATACTTATATTAAATCTTACATAACCTTCTAAATGTTCTTATTTTCATCTCACTCCCCTTACTGAAAACACAACCCTTTCGAAGAAAACTCAGATTATCCTTTGTGTGCCCCAAGGAATAACAGTGATGCCCCTTTCTACTGAGCCCTGACCCACAATATTTGTCTGAGCAAGACCTTGAGAGAGGTAGAAAATGGATAAGTTGAAGGGGGAAATCTTCAAAAGCAGCATGCCTCTAAATTGATACCATGTAAACCCCCGCATAGTATTGGGAAACCACTGCTGGGGGTAAATGAAGTGAATGCACTGGGGCATCTAATCCTATTCCTGGAACATTGAGGCTCTTTCAATGCACTGGCGAGCAAGCAAACTTCAAAGCGATCATTACACCCCAGACACTGTTGCTTCTGTGGCTGAAATCTTCATGAGATTAGCCCCCCACGGCGAGAGAAGTGACCCAGGGACAGAACCACTGTGAAACTGTCGGGAGGGTACCCATGTATCAGCTGAGGATCCGCGCAAATATGCCTAATTCCCAGTGTTGCTTAGTCCCAGACCCACATGTAACCTACTAAGCTTAAAACTCTCCTCTGCTCTCCACGGCCTTCACTTCTCTCACACAGGCAATCGCATCAGACCTGACAACGCTGTACCACCAGATGCATTGAGAACGCTTAAGAACATCTTTGGTTGAGAACCATTTCTCTGACACTATTGTCTCCTCACAGAAAAAAGGATTAAACGTTGGGTGGCATATAATGAACGACTGTGGAATAAGAACATGCATAATGTTTCCGTATGTATGCTGTTTTCTTTCAAATATATGAACAATGACCAGAAAAACAAGATTTTATTGTTAGTTGTTTTTTGTTTGTTTGTTTGCTTCTTTGTTTTTTACATTAATATTTAGGCTCTTTTATACAGTCAAATTTCCCCTCGTGTTTTTCCTTCCTTGCGCTACAATTTTAAAATCTATAATTCTGTAACAAATTAACTCATTTTTGAATAAAACTTTGGAACATCTCTAAACTGACAAAGTAATATTACTGGTGTAAATGGAGTATTTAAAACACAGTATTCATTCACTCAAGCATCATAAATTTGCCTACAGGCAAATTTGCCACTAACATAAATCCATTCTGTTGCTTCATCACCAGGGTTCCAGCTTCGTGGGTGAAATCAAGCAGAAAACCTGGCGATCCCAGGTCTGTAAACATGTACATGAAAGAAAGAATGAGCACTTGAATATGTTGTCTTTCCCTCATCTTTTCATTCTCACGATTTTTAGTTCTGAAATTGGACAGCTCATAGGCAAATGTAGGACATCGATTTTTGGACTCCTTTCCAGAGACTGAAGTTCCTATTTGGTTCGGCTCTGTGGATAAAAAGGTATCCTAATACTGGAGTCAAATATGACCCTTACTGACCCCGCAGGACAGACTGGAACTGCCCAATGCAGCCCTTTAGGCAGGGGTCACAAGAAAGAGACGAGCCAGTCAGAGGGCAGTATAGCACCAACGAAACATTCAACTTTCCTCTAGTTCTTTGGTGCTTCCTTCCCGGCCTCCCACCCCCACTATAATGACCTCAATTGTTCCTTGCTCATCCAGCTAGACCAGAGCATGTACACAGGTATAGATAAGAGCTGGACACAAAGGGAATCCAGGACAGATAAACCCCTCAAGAGCAATAATGAGAGTAGTGATGCCAGGAGGGTAAAGGAAAGGTGGGGGGAGAAAGGGGGAACCTATCACAATTATCAATGTATAACCCCCTCCCAGGGGGATTGACAACAGAAAAGTGGGTGAATGGAGACAGCGGTAGGTCTAAGACATGAAAAAATATTTATAAATTATCAAAGGTTCATGATTGAGGGAGGAGGGGGCGGGGAATGAGCTGACACCAATGGCTCAAGAAGAAAGAAAATGTTTTGAAAATAATGATGGTAACATATGTTCAAATGTGTTTGACACAATGGCTGTATGTATGGATTGTGATGAGTTATATGAGCCCCCAATAAAATGATTTCATTAAAAAATTAGTAAGTCCATCCATGCTTCTGAGTACTTCCCGGTCTGCCGTCCATTATGCCACTCTAGCAGGAAGCATCATCCCTGGAGCATATTCTATTAGTTGTCCAAAGACATCATTTTATTGCTGTAGAGTGTAACTCTCTAAGTGTATGTAGTAGAAAATTATAATTAAGGTCATTGAAAATGTATTGTAAAAATATTGTCTCTCATATTCCTCTGCCTTTTCTCTGGGAACCACAGGAAAACGTCTATCTATTCACAAAAGCAACAAACAAAGATGATTAATGAGCGATGTATTTTATCTCATTAAGCATGGGGACTCATACAGCTGATTAGTTGGTTGCTCAAAACTCAGACCTACCATCATGGCTCTTTCGTGCATAGAACGTCTCGTGCACAGAACACTCTCAGTTCCAATTTCTTACTAACATTTGATTTTTTTTTTTTTTTTTGTTCCTTACCCAATTCCTTCATCTACTTCCAAGACGGATTGTATTGTGTGGAGTTTGTGTAGATTGTGTATTTAGTAAGTACGCTAACCAAATCTTTGTTGAGTAGGATAGTTATTTAAAAAAGGAAATGAATAATTAAACATTTCTGGTCTCCGAATGCCCCCTCACCTTCTCACCTTTGGATGATTCTAGCTTTTGTTGTCTCTCTGACAGTGCTATCAATATTTGCCAATCCAGCAGAAAGTTTTACACAAATGAACTGGTGTAATAGGATGTTAACCTATAATAAGAGTTTGTCACACGACGGTCGCACTACAGGAGATTTGCCATTGATTTTTCAGTAAATATGGCAAATGGTGGAAAAATATAGTGTATGTTCCTCAGCACTAAATTTTTCAGCAGCCATTTTTCTTTTCTGCTGTTTTCTATTCTGCTGTCTTCAGGTGATATTAAATAAAATGTTCGCTTTCCACAGTGTATGAACTTGCACTGACACGACTAATGGGGCCTCCGCTGAAGTGTTCTTCAGTTTCGCCGTCTATGCATTCGTAAAGCCGGCCTTCGTCCCTTGGTAAAGCATGAAAAGCAAATTCCCTGGGAACAAAAAGATGACCCTGTCATGGAATTCAGAGCGAGTATGAATGTGCTTCCTCTCCTATCATTTACGTTGCCCGCGTCATTGTATGCCAAAAGCGAGCATCTTAACGGCATTTCAAAAACTGAAATGTGCAACCTCTGAAAGAAACTCAGCTTAGGGTAAAAGTGCATGACAATTGTTGGGACATTCTGATTTCCATTTAGCCTGACTGGTCCCTCTGGAGCCTGGCCACATTTGCAGATCCCGCTGTTGTTCTTTAACTTCAGCTAAAACAGCAGCATCTCTCCTTGAACCCTTTGGAAAGGCAAGTGGAAGGGGATTGAGATGTGTTTGGAGAAGTACTTCTCAGTCTCTTGCAGGATGGGGGTTACAGGGCAAAATAGTTATAAGCCAGGGTCTTCTGACTTATATAAACTCAGAAACATGACTCTTGTCAGCATGCAGCTAATGCTACATCTGTCATGTAGAGGTACAAAACCACAAAATTCAATGCGACTAACATACAAAATAAAGATGTCATCCATATTTCATAATGTCATGACTAGCTCTTGGGTGAATGTATAATTTCTACATTCCAAGGTACAAAAGAAGTTAGAAAATCAGAATGTGGGAGTCATTTCTTCACTTAGTAATTCCACACATTTTGATTGAACATCAAACACGTGATACATATCAGACACCATGCCAAGTATGTATTCGCTGAACTCAAGAAATGTGTAGTTATAGACAGATGCAGGCATATACATAATAGAGTTTACAAAAATACAGGCTATTATTGAATATTTATGTTGTAAATGTCCAAAAACATTAAATTAATTCAGTCTTTGAAATAAGCATATGTTTGCCAGTCAAAGGGGATATTTGAGCTTTATCGGCCAAGACATCATCTTCTACAAAACATGTTTGAATGTATATGATAATTATACGACTAGCTTATAGATTTATATATTCCTTTTGTAGTTTTTCTCTCTTAGATGAATCTCTTCTCATGATATCCACAGCTTTAAACTCATAGATTTTCTCATGATGCTTAAATGACATATTAAAAACAAATGTCTCTAATTACTCTCCATTACCTACAGAATAAAATATGAATCCAAATATTGGATATTCTGGAAAATTTCTGTTTCCCACCTTACTTTCCTCACGTCTTTTCTCCCTAACTTATACTCTTGCTAACTTATTTTATCCTTTGATCTAGTCAGTCTACAACAATTTATTAAATACCTAATACGTGCCAGGTATTCTACTTCACCCCTGGGTTGTTGTGGCAAATAAGAGAAAAAGAAGGTCATCTAATCACCATAAAGCTAACCCCTCTGAGGAGGGGATTCTTGTTCCCTTTCTTTATTTTAAAACTACTTAGTATTAGACACTCCTTGTTATCTCATTGATTCCCATGCGTGGCAGCAGGTGTCGAAGGCTGCAATCCTTATGGAAGCATACTGCCACTGTTCTTCTGTGGAGTGATTGATGGTTTTGAACCACCAACTTTCAGGTTCTCAGCAAGTGCTTAACCACTGGCACTAGGATTTCTTGTTAGAGTACTCAAAGTGCAAGCCAAATTTCACCACCCTCAATAGTAGAGCCTTAAAAAAACTCATTGTTGGCAGATAAGTTCTGACTCATACTGACCCCAAAACGACCCAATCACTGCCATCAAGTTGATTCCAATGCAAAACAAACTGAGGACAGAAGAGAGCTGGGTTTGGGTTTGTTTGGATTTCCGTAGCTGTCAATCTTTCCAGAAGCAGAAGTCTCCATGTGTTGCCTGTTCATTAGCTGGTGGGTTTGAACTGATAATGTTGCAATTAGTCATCCAACATGTGGAGCCCACCAGAGCCCTCTGTGTAGCCTGTAGGACAGAATAGATCCACTCCATAGGACTTCGAATGCTGAAAGTCTTGAGGGAAGCAGATTGAAACATCTTTCTCCCATGAAGTAGCTAGTGGGTTAAACCTCTAACATTTCAGTTCACAGTTGATTGTTATCTACTAGTAATTAAGTCTCCTGAGAACAGAAGTGTTCTATGATTGCTGTCGATACCCCACAGCATTTACCCATCATTGTTACACTCCTTCGTGTCACTTCCGGCCCATAACAACCCCATGTACAATAAAACAAAGCCCCGGTTTGGTCCTGGGTCATCCTCATCATCATTGCTGTTTGCCTTCCCGGCACCACACCAGCTCGTGGAGGGTCTTCCACTTTTCCCTCACTGACCCTCTACTTGATCGATCTTGATGTCCTTTTCCAGAATCTGGTCTCGTCTGCTCATATGTCCATGGTACATGAGATAAAGTCTCATCATCCTTGCTGCTCAGGAATATTCTGGTTGTATTTCTTCCAAGACATATCGCAGGTTGCTAATGAATCTTCCTCCATTTTGGGGGCTGCTTTGTTCTAGATCATTTCAACTTCTCAGATCCTGGCTCAGCACACAGACTGAATTAGTATGGTGAAAGCATACAACCTTGGCACGCATCTTCCCTGATCTTGAACCACATGTTTTTCTGGTTCTGTTGGCATGACTGCCTCTTGGTCCACGGGCAGGTTCTGCAGCGTGCACTATGAAGTGCTGTGAATGTCCATTCTTTGCAATGGGAAGTCCATAGTAGGTGCACAATAGTACTCGGGGGAGAAAAGCAATGAGGAACAAAGAGTGCCAATTTCTTAGCGTATTTCTGGAGGTTCAAACCTATAGTTGAAGCGATTTTAAAAGGGCTCATGGCTAAACTTGGGCTGTCTATGGATAGAGAATAGTGTGTTTATTTTTATCAAAAACATAATTTCCTACTGTTTGAATAAACCATGACATCTTGAGTTGTATTTTTATATCAAAAGAAATGGGAAATGATTCCTTGCTAGCTGTTATGTAGTTTGTAACACAGAAAATAAAGGTTTATCTTTTCCATCTTGTTATATAATAAGATTAGAAGATCATTTCCCCTCCAAAACCCTGCTGATTTTCATTGTCCTGCATCAAGAATTTTATGCCAAGCATGCGTTACTAGGAAATGTATATATTTTAACAGATTTGAAACTCTTTTGGCTGTTGGCTTAAAAGGGGCCCCAGTATATTCATTTCTGGCTAGCTTTACACAATAAAGAAATTAAAATAGAGCTTCTTAGTTTCAAGCAAGTTGACCCAGGAGAGAGGAAAATGTAAGCCCCAGGGAATTGTCATTTAGGCATTTCTGACCAGAGCCATGTAAATTTTACCTTTATGCCTACTGCTCTCTTTAGGTCAGCTTATGGAAGTAGCAAGGCTATGCCACTCAGTGGACATCTCTGAACAGTGTGTCTAAAAACCCACCAAAAATGCCCCATGTGAATGACAGAGACACGACAGCATCTCCTAACGTCTCATCCAATTCCTGTATTTTCCAAGAGGCAAACGCACCATTGTTGACTCAGCTCAGTTCTCTGTGACTGCTTACAGTCCTGTTCCCTTCTCCCTTCAATAGACTATGAATTTGATATCTCCAGTTAGATAAGTTTAGCTGTACCTTTTACATATCAAGTCTTGGTGCCTTTATTGCTACAAAAAATAAGCATGCTCCTTTGAAGGCTAAGGTGTGCCTGACCCAAACCATGGTCATTTCCTTTGCCTCGCATGCATGTGAAAGTTGGACATTGAATAGGGAAGACCACAGAAGATTTGATGGGTTTGAGTTGTGGTGCTGGAGAAGAATACCATGGACTTCTAAAAGGATACACAGATCTGTCTTGGAAAAAGTACAGAGTAAGACTTTGCCTTACGTCCTTTAGACGTATTGTCAGGAGAGACCAGTCCCTGAAGAAGGACATCGTGCTTGGTAAATAGAGAGGCCTTGCAGGCGAGGAAGGCGCTCTTTAAGATGGACTGACATGGTGGTTACAACTGCGGGCTCCAGCCTGGGGACAATGGTAAGGATGGCGCAAGAGCAGCCAGTGTCTCGCTCTGTTGTTCATCGGTTGCTATGGCCTAGAACCAACTTGGCAGCACCCAACAACAACAACAATTGCTCCATGACATTTGGTTATTCCACCCATCTCCCAGGTCTTTTCCTTCTTCAAATTAATCTGACAAACACAACATTCAAGAGGACCCTCTTCAGCTGTCTACCATTTAGGCTTGAACTCTAGTTAGATGCTAATTATATTGAGAGTATGGGGCATCTATTCATTATTACTAGACACAGTTATATTTTCTTTATATTGCTGGGTGACCAACTGTGGGCATATTTTTAAATGTCCACATGATTATTTTAATCACAGTCATTTAATTATTGTCCAGTTTGCATAGGAAGAAATATGGTTTGTCTCCAAAAACCTTACCAATCACGAAATTTATAGATGGTGCCATTATGTACCTAGAAAAGATAGGAGAAAAGTAGGCTTGCAAATTGAAAAGAACTCCCCCTTTCCTTTTCTCTGTGAGAGGCATTTTGGGGAGAGTAACTTTAAATATCAACTTAGCCTTTCTTGCTGAATTAAATAATACTGAATGGAGAGAGGATTGACCTGTCAAGGGGAGAAAAGTTTAAATTCAGCAAGAATAGAGTCAATTTTAGGAACGAATAAGTCTAGTACTAATAGGATTTTATTGCACGAATTCGAATAGTTAAAAGACTAAGACTAGACACCTACTTCCTCACACAAGAGCTGCCAATTATCTGGTGAGTTGAGCAGTTAGTTCTGTGCTGAATTTAGCCAGTCTGAAAGAAAAAAATAATAATCTTAGCCTCCAACTCTTACTCTCACCTCAATAGTGGATTGCTTTTGTTGGAAATATCTGGCCAATTAATTCAGTTCTGTACTTCATTTTGCAAGTATGGATGAAGGTTGATCCCATTCTCAGAGGGAGAGAGACACAGCAGTAGAGTTCAGTGAATGAATAGAGAAGTAGACTAAATTGCACACTCAAACAATTTTTGATTATCTACGAAAAGAGATGCAAAAGTCTGAGATAAATGACCTTGAGCCACAGATATTGGGCAAAGAATTAATTTAGGTACTGACTCAACTTTTATGAGAATTTACATTTAAAAGGACTGTTGTGTTGAATATGCTTGTATGAGTCAGCTCTGACATTTCTGTAAATGATTTTAACATCTCAAAACCCAGCTGAAAGTACGATCATTGTAGAGAAATGGAAATATCACCCCTAAACACAAGAGGATCCTTTTGTTAGACTTAGATGTATTGAAACGCAAGCCCCCAAATCTACACCCTCTGCCATCGAGTTGATTGCACCTCATAGGGACCCTATTTAAGATCACGGAGACTGTAAATCTCTCTGGAAGCAGACAGCCTCGCCGTTTGTCCCTCGGGTGAATTGGAAGCAGCAGTCTTCGGGTTAGCAGTCCAATGCCGAACCACAGGGAAAACAGCACCGCTTACGAGAGACGGGCCCAAACACCACAAAGTGTTGCAGGACAGAAGCACATCTGAAAATCAGCATCTGAAAGCAATGGCCACAAAATCCTCTCTTCTTGCTCATTTGCTCAGCAGATGTAAATTCCAAGCATACGGCCGCAAAATCATTAAGGAAGTATTTTTTTAAAGTTGTGTGGCAAAGATCTGCGCCAAGAAATAACCCAGATAACTTATGGCTGAATAAATCAGAATTATTCGATATTTTGAGGAAAAATGAGGGCAGAAAATATTTATATCCAAAGCTTTAAATAACCACAGTTTTGAGCATCACAGTAGACTAGAACGGCCCCTCTGAAATTCAATAAAATTCAATAATCCTTTAAGATTTTTAATAATTCTATTCAGAATTAAACTCATTCATAAACTAGTTGTATAACTTTTCAAAGTTAGTCCCTTATGTCAACAACCACCACCGAAAAAGTATGGTCCACGGTGTCTTGTCTTTCGATGCAGGACTGCATTTTAGCTCCCGTGAACAGAGAGCCACACAGATCTCTCACGAGAGAGCCGTTGGAGCAGTCTGTGGCTTATCTGAGGGTTAAAAACGGTCTGAAACAGCAACCCAAACAACACCCAAACCCTTGCTTCAGAGAATCAAAAAATTACAGTTGCCATTAACTTTTCTTTTTGAAATAGATATTAAGAGAAAGGATGGGACACTTAAATAACAGTATTAAATTTACCTGCGGTAGATAAATGCATGCTTGGCTCTGCACTTTTGGCAAGGTGGTTGGGAGGCTGATCAAGAGCCAGTCATTCTGCAGCCAAAAACAATCTGAGAAATATATTAGACGACGCGGCCCCACACCCACACCAAACAAAAAGCAGAAGCAAAATGTAATACAATGGGGTTGATGCCAACTCCTACAGATTCTACACGGCCCCACCCAAAGTCAGAGACTTTATGCAGTGTGTGGGCTGGCAAGGTCTGGCCAGCTGTTTGAGATAGGGATGAAATACAAAATACTTAAAGACCAATGTGGCTCATTCAAACCAGCCACCGTCAAAACCGAGGCTCTGATGGTTTGTTGCTGAAGTATCACAGCCTATTAAGCAGTTATTTTCCGCACACCTGGGTCTCCAGGAGTTGTCACTGCCGTGCTCGCAACCGACAAGAACCACCCACATCCGCAAAGGTAGAACAAAACTATTCTTTATATAAAAATGGTTGGATTCTATATGTTTTTTGAAGAACATGAAATTAAATTCAGAATACAGTAGTAGAATCAAAATTTACATCTGAGCTAGTAAATACCAGATAAATAGTTAAGTGGAGAGACAATAAAGACTAGTAGCAGAAATAACACTCAACTGATACCTGCTGTCCCTGCGGCATGAGGCAGGAGAAGAGTACAGTCAACACTGACTCTTAGCAACCCTATAGGACAGGGTAGAACTGCCACTGTGGGTCTCTGGGGCTGTAACTGTTTACAGGTGTAGAGAGCACCATCTTTCTCCTGGTGTTTTCAATCTGCTGACCTTGTGGACCGCGGCCCAACATGCAAGTCCGATGCCACCAGGGCTTCTTGGAAAGAGTATATTGAGTAGAAATTAAAATGTATTATTTTATCAAATATAAATAATTGGTTCTAAAAATACTATTATTGTTTCCTGGACTAGAACAGAGAAGATATGCCAATGAAATAATGAATTATTTGTTTCTAGTCATTGATGGTTTATGTTTATTAATTGCAGAGATATTAACCTTTGATAATAAGTGATGAAATACTACATATCCAAATAGCCACTACTTAGAAATAATCTTGGCAGCAGGTTATTTAAGGGCATGTACAAATTTTTCTCAGTAAACTGGTGCATACACATAAGACCAGGAAATAAGAATTAGTCTAACTACTATGAATTAGAATTAACTCCATGGCCGAGAGAGCTTGGCTTTTTCCTTTTCTCTTCTTTTTTGGATCCTCAACTTTCTTCAAAATATCTAATGATAGAAGATATTTTGTTGAGAATTTTGAGAAGGAAAAGATGTGATCTAACAATTTCCTTTTCAGACAAGATGGTTTCACATACAAAGGAAATGAAAACATATTCTCAATAGGAAGTCTCAGAAAACATTATTATATCAGAAAAAATTACATGATACATATATATCTACACACACTCCTGATGATCAAGTAGTCAAGTATGAACATATAATGACAGTATGAAGGATTAATATGATGAGGCATTCCACTAAATCATATTAGATTTATAGTACATTAAACATAATAAATACAAATTGAAAGACTTCATATAAATGTTAGAAAGCATTTTAAGAATTAAAAATTTCATAATAATCTGAGTCTTCAAACATTATATCAGCAACATAGGAAAGTTTTGGAGGAAATAGAAAAAAAGCAATCCATTATTTTACATAAAGACAATTCTTTAATGTCATTATGACTGCTAAAACTACTGAGAACCACGCTCTTGCCGAGTTGACACACAGCCTTAACTAACAAAGCGGGATGTACTCTCGCACCCTGAGAAAGTCTATCTTTCAGTTGTAAACCATCTCCCCAGAACAATTCAGAAAAGAACTCTGTTTCAGCAAGTTAAATATGAAAAATGCTAAATACATATGTATGCTGGGGGCCCTCCCACATTTTCTTTTTCTCTCAGAAGTCTTGGTCCCATTTAGTTTATCTCATGACTGCCAGAATTTCAAAATATCTCTTTGGGAGGAAGAGAATGGACTGTGAGATTGTGAAGTTTTTATCAGAATGCTCCATTTTTTCCTCATGATCAAGAGAAATGAGCATGGCAAATTTCTAAATGTTTCCTCCTGCTAAGATCTTGAACTGATGATGGGTTTTGATTTCTATGCTTTAACATTTTTTAATGTTTTTGTTCCAACAATTTTATTGGCACATAATTACCTATTGCATAATTGAATAGTTCAATCCTTCAAACATATCCAGGGGTAATTATACAAACCCATCTGCAAAGTATACAGGCAGACTGAGCTGCTGGCAGATTCGATATAGCCAAAGGCAAGAGCCCCGTACAGCCCTACAAGCAGGTAGAGACCACTGTAACCTTGATTATGCAGGATAGAACTAGATACCTGGCCACTTGACCTCCCCATGGACATGTCCTGAATTTGTTCTCAAGGCAAGGAATCTCTTAGATGTTCCATGACAAAACTTCCCTGGCTTCTTGAATGTTGATTGGGGTCTTTGCTTCTTATGTAATATGAGGGGGTACCCCCCCAAAATGGATTATTTTTCAAAGCTATGCATTTAATTTTTTTTTTTTACAAAAAACCTTATCACCTTCATAGTACTCTCCATTACTCTTAACACATTTGTCAAATCTTCTATTCTGTTCTTGGAACATTTTTCAAACTCATCTGTGTGGATGGTTGGCAGCACCTCCCTCGTTTCTTCCTTCACCTCTTCTACATTCTCAAATCAATGGCCTTTCATGTCCCTCTTCATTCACAGAAACAAAAAGAAGTCACAGACAGCAAGATCAGGTGAGTCAGGTGCACGGGGCAAGAGAATCATGCTATTTTTTTTGCCAAAAAATGGCACATGAGAAGGCTGCGTGAGCATGTGCATGGTCATGGTGGCAAAACCAGTTCCCCATTGGTCATAAATCAGTCCTTTTTTGTCACACACTGTTATGCACACTTTTTGTTTGTTTGTTTTTGTTTTTGTTTCATTTTTGTTTTTATTTTTATTATAATCATACAACTCTTGTTACAATCCATACATCAATTGTATCTGACAAATTCGTACATACATTTCATCGTTCTTTTCTAGACATTTACTTTCCATTGAACCCATGGGATCAGCTCCTCTTGTTTCCCCTCCCCTCCTCCAACTCTCATGACCCCTTGATAGATTGTAGATTGTTAATTGTTTTCAAATCTCACACCGACCGCTGTCGCCCTTCCCCTCTGGTTTCTGTTGTGTTCCCCATG
>NW_022103915.1:92866996-92872762 GCF_000313985.2 Echinops telfairi
GCACTGTCCTTGTAAACTGTGTTCAACATCACAACAATTTCTGTGGCATTTTTCCCAAGGAGGAAACAAAATTTGACAGCCGCACTCTGTGAAGCACAGGAGTGCTGTCCAATGATAATCACAGATATAAGGGGTTACAGGGAATGTCGGGCAGGGGAGGGGAGGGGTGAGGGTGAGGGAAAGGGGTGTTTAGGCATGAAGAATGAAGGTGGGTGTGGGGAGGGAGCACTGGAGCTTAAACATTTTTTCTGCCTCTCTCAAGAGCTACTGACTCTTCCTCTTGGCCCATTTTTTTCTTGAAGCTGTGGCATTATCAGTAAGATGTCAATGGGTGGTCAACATTCATCTCTGTTTCCTAGTATGGCTCAACAGGTGTTTCAGAAATTAAACTGAATCTCCTTCGAATTTTCTCTTTCCTCAATCCCTTATTTTGAAGATTGTGGTCAAAAAACATAGGGTCCAGCTTCTGGTTTAGTACCTACCGGCTTTTTGTCCCCATCTTTTGCCTGGTTGCCTTATGTCTGTGTTGGATAGTGGAGAAGCTGGAGGAGCTCTGGTGGTAGAGGGGTCACATATTGGGCTGCAATCCTAGTGGTCGGCAGTTCCAAACCACCTGCAGTGCCATGGGACAAAGACTGGATTTTCTACTCCTGCATAGTACCCCATTGTGTGCATGTGCCAGTGACAGTCTCAGAAACCCCCGGGGGTCACCCTGGGTCAGCATTGACTGGACGGCAGAGAGTTGTGGTTTATTTATTTGTTTGTTTGTTTGTTTTTTATTTTTAATTGAGTTACTATTTGGTAATGAATACTAGAGCCTTGGTTGCACTGTCCAGTAAATGTCGGACTGCTAACGGAAAGGTTAGTGGGTTAAGTCATCAGCTACTCCCAGGAAAGCCTTGGAAACCCCACGGATCCCTATAAATCAGAGCCAACTAGATGGCAGTGGGAAAAGAGATTTTTTCTTTCTCTTTTTTTCTTCATGAGATGAGATGCTATTTCGCTAATTTAAAGTATTGTTTCAAAGGCTAATACAGAACTTGAAAAAAAATCGGCTGCCTCTATTATATGATCCCAATTATCAATCCATAATAAATCCTGGAAGAAAGTCAAACTAAATACTAAATATCATTATCTCTTAGTTTTACAACTATTCATTTTTGGTTTTGACACTGTGAGATTATTTTATTTTATTTTTACTCTTTTACTTTACTATGGTTCTCAAATTTTGCACAGTTTATTTTTTAAAAAGAGGTCAATATTTCAAAAAGAATTCCAAATCCAGTCCTCTATGGTTGAAAATGTCATTGCACTCTCCATAATTCTGTGGACAGAAATGAAAAAAGATAATCCGTTGATCTGTGGATAGGCTGTGTTGTTCCTTGTGCCCAAAGGACTTCCAAGAGCTCGGTTTACACTCGTGTTAAGGGGGAAATGGGAGGGAAGGAACACAGAGTGAGAACAGTGTGAAGCACGTTCAAATCCATTGCTCACAGCAGGGAAAAACAATTGCTTCCTCTCCTGTTTCCAGTGACCTAGCGAGTGTGCAGATCTCAGTGTTGGGAAAAGAACCCACAGGTGTCTTCAACATGGCTCCCCTGTTATTTTAGCTTAACTAATGCCTAGTTAGAAGGCCCCTCTGAGAAACTGCAAGACCTTGTACTGCCCCGATTCTCTTGGGCTAAAGAGTCTTTCAACAGACACCTGCTTCTTATGTGACACAAGACGGGCTCATAATAATAAAGGAGCCCTATGACTACCCTAAGATAGAAGAAGAAATGTGCCGTTCATTTCTAAGGTCATACTAAGCCCTCTAAAACAATGCTTTGTGATTTTAGACCCCTGGAGATTGGGCAAACTCTTTTATAAATGCATGTCCCTTCTTTGCTGAGAGAAACAATTTACATACTTTTGTTCCCAGATCACTTGCTTACTGCTTGATCCACCTTAATCATGAAAGCTTTCCATGTAGGTGCTAAGAAAAAAGATGAAAACAGGTGAATTTTAATGTTTGTTTATAGAGATGTCTGAGGGGATTAATTTTTATCTGGCAATTCAAATAGGATTAAAGGGATTAACATGGAATAAGAAAGGCACATTATAAATGTGTGTGTTGCCTCTAATTAATAGGTTCAGATATGAATACCAGATATGTCAAATTATTACAGAATAGCCTGTAATTACATTATTTTTAAATAATGCAAAGAAAACTCATGAGTCATTAGGAAAAAGATGACTTTGGAATAAGGCAAACTCATTCAGTAAGTATAATGCTTTGCAAGACACATTTCCTATTTATGTGCACAGATAATAACATCTATTATGCAGTCTTAGTTCTAGAAACCTATGTTTGTTGAGAGAAATACTTTAAAACAGAAGCTTAATTACATAGTGCTCAATGTGCTCTCGCATCTCCCAAAGGGAGCAAGTTATTTGTGCTTTAATGAACATTTTGAAAGGGGAAAATAAGATCTGAAAGTTGAAAACTCTTACAAGTTTGTAAGTGGGAGAATGTAGGAGGGGAAAAAAACATTATTATAATTTATTCTTTTGGTCTATGACAACAGATGCTGTAAAAGAGGAAAAACTGTTTTTGTCTTTAAAACAATAACAAAAAAATTACAAAAGCCTTTCATCCCAGTGGTTTTCCTCCACAGGCATATTACAAATGGAAATCTTTCTTTTCCAAAAGAGAACTTCTCTTCAGCCCAACTTTTCCTTTTACACTGAAAATACCATGTTTTGAAGAAAATTAGGGACATATTTCAAGGACCAGTAACAGGCCAAAACCTTTGCAAAATACTGCTGATTTGACTCAGGATGTGACAGGAAACTCCAAAATTAATACTATAGAATGATTGCTAACTTGAACCTATTGATAAGAGCTTATGAAGTGACGCTATTAAATTTGATGTTGATTTCTTAAAGCTAGATGGATAGAGGCGCCAGCACCACCACCCCACTGGCATTAGTTGCATTTTACACGGTAAGGAGATTGTAGACACTATTAAATGACTCCATTTAGGAAAGTGGGTGTAAAATTACTTATAGGTCACTTAGGACAACCAAAGCCTTCTCTCCAGCCTGAGCCCAACAGATCCGTGTATTTATCTAAGAAAAAAATGACAAAATTTGGAAGGGAGGTGTATTTCTATAAAGGGCGATTTGGGAGCATTTACCACGCCTGTCTTTATTTAAAATAAGCAAGCCTTGGTGACGCAGTTAGTGCTCAACTGCTAACCAAAATATTGGCGGCTTCAACCCATCAGCTGCTCTGGGGGAGAAAGGCAGGTCTGCTTCAAAAGAGCTACAGCCTTGGAAGTCCTGAAGGGCAGTTCTATTCTGTCCTATAGGCTCTTAGTGAATAGAAATCCACCCCAGGGCAGAGAGAGAGAGAGAGAGAGAGAGAGAGAGAGAGTTAGTTTTACCCCTTCTCTCTGGACAAAGTTAATACTAAAATCAAAATGTAGTGGCTGTCTCTTCTTTTGTGTTCCTTATCCCTTGTGTTGACCCTTGTCCGGTGATGAAGATGCCCACAGGCCACACTATTCTTATGCCAGTTGCAGACCCTTGAGCCCCTCCGTCCTCCTCCTTGCCTCTTCCTTCTGATAAACCAATTGCACAGTGCTGTTAATCATCCACCCCCATGTACCTTTGTGCCGAGACTTTCCTTCGTAAACCTGAACTCTTGCATCAGGTATCACAGGAATAAGTCCTCTGTCTTTGCTTTTCCTCTTTCTTTCCTTTCTGTTTGAAAGTAGGGATGAAATCAAATCATTCAAAAGGGCTTACTAGCTTGTGTCCTAGATCCAATATTTCTATTATAAGTACCTCATATTTGCAAGAAACACAGGGACAGTTTTTGGCCTCTTTAAGTAGAGGAATCCTGTTATCAACAGCACCATCAGTTATTTTGAAGCAATGGTGCTTGTAAGAATATTCTACAAGCCAGCTGCCAATACCTAGCCCTCCAAATCACCAGGGTTTTGAAATCATCAGCAACTCTCTATTCTTTAAACATTTTTTTTAATCTAAGAGAACATTAAAATAGACCCATAGTCTCTTTCTTGCAACATATTCCTTAATTATTTTATCTCATTAGCATTTATTGACTTTTATCTGTCCCCCAACATGCGGACTACCTGCTCTCATAAAGATCTACATCCCCTCAAACCCTGTATAGGATTCCTACGAATCGGGATGGCCTCCATGGCTGTGGGTTCACAATAAAAACCCCTCTGCCCTCCTGTGACCTGGCTTCTGATTACAACAGAATACAGGCAAGATAGGACAGACCGGCGCCATTCGGTGTCATCTGGAGTCCTGGTGCTTTGGGCACTCTTAAGGCTACGCTTCAAGACCCCACATAGGCATCTGTTGGTACCGCCGAAACCAAATGGAAACCTAGGTCATCCTTTAACACCACGGTATTTGATTTTGAATTTCGCGTCGTGGACTCTCATGGTTGCCTTATTTAAAACCCTCCTCTTTGCCAAGACTTCTTTTGAACTCTGAGAGATGCATCCATCATCATAGGAGATTGGATCTGTAGCTCGAAATACTAGAATAATCATCAGAGGTGTATATATAAACGGAAAGCCTCTGAATTTCTCCAAACCATCCCTGTTGTAGGAATGCTAAAATAATGCTAATGCAAGAAAAGATATTCCAGTGTCATTTTAGATTTCAGGCATTGCATATTTGTACCCATGATTATGTCAAAATGTACACATAGACATCATTTGAGAGAGAATTTATTATAAAAGAAAATTTAAAAACACACAAAGCTAGCCTGACCTTGCATTATTTATTTTTTTTAAATCAGTACTTGCGCTGGGTTTGAATAAATTTGTCCAGCTTAACATGAAATTGGGTTGGTCTGTGAATAAAAAATAGAACTGGTAAAAGCCTCTTCATGTGGAGTGAAAAGAAGAGAACATAAAAAAACCACATAAAACATCTCCCTTCTGGCATAAAAAATGCATTAAAAAACAAATCAAAAGAAAACTACTTTTAAGTAATATTATGTTTCCTATAAAAAATAAAGAATTATAAGCCTCAGAAGCAAAGAGATTCATATTTAATGCTGGTGATATCTACCTGCAGGGCAAAAGGAGAGAAGTGGAAGAATGTGATATTTGTGAGCCTTTCTTTTACATTTAGGAGTTAGAAGCATCTAGACACAAATTTAAGAAATAAGAGTTATAGAATATCTATCATGTTAGATATTCATACTCTTGTGAATTTTATTTGTATTTCTTATACCGATATTTCGGTTCCTGGAAAAAAAATTCTCATTGTTGATAAATTTATCACATCATTTATATTTAACTCAACACAATTCAACTGACTGGACATTCGCTTTCTGCACCCCACGAGTAGGTTCCTGGGACGAACGGGCACTCCCCCTTCGTTAGTTCTTCACTTTTGGAATGTTCGTGCCCCACGAACTCCGTGTTCTCAGTTTCTTTCCATCAAAATTCTTTCCATATATTGGGATAGGAAAATTGTTTTTTGTGGTTTCATCTTTGATATTCCTGTTACCTTTTCATCCTCTTGGTTTATCCTAACTAATTTGTTAATAGAAGGTCTTTAGATCAGAGTGGTAGGGGTGTGGGGTTATAGAGAGGCTCAGGAATGGCTAAAAAGAAATGTCATAAAAGCTCTAATTTCCAGAAAGGATTGTAAGTGTTTAATATTTGGTGAAATAGTATGGTAAAAGAGATCCTCACAACCTCCAAGACCTCATTTATTTCTAAATAGCCC
>NW_022103915.1:92873509-92874555 GCF_000313985.2 Echinops telfairi
CAAGAGGCAGCATATGATCTCAGACTAATGGTAGTAAAGGAAGAAGGTCAGCTGTACTGAAGACATTAGTGAAGAAGAAACACCAGAATTGACTCATTACCAAGTGAGATTTTTCCAGAAGCAGAGAAAACACTGAAAGTGCTCATTCATCTCTGTCGAGAAATTTGGCAAACTGGCCCACAGACTAGAAGAGATGCATATTTGTGTCCATTCCCAATTAAGGTGATAAAAAATAAGGTGGAAATTATGAAACAGTATCATTAATTTTACCCACAAATAAGAGTTGCTGAGGATAAGTGTAATTTATTTCAGAGATACATTGACAAAGAAATGTCAGAAATTCAAGCCAAATTCAAAAGTGTATGCAGCTAGTTCCGACTCAGCACCTTCATGAGCAACAGAATGAAACCCTGCCCGTGCCATCTGCACAATGATTCTTACGTTTCAGCCAATTGTTGCAGTGCCTGTGTCAACCCTTCTCATCAAAGGCCTTCCTCTTGTCCACTGGCCTTCCACTTTACCAAGCACTGTGCTCTTCCCAGTCTTGTCCAAAGAACATGAGATCAAGTTGTGCCATTCTATTCTCTAAGAAGCATTCTGGCTGTACTTCTTCCAAGAAAGATGTGTTTGTTCTTTTGGCATTCCATGGTACTTTGAATATTCGTGGCCAGCACCAGAATTCAAACACATCAATTCTTCTTCAGTAGTCCTTATTCAACATCCAACTTTCACATGCTTATGAAGAGATTGCATGACTCATGACTTGAATCAGTTCTACCTTGGTCCTCAAATTAACAGCCGAGCTTTTCAACTCTTTCAAGAGGTCCTTCTGCAGCAATTTTACCCAATGCAATGCATCGGTGTTAGACAGGGTTCTCTAGAGAAACAAAACCAGAATGCTAATAATTTTATATATATTTATACAGATAGATAGATATATAAAATAAGAAATAAACAGTTAATTAAATGTCTCAGTGCAACTCACTCCCGTGAGACAGCTGTGAGACACTGGCAGTCCTTCAAGTCTTGAGGGCCTCCAGGTCATC
>NW_022103915.1:92876295-92885139 GCF_000313985.2 Echinops telfairi
GTATACTTCTGCATATAATCCAGCTTCTCTGATTATTTTCTCAGAATGCGGATTCAATAAATATGATGAGAGGATACAACCCTGACACATACCTTTACTGATTTTAAAACATTCAGTATTCCTTTGTTCTGTTCCTATAACTGCCTCTTGATCTATATTACAGATTCCAAGTGAACACCAAAAAAAAAAAAAAGGGGGGTACTGGAATTCTCATTCTTCTCCAGGCCATCCACAGTTTGTTTGAATCCACACAGTCAAAGATCTGATGAGCTGTGGGATGCCATTAAGAACATCGTGCTTGGCAATGTCGAAGGTCCATGTGGAAGAGAAAGACATTCATTGAGACTGATTGACACAATGGCTTCAACAATGCATTCAAGCAAAGGAGTGATTTTGAGAATGGTGGGGGAATGGTGGCACTGACTCAAGGGTACCTAACAGCAGAAGCTGTGACAGAACCTCAATTGTGGCACTGCAAAAGGAAATGCTGACCTCAGATGATGGTTCTTTGAGTGAGACATGGTCTAATAGCTCGTAGGAAAAGTGAGGAGCTAATTAATGTCCTTACTTAGAGCAGGGTGCTGTGTGCCCTTTAGGGAGGTCATTGTCACCTCCTCCTGCTTCCTTTCAGACTCAACCCCACTGCATTCTGAATTGAGCAGAAAATAAAGATTATAAAAAATTAATTTATAACAAGATATATATATATATACTTTTCCCCCCACAATAGGTATAACTACATGGTCCAATCTCCTTGTACTATACAGAAAGCCTAGATCATTGAAGACAGGAAGGGACAGTCCAATATCAACCATTTCAAATGAAAGACGAGGAGTTGGCATCTTCCCTTAAGGAGCAGCTTTAAAGTAAACAAGCTTATGTGAAATCCAGTTCTGATTTGCCCCAATTGTACCACCTTTGTCTCACATCATTCTTTGAAACAGGAAATACCATTAGGATACTTGGAATTCTTAGAGGCTTTAGTGAAGTCAGCCCTTATCTCTCCTCTTAAAAATTAATGGCAAATCCCTTCTTGGCATGGGAAAGAATCAATCTTCTAATAGTTTTGCTCTAGTTTGGTTTTCTCTAGTCTTCTTGGCCTTCCCACATTTCTGTGAATGTTTAATCCCATCATTATACCTTAAACATCTAATAAATGTCTAGTTTATACTAGGCATCTAATAGTTGTGATTGAGTAAGTATCAGGGACTACGTATAAGACGCTCAGTTCACATTAGTTAGCCTTTCACTCAAGTAAGCAACAACGACCACATCATGAAAGGGGAGGTGAAGGAGACATGGGGAGCTAATAATGATGAGTACAAGAACCAATAGATGTTCTAAAATTGATTGTGATGATTACTGTACAACTCTTCTGAATGTGATTGAACTGTTGAGTTGTATGCTTTGTGAATTATATGCCACAAAAACTTTTTTTTTTAAAGTCTTTCTGTTTTCCAGTTACTTTCACAGCTTTAATTTCTTCACTTTAAATCTTATAATAAACCCAATCTATTCACGGTCTTTCTTGGTTTAAATGTTACATTGATAACATGCAAACTATGCATCTGTCTGGCAGCAGTGTTATGACAAAGAGAAATCACATTTTTTTGCCCAATAAAGTACTGTTTTCTGAAAGCACACACATCAGCAGTGGTCATCGATTTACTTGATAAGGAAGCAAAGCTGAGTAGTTGCAAGGCGATGCATTTGGAGTTAAGTCTGCTGTGCACCCCAGTCTCACTTCAAGTGCAATCTCAGAAGTTCACAGGAGTGGCAGCAGTTCCCGAGGAATGCAAGGTCAAGGCTGGACTGGCTTTCATGCTCATGCAACTACTGATGCCAAAGACAAGAAACTCCTGCATGACTAAACATTATCCACTACGTTTCAAATTCCTACTGGAAAAGGCATTGATACAGAAAACAGAGGGGCATCTGGTGATACCATATTGAACCAAGATTTGCTCCTGACTGTGGTTTTCCAATTTCCTTCTTTGAAATAAGAAAAGATTTGTATTTGTGTTGTTTTTAAAACAGACAACCGCGATCAGAATGAACAGTGGGTGAGTTTTCTAACCACATACTAGAATTACACCACCTTCTTGGGCTCACTCTGAAGACAAGCCTGTCAGTGCACTCTTGTGGGTCAGGTTTAGAAATGGGAGTTGTAGCCTCTCTTTTTGCCTGAGTTGGAAGAATTGAGTACTTACGGAGGAAAAGCAAGAAGAAGAAAAAAAATAAAAGCAAGAAGAAGGCAAGGCTCAGGGTGTGGATTACCCTATTATAATCACCAGGGGGCCACTTTGCCCAACTTTACAGTTAGGAGCAGAGACAATGTACATGCCTTTCATGAAGTATTTGATTGGGATAACGGTCTCTGTGATTTGTTTTGTATTTCCACTTATGTTCTTTTTTGGAAGCAGTGAAAAGGTAGTTTATTTTCTAATTCTTGCTAAGTACTGACACTCATGGAAGAGAGAAAGGAGCGAAGAAGAGAGAGAAGTCCATTGCCTGCGGTGGTTTTCTTCTACTTCTCTTTCCTGGTTTCAGAAATTAGTTCTCTCATGCTGCTATAATTAAAATGCCTTGAGTGAGTGGATTTCTTTAAGAAACAAAAATGCATTCTCTCACAGTTTAGGAGGCTAGAAGTCTAAATTGAAGACTCTGGCTCTTGGGGAACCTTTGTCTCCATGATGACTTTTCTGGAAGGTCACATTACTTTCCCACTAATGTAGGAATTTCCAGGCACAGGGACAAGGGACACCGTCTGTTTCCAGCTCTTCTTTCTTGGTCCCTCTGATCTCTGATCATTTGTTTAATCCCTTTATATCTCAAAAGAAATTAACGCAAAGTAAAATCTAATCCTGTGGATGACATCTTGCCTCATTAACATACCTGCCTCTAATCCTGTCTCATAGAACTCATTCATATAGGTGTGGATTTACAACACATAGAATGACCACATCAAATCACAAAATTGAGGATAATTACATAATGCTTCTATGATGCTCACCTTCCCGAAACAACTGCTGAAGACAAAGTGGGTGAATAAGGAAATGTGGTGAAGAAAGCTGATGGTGCCCGGCTATCAAAAGATATAGCATCTGGAGTCTTAAAGGCTTGAAGGTAAACAAGCAGCCATCTAGCTCAAAAACAACAAAGCCCACATGGAAGAAACACACCAGCCTGTGCGTTCACGAGGTGTTGAAGGGATCAGGTATCAGGCATCATCAGAACAAAAAATATTTTCATAGTGAAGGAGGGGTGGAGTGCGAAGTGAAGAACCAAAGCCCATTTGTAGACCAATGGACATCCCCTTACAGAAGGGTCTCGGGGAGGAACCGAACCAGTCAGGGTGCAATGTAGCAACGATGAAACATACAACTGTCCTCTAGTTCCTAAATGCTTCCTCCTCCCCCACTATCATGATCCCAATTCTACCTTACAAATCTGGCTAGACCAGAGGATGTACACTGGTACAGATAGGTACTGGAAACGCAGGGAATCCAGGGTGGATGATCCCTTCAGGATTAGTGGTGTGAGTGGCGATACTGAGAGGGTAGAGGGAAGGTGGGTTGGAAAGGGGGAACTGATTACAAGGATCTAAATGTGACCTCCTCCCTTGGGGACAGACAGAAGAAAAGTGGCTGAAGGGAGACATCGGACAGGGCAAAATATGACAAAATAATAATTTATAAATTATCAAGGGTTCATGAAGGACAGGGGATCAGGGATGGAGGGGGAAAATGAGGAGCTGATGCCAGGGGCTTAGGTGGAGAGCAAATGTTTTAAGAATGATGAGGGCTTTTGAGAAACGATGTACAAATGCGCTTTACACAATTGATGTGTGTATGGATTGGGATAACAGTTGTATGAGCCCCTAATAAAATGTTAAAAAAGAAAAAAAAAGAATGATGAGGGCGGTGAATGTACAAATGCGCTTTACACAATTGATGTGTGTATGGATTGGGATAACAGTTGTATGAGCCCCTAATAAAATGTTAAAAAAGAAAAAAAAAGAATGATGAGGGCGGTGAATGTACAAATGCACTTTACACAATTGATGTGTGTATGGATTGTGCTAAGAGTTGTATGAGCCCCTAATAAAATGATTTTTTTTAATTACATAATGCTGAGAAGTATGGCCCAGTTAAGTTGACACATATTTCAGAGCTTCATATTTCAAATCATAGTTGTAAGGTTTTTTGCCTCATTTTCTTACACATGGTTTTTCTAACTGAAATGGTTTAAAGAGTGTTTTAAATATTTAAAGGCAGATCAAGGTTAGGGGGGAAAGTTTGAATAATTACTATAGCTAAAAGCCAGGTCAGAATATACCCAGCTATTACTAAGGTAATCAACTTTTTTTTCCCAATATGATACAGAGATGAGCAGGAAATATATATATATAAATTCATTTCTGCACCTACATATATTTATCTATGCATAATTGCAGTAGGTATATATCATGCTTACATCCAAATATGGGATTACTTTCTGGTCATATAAATTCCAAAATGTATGTAGTTCTTCTATAAGTTTTGCATATTAAATTTAAATTCATGATAGATTTATTTTGAAATAGTGCTCTATTCTTAGATAGAATGTGAAACCTTTACATTTCAAGCAGAAGAATCAGTATCATAGTTATACCTAAAATAGAATTTAGGGTCCATAGAACTTTAATGATTATTATGGGCTCCTTTGAGATTAGGTATCTACATCCACAAATAATACTGGATAAAAACTCCCACCTAAAAAACCCACAAAGATTTGGTCTTAATAACAATGAAGAGTTGACTGCACTACTTGAAGGTTATATCAAAACTAGGATTCTCAGGATCAGGCATGAAATATGAGTCAAGTGTTGATAACATCATGTTCGGAAGTTTGAACTTAGATGATGTTTTGTAGATCAGCCACCTGCCATTCCTGCTTCCTAACACCCTTGTTCAAACTTGCTTGAAAGAAACTCATATACTTTAATCCTTAAAACCTTGAAAATTGATCAGTGTGCCACAGGCATTAAACCTGTAAACTCTTTTTAACCTCTCCATTAAATACCAAGAATCTCAGTCTGTGTCTGGCGGGTGACCAGGGTAAAGACTTGAATGCCCATTGGATGCAAACACATTCTTGTGCTCCTTGCTGGTGCTTGCTCACTGTTGGTAAATGCCGAAAGCATGGGAGGGGGGGGGGGGCAGTTTTGAAAACATGAAAAGTCCCAACAATAAAACAGAACTCTTTACATTTCAAAGCCAAACAAATAACTTGGGCAAGTGTAATGGGATAAAGCCTGACTCAGTGCAGATGGCTGTTTTTGCTGCGTGTGTGTGTGTGTGTCTGTGTGATATACGGGACTTCTTTCTTATGTGTTTTGGCATATTGCATGTGGCAGGCTGCTGAAAAATGAACAAAGACAGGAGAAAAAGCAATGCACATCCCATCGGTCATCAAGGAAAGCTAGTTGTCGACTGTCTGTGGGCCAGGTTTCCAGGTTTGCCCAGGGGCTCCCAAGATCATTGCTTTGCCCCCAGATTTTCATGTTGAATTATCACTCACAGTCTCTAAATGAACATGCCTCTTATTTTATTTAAGACACAGTGGGCACTTGTATTTGACTTCCTGCTAGGCGATACAATATTTAGTGTTTGCTGCATACACAAATGGGAAGTGTTGAAGAAGGGCTTTATAAACATAATTTCAAATTTGCTTTTTTTAAAAATTATTATTCTTACAAAGAGATATCTTTGCCCCAAGCTTTCAAGAGGCAGACATCAAGGGGGAAGCATTTGCTCTGTGCTGGTTTTGCCCGAGACACTCTGACCACAGAGGTCTACAAGGATTCATCAGGAGCTTTAGGCTAGGGCCTCCTGGCTTTGGCCTGAGGCAAAGCTGGGGGCGAAGAACTTTTCATGTGGGGGGTAAAGAAGAAAGCAGGAACCCATCACTCCTGGACTCCTACTGTGACTACTCTAACTGGTACCCAGAAGCCTGTTTCTCTAAGATGTTGCTCGTTTATTCCTGTGCTGCTGTTAAAATACAAGAGAGTGCAGCATAACTTATTTGTGACCTACTTAGGAGAAATTCAGATTGGTCTACAACAGCCAGAAGGAATACAGGTTGAAATAAACAAAGGCTCTTTTTCTTAAGATGTGAATGTCAAATTCGGCCTGAGTGGCCATCTCTCCTGTTTACATTGTTGCCTGTTGTTGGTGTAGGTGTTTGTGTTTTCCTTTTACTCTCCGTGTTTGGCTGTGAGGCAATACTTTACATACTATAGTCATTGTCTTTAAAATCAAATAAAACATCTGTCCTTCGTTCCATCAGGAACTGCAAATAGAATCAGCTAGGCTGCGTATTTATTAAGTGCTTCTTCTCTCATCACTGATGCAAGGGATCCTTCAGTCGGAATCCACGTCCTTTTAACTTGCCACCTTCAGTCATGACATTTTTTTTAGCTTCCAATTACTCACCTGCAAAATAGGGCTGGAGCACTTGGATCGATTTCCAGAAAATGCTCTGAGTTATGACAGCGGGAACAATGTATTCATGATTCCCTCTTTTCTACAATTTTTTGGTCTTTCTACAATTTCTGCTTTCCCATCCCAAAAATGATGTGAGCAAATGAAAGAATTTAAATCAATAGTCCCTCAACTATTAACTTTTTGATGAAATCATGTGCTCCACATCACAAGCCCACCATTCTGGAGGGGACAAAATATTCCGAGACAGGAGTAGCTGAGGAACGGCCTGTGCCCACTCTGAGCAGATTAAAGATAGTGCCAACGGTAGGCTAGGAAGATAGCTTTCAGTAACCTTGAATCTGAATCATAAACAATAACATTTTATTACTTATGGATTTTTGCATTAGTAAGAAAACTTCAGTTGTTCTATGTAATTATATCAAGTGTTACTAGATTCGTCAAAAATTAAATATAGAGACTCCAAACAGTCCCTTTGTCTAAAACACTCACCTCCGGCATGCAAAGAAATATGTTACACCAGATCTTTTTGTAGGTATACTGGCAGCTTCAAAATACATCCTAATTCTTGGGTTAAGTCTAAGCATTATTCTAGATATTAAACTGCATTAGCTAATTTCCATGTTCCCTGCAGGTGGACTCTCTGAGTCCTTCTCCGTCCTGTGCTGTGCCTCAGCGTGGACAACATCAGCTAGGCCAGGAGCCCTGTGTAGCGAATGAGTGATCAAAGCGCATCGAGAACAAGAAGGAACAAGTTGCAGAGTTTCATTTCTAGGTTACCTTTCTGCTGCTGATCTCCAGTTGGACAAGGATGCTTTCCTCTTCTGAAAGCCCCATTTCCTCTTTGTAAGACATCTCCAAGCCTACATCTGCAGCTATTCATTCTGGGTTATGAGAGTCCTACAACTTTTGCCCCTTCTAGTCAAGGAATGATAACTGTCCTTAATTCTGCCTATGCCTTTGAAATTGCCTTGCCTTTAAATGTTCTTGAATCACATGCAAGTGTGTCTTAAGCAATCCAATTTAGGACATTGGCATCTGTTTAATCATCCACTGAAATGATGCTCCCTGATCCTTTAAAAGGCTGGCTTTTGCATCATCTCGGCCTCAAAGGTTGCAGACATCATCCCCTTCAAAGTGGCCGCTCTGTTGTTAAAATACACGTACTGCAGGAGAGTGAATTTCAAAAAGGCATGAAGTATGTTGGTTCAGACACCATTATGTAACCAGTGAGCATCAGAATGTTTAGCACATGTATGGCAAACAATAAATATACATTGAATTACTAGTACCCTGCAGGAGAATTTTGAATATTTAGTGACAGTAAATTCATTGAAATTCTATAATACCAATTAATATATCCCTATCAACAATATAGAAAAACTATATGGTACTTCTCTGACTTCAAGGGACAACAGGTTAGTAGAGAAGATAAAATGCATTAAATAATGAAAATTATAGAATTCTTTAAAGAATTTTCAAATGGCAAAAACGCAGCCCTTTAAAGTAAAAAATTAAAAATTTGCTACTACTAAAAACCATCTAACAAATAAATAACTTTCAAAGCTACAGTTAGGTTTAAAAATCTATTACACTAGCTAATTATTTTCCATACTTTGCAATTTAGTTTTCCATATTTAGAAAGAGTAATCCTTCCTTAAGTGATTTCGAATGTTTAGAAAGATTTTTAGAATTCCTTGGGGAATTTAGGAAGACTACACGCCTTTTGAAGCTGCCATTATGTCCTTTAAAACAGAGATACTTCCCTTTTAATCTCTGAAAAGCCTCCTCTAAGACTTCCCCTCTAGACATGCGTCATGTCATTAAAAGTCTTCCCACTCTAGTTTTGAATGTTTTTATTTTGCAAATTACATTAATTATTCATTTTACTATGTAAATAATCCTCTTGAAACACCCAAATCTCTCTGCTGTTTTATTGTGAAGGACTTGCAATTCTTGTGACGCCTATTCCTCACTTAACCAATTATCTCTGTATCCAACATTTCTCACTTCTGACAATAGTAACCAATCTACTATTTGACTATTTTACACATTAATCATATACATCTGGCAGCAGTGAACACCAAGGTGCAAAGTCAGAGTAGAACTATCTGTGATAATCCAGGTTACGTGTCAACTTGGGGAGGCTGCGAGCTCTGTGGTTTGGAAGTTATGTAATGATGTCATTTGGAAATTACATAATAATATGGTCATCTTCCATACTGTGATCTGATGTGTCATCCTCCGTTTTCATATAGGGACAGTTTTTGCACAATGACCTGGTCTCTGGGATCTAACCATGTCAATAAGTGAAGGGTGGAGGTCCTGACATCAGATTAAATCTAATACCATAACTTTT
>NW_022103915.1:92886079-92888105 GCF_000313985.2 Echinops telfairi
CCCCACCCCACCCCCAGCCTCCCACCCTTGTGAATCCTTGATCAATTATATACTATTGCTATCAATTCCTGTCTTACACTGTTTATTGTCTCCTTCACCCACATTTCTGTTATTCATCCTCCTGGGGGGTGGGCTATATATCCAACCTTGTGATGGGGTTCCCCTTTATCCTGCCCCCCTCCCCGACCGCCACCATCTCCCTACTCTCATGATATTGCTACTGCCACTACTGTTCCTGAGGGCTTTATCTGTCCTAAATTCCACGTGTTGAAAGCTCTTATCTGTACCAATGTGTGTACTCGGGTCTAGCCAGATTTGTAAGGCAGAACTAGGTCATTGTAGTTGGGGGCAGGGCATGGGGGAAACATTCAGGAACTAGAGGTGTTTCTGTTTTGTTGGTGCTAGGCTGCACCCTGGTTCAATCGTCCCTTCTTTGTAACCCTTCTGTGGGGCAATGTCCAATCAACTGCAGATGGGCTTTGGATCTCCACTCCAACCCACCTCTTCCACATTGATATAATTGTTTGTTTTGGATCTTTTGATACCTGATACTCTCGTCAACACCTCGTAATCACACAAGCTGGTGTGCTTCTTCCAGATGGCTGCTTGTTTAGCTTCAAGTCTTTAAGACCCCAGACACGATATTCTTTGATAGCCGGGCACCATCCGCTTTCTTTACCACATGTGCTTATGCACCTATTTTGTCTTCCGCAATCATGTTGGGAAGGTGAGTATCAAAGATTGCAGGTTATTAGAACACAGTGTTCTTGTGTTTAGGGATTCCTTGAGTAGAGGCCCAAAGTCTGTCTGCTATCTTAATACTTGGCATATAAATGTATGTACATTGGCCTCTATCCCTTTTATTATAAATAAAAATATTTACATATATACATGCCTGCAGATACGCCTCTATAAATAGTTTCATGAAATCCAAGATAGTGAAACTGAAACTCCTCAGAAACTGTAATTGGAGTAATGATTCCCTGAGGGTACCAGGAAGTGGGGGGGAGTGGGGGGTGGAGGGTAGGCATCAGGAGGAGTGGAAGGTGGGAACTGATAGCAATGATGACTGTATAGCCTCACTCAAGGGGAACAAATAACAGAATTGTAGGTGAACCGGATATATTGGAGGCTATAAGATATGGCAATAATTATAATTATTATATATTAAGGGTTTGTGGGGGTGATAGGGTCAGGGTTACAAGGGCAGCTGATATCAAAGAGTTCAAGCAGAAAGAACATGTTTTGAACAGGGTGGTGGCAGCAGTTGTATAACTATGCTTGATCTCATGGAAGTATGGATTGTTATAATATCTGTAAGAGCTCCTAATAAAATTATTTAAAAGGTGGGTTGCTGAATTAAATAACAGATAATGTGTGTCATTGTATCGTTGTTGTTTGGTATCGATGAGTTGGTTCCAACCTAGTGACCCTGTGTATGACAGAAAAGAACACTGCCCAGTCCTGTGCTACCCTTCGAATCCTTGCTAGGTTTAAGCTCACTGTTGAAGCCTTTGTGCCCGTGCCTCTCGTTGAAGGCCTTCCTCTTTGTCACTGACCCTCCACTTTACCAATCATGCTGGTTTGCTCCAGGAACTGGCCCCTTTCCATAACGAATCCCTCCGGATAGCATTCCACCTCCAGAGTTTATGCTCGTAACATGAGTTCCATCTACAGACTACATGAAAGAGGATTAAAAGAGGATGGATTTTTCTGGGGACTTTTTGAAGCTCCCTCGTACTACGCTTGCACACCCCACTAATGACTCTGCTAGTATTGAGGTTGGGAAAGAAATATAAAACTTGAAGCTAAGACATCTCACCTGGGTAGCTTTTGATGCTTCCGTAACGACAGGGCCTCCACTGTCCTCAGCAGTTCTTTGTCCTTATATTCTGCAGGCAGATCTGTTGTCACACTCACTTTGATGGAAACTTCCCTTCAAGAAAAACCTAGGCGGAAAATGAGAAGAAACTCATCCCACCTACTGTATCGAATCCTGAAATCAAGAGGGCAACCATCACATACT
>NW_022103915.1:92889399-92890992 GCF_000313985.2 Echinops telfairi
TCTTTCCTGGCCCATCTTTCCCCTGTGGAATATTTGGTGGTTTTGCACCCCTGACCTTAAGATTAGCAGTCTACGGCTTAAACCATTGTGTCACCAGGGTCACTCTATGAAACCACACTGCCTCTCACTTCATTGTATATAAGAGGGCTTCCAAAAATTCATGGAGAAATCCAAGTATCTTTTCATTTTTTTTGTTTTACAGACTCTTTGAAGATCACTTGCATTGTCTCCTTTTGCTGTACTTGTCTCTTCCCAGCATACCTCGCTGTCAGTTTCTTGCAGTCAGCATTCGTGGCATGTGTTGGTAGCATTCCCTTGGAAGCATGCTGCACTCAATAGGATCCGCTTCGGGCTTTAATGAATACAGTGGATTTGATGCTCATCCAATCTATTTACTAACTCTCGGTGTCTTATATCAACCTTATTTAGTATATCAATCTCCTATAGACTTGAAAAGTAATTTTTCTTTCTGTCTGCATGGTGAGATCTGGTAGATAGCAAGCCCTCACGGGATGTTCCTACCTCTAACCATAAACACAAATAGAAGAGGGGCAAGAACAAGGCTTTAAAAGATGAAGCTGACTAATCACATATATGTCTCTATCAGTCTCTTGAAATAAGAGCTTTTTTATTATTATTCTAAGACTTCAATTTAATTAGAATTCCCCATTGAGATAACATCTTCAATTGATTGAATCCTTTCGTGTACCTTCCTTGACTCCTGAGAGGTAGTAATGGTTTTCATTTTACATTCTGGCCTTAAAGCATGATAAACAGCTCGTGTCAGTTTTACTTCCCCCTGACCGGTGCTTGCAGCAATGGGGATGGAGAAAGGTCGGGGAACTGGCCTCTAGTCATCTGCAATTCTTCTCGCCCTCCCTCCCTCGCTACTGATTCATCCCTTCTCGCCAACCACTTGGACCATGTTTTTGACTTCAGATATTCCATGAACTGTACTTGAAATTCTGAAATCATTTCACATTATACTTGAAATTCTGAAATCACATTTTACTGGCTGCATTTATTATAGACATCTATGAAACACCATAAAATGAAATTCAATAACACTTTTTTTTAAACTAGATGTTCTTAAGCACCTATCTGTGATGTTTACTAAGTCTATGAAAAACAGTTGAAGGAGAAAGTTGGATCTACAATGTCCCCTTCTAATTACTGTTACAATTAAAGACTAAAAAAAACCCCACAATAATAATAAGAAGCAAAAGTTGCATATTGTGAAAATAAATATATACATATAACAATCTAGTTCACAGAGTAAAATATGATGAGTATTACTATGAGTCTTACTATGAGATAATATGAATATTGGTATTAGCTTCCTTAGTGTTGGACCACTTCTCATGGCAACCCCAGCCTAATAGAAGGAAATTCTGCCCAGTCCTGCACTATTCTTATGATCAGTTGTGGATTGAACCAATCATATGAACAGCTGTCAATACACAATCAACACAACAATCACTATGCTATGAACTTTTTAAACAATCTATGAAACACACAACTTTCCTCTAGTACTTAAATGCTTCCTGCCCGTCCCCACCCCCCACTATCATGGTCCCAATTCTAACTTACAAA
>NW_022103915.1:92892641-92932430 GCF_000313985.2 Echinops telfairi
ATTGGGAGGATGATTGCACAAATCTTAATATAATTGAATGATGAAATTGTATCATATATGAAGTATATCCCAGTAAGAATGTGATAATATAATAAAAGATAAATAATCCCAGTCATTGATTCACAGGGTCATTTTACATTAAGCATTGGATCAACCGGCCACACCAAGATCTACAGAGAAGATCATGAAACTGTCAATGATTTTATTGTACTTGGATGTTGAACCACTGCTCATGGAAGCAAGAGTAGAGAAATCAAACAACAGAAATCAGTTGGAAAATCTGCACAAGCCCTCTATTAAGTGTTAAAAAACAAAGAAGTCCTTTTGATGACCAGAGAGTGCCAATTCAAGAAATGGTATTTTAAATGGCTTCTTATGTAATTTGGACAATTTTCAATTTTCAAATGAAAAATTTGGACAATGAATAAAGAAAACTGGAGAATTGAAATCTTAGATTGTTTATACATATTATACTTTAAGTATTGAATGATATTCTTTATAATATCCTGAGGAGTGTTGCCAAGATTGAAACTCAAGAAAAGTGACAAGCTGATCATCTACTTTTATGCAATGGCATTAAAATTACATTATAATACAGAATTTATATAAAGGAATATAAAAAGATTGCTTAACCAAGGGTCAGGGATCATCTTTTCTATACCTTGCATTCATTAAATTGATTGCCTTCAAAAACAAAATCACATTGCTCGTAATCCTAAAATGGGCAGATTATCTAATAAGCAAGGTAAGCATACACATTCAAGTGAAACGATTCACAGCAGATTATTAAGTAAGCACATGTAAGCCTGTGCTTACCTTGCTTACTGAGCATTTTGTTTCCGTCCATGATAATATACATGTATTTGGTTGCTGCAGGGTTGGGATAGGAAAACATATTTAGAAGCAGAATCTTTAACGTGGTGAAAAAATGTGAGATTGTTACTACAGATTAGTAGATATGTTCAAGTAATCTTATAGCTCCCTTGCTTATTGGTTCTATCTAACACTTCCTAAAATTTTACTGATTTTAAATATGCTTTGAGATGTTGACCTCTAGTTCATGGACATTAGATGTATATATTCTAGACAAAAAGTCTAAACGTCTTTCAATGGAAGAATACCAGGATAGAAGTGATTAATTTGGAAGACCAATCTGGCCGAATGGGTTAGACAGCGTGGACTCTGAAAGAGTCTAAAACTAGTTAATTTTTTGTTAGCATGAGCCTAGTGTGATAGATGGCAGCAAGCGTACAATGAAAAGGCATATCACTCCTGGCTTCTTACAGAAGCTCTCACTGGTACTTAGAAGATTGTTTCCCTAAAATAGAGCCTGCATGCTCCTGTTCCATGGCTAAAATATAAATATCAGGATTATTTATTTGTGACATACACAGGAGAAATTCAGATGGCCTACAATGACCAAGAGGAATACCAAAACCCAAACCAAATCCCGTGCCATTGTGCCAATTCCAGTTCATAGTGACCCAATCTGAAGTTTCCAAGGCTGAAAATCTTTATAGCACAGAGCTGCTGGTGACTTCAAACCATCAACCTGTCCAACATTTACCCACCAGGGATTCTAAGAATACAAATTGAAATGCACAAAGACTATTCATAATAGGTCAAACTTGGCTCAAATAGCCATTCATACATGAAGATATATGGTTGTCTTCTGTTGTTGTTGCTATGTGTGTATGCTGTTTGAAGTGTTTGGTTATGAGACAACATGAAAAATCTACATAGTTAGATAGCAAAGTCTAGTCTCCTTTTACAGCTTTAGTTCCATCAAAAATGGACAACAGAATACACTAGATTTTAAGAAACGTTTACTTACAATGCATTTTACAATAGCCCTTTACGAGGGCTACCCCCCCCCCCAAAAACCTGGAATTGTACTGAGTGGAGCAAAGCTTTCATAATACACACTTCCCCACTAGGTGAGCATCTATCAACATTCTCTGAGTTAGTGCACAAAGTGGAATCCCCTGGGAATTTTCTCTCTGGTCACAGTTAATGTTTTCATGAAAGAAGTTTGGCTGGAACCTCATTTTTGGTGACAGCTGATATAAGTGAACAGCATGCATCTATGAAATTTTATTTCCTGCTGCAGAAAATGTTGTATGTTGAATACACCTTACAAGGACAACGATATGGGAAAAACTGAAGTGTATAAGTGGTTTTCTCATTTCAAAAATGGTGAAATATCGATTGATGACAAACCTCATTCTAGACATCCACCAACTTCCCAATTGGACTCACAGTGCATTTGGCGTTCATTCCACCAGGTCAGACTGTTAATCAAGATTTCTAGTTAGAAGTTCTGAAAAGATTTTATAATAGTGTGACAAAAAGGCCTGATTTGTGGCAGACGGGGGACTGGTTTTGCCACCATGACAATGCACTTGCTCATTCAGCCATCTCAGTGCACCAGTTTTTGACAAAAAACAGCATGCTTCTCTTGCCCCATGCACCTTACTCACCTGACCTCACTCTGTGAAACTTCTTTTTGTTTCTGCGAGTGCAGAGGGACATGAAAAGAAGGGGATTTGATGACATGGAATAGGTGAAGAAAAAAATGAGGGAGGTACCGTCAGCCATTGAAACAGATGGGTTTGAAAAAATGTTTCCAAGAATAGAGTCACAGATTTGACAAATGTATTAAGTGTAATGGAAAGTACTTTGAAGGTGATAAGGTTGTTTTATTTTTTTAAAAATTAAACACATAGCTTTGAAAAAAATTCATTTTTGTAGGCGTATTCCTTTTTACACTAGAGGGGGCTTCCAAAGGTCAAAACAGTGAATTAAACCGTTCACTAGTTTTTGAAGTATTATACAATAATATGAATATTCTATCATTCTTGGCTGTTCAGGGAGAAAGGAAAAAAAACATTTTTGAAAGTCCAGATGTCACTGAATTTCTGTAAACTATTTCCACTTAGCAAAAAAAAAATGTGATGATGCTGTTTTGAAAGACAGTATTTTAATATCTATTGAAACTTCTACTACTTATATGTAATTCCCTAAAGGTTACAGTGAGGATAACTTTAAGGTTCACAGGCATGAACTAATACATGTGCCTGACATCTATATTTAAACAGTAAGGGTCAGCTGTGAATATTAAACTTTTTAAAAGCACTATCCAAAAAGGGTCAGATAGCGCATACATAAAGGTGCATTGCTTTATTAATATCTTCATACTTTTAAAATAAAATAAAAAAGTAAATTTTCTGATATGGTCCCATATTGCTTATTCTGGGCAGAATACATAAAATTCAATTTTGACTATGATTTTCTGCTTTGAACCACCAAGAGGAAACTACTGCTTCTACATATAATGAAATAACTGATGTTATATTTACTATACCATTCCCAATGACAAAATATTGGAAAGGAATGAAGAAGATAAGACAGATTTGAAAAGCTACAATGATTTCTGACACTCGTTACTTGAAGTCAGGCCATCCCTAACAGGATAAGGGCACGATTCTGCATGAAGCTACTCTCACTTTAAATACCAGCTGCAAACATGGGCATTTCCCAGTCATCTTCAACCTTAACCAACAAACTGCAAATTTTGTGATTCATATTATTCCTTCAGGGCCAAAAATTTATTAGATTTGTCTCAGTGAACTCCGAATCAAAAGCAAAAAAACAAAACAAAAACTCATTGTCAGGGAGAAGATTCCAACTCATAGTGACGGTAATGTTTTCCAGAAGTAGACAGCTTCCTCTTTCTCCCATGAAACACTTAGTGGGTTTGAAATGTGCACCCTAGCATTCCAAATCGTTATCCCACAATTCCAGCAGGACTCCTGGAACTCATGATAGTGCACACTTATTATTAAAACTTTATTTTGACAAAATGATGCAAATTAGAACTAATAAAAGGGAGATGTGTGTAAGGAAAGGTCTAAGAGTCTAAGCTACCATTGTCCTCTCTACATGAAGTCACACCACATCATTTCATTCATTCAATGAGTGACAGTATGTAGAAAACTGCCTACCAGAGAACCTCCCATGAATAATAAAGATGCTTCTGTAGAGGCTATCCTTTAAGACCCAGAAAGAAAAAAAAATAGTAGAGGTCTCTATTTGGGTACCAGTAATTAATTATTTATGTGTTAGTCAGGGTTGACTATAGAAATAAATTCATAGACACTCATATGCCTATGTAATAAAAGAGCAATTTTACGTTAAGAAACATCCCAGCCCAGTCCAGATCAAGGCCCTATGTCCGATATTAGCCCATATATCCCATACTAGTCCATAAATTCCTCTTTAGACTCATGCAGCCATGCAATTATGCCAAATGCAGGGAGATCACAGGCCAGTGGGTGGGAAGTCTTGTGGATCCAGTGGTGGTGGATGCATCTCCGTGCTGGCGTAGGTCTCCACATAGCTCCTCCAGCTTCAGGGCTCTGGCTCCATCAGGGTAGCTCCATCTGGCTGATTTGTCAGCAGGGAGATGAAGCAAAGAGAGAGAGTGTGTGAGCCCCGCCTCCACGGAGGAAAACAGGAGTCCCCAGAATCCTCAGGAGAAGGCTATGCCCACACAGAGACCTCATTGGCTATAACTTGATTGACAGGCTAGGCTCTACCCTTAGCTCAGGTTGACAGGAGATTATGTAACTGCCACAAGTTACTACACAGAAACATTTGGAATGTAAATTCAAAATGAGATTCAGGTAGATAACTAAGGTGAAACACGGTTGCTTCTTCAAGGCTGTGGGCATCGCTCTTCAATTAAAGCATCGCCTAAAGAATTGTAGTTTAAGTAATTCAACATGCACGGAAGCTTCACACATCCTTGCCCAGAAAAATGTAATGTAAAGATAATGGAGTTTTCCCATGAGCTTTCAGAAGTCCCTCATGGTTTCTTTGATGTAGACAATAAGATGGAAAGCCCAGGTTGGATGAAGTCACAGGTCACTTGCTTTGAGCTGGTGTCCCAGGATTTAAAGATGGCAGCATTGCAACTTCAGATTCCTGAGATAATGATCAACTGCTGAACTACTGTCCTATTTCAGGTTTATCTCAGAAAAATATCACTATTAACAAACAACCTGTGTTGGGCTTCTGGCCAACTAGATATAGTTCTATATAGTAGTAGAACTATACTAAACCAAAGCTTGTTTTAAGTCATCAAGTTTGTGGTAATCTGTGAGAACAGTAAAAAGAAACGATTTCAACTGATTGCCTGCATAGACTCTCTTATCCTAAACAGTTCCTTGGGTCTCTGATATTTCTGTTCTCATTATCCCTCTGTATTCCCGACAATTCCTTTCCCCACTGCCTTGTTATCTAATGTAGCTATAAAACAGAAACCACAAATGGGTGGCTAGAACAAACAGAAATTTATTTTCTCACAGGTTGGGAGGCTAGAAGTCTACATTGAGGGTGTTGGCTCTCAGCTGAGGTCTTTATTGTTGTATAACCATCACCACACACTGCAAACAAACAAAAACCGAGGCTTGTGACGTACCTAGAATCTGACATTAAATTCTATTTTCACTTTAGCCTGACTTCTGATTTTACTAACAGAGCATTAAAAATGTTAACTGCACTTTGCATATAAGCATGGATCAGGAATGTAGCTAGTGGGCAGAAATCATGTCAAAAATATTTCTCGAGAATACTTGCTCAACCGACATTCCAAAATAAGACTGTTGATGTTAAGAAGTTAAGTGACCATGTGAATATCACACATACCTCTTCCCTTGAGCCAACGTTATACTCTCCTCAGAGAGCAGGGTTACCATGCCCAAGGGTGCCTTAGGGAGATGGGGTTATCCCCAAAGCCATGCCTTTTACTAGACAGATATCTAAGTGTCCCTCCTCAAGGGAAAAAGATAAGGCTGTCGCCCCCCATAAGGAGTTAGCGCCTTGGAAACGCACAGGGAAGTTCTCCCCGGGCCTAGAGGACCACTATGAGTCGGAATGGACTTGGGGTGGGCAAATGACACCATAGGCGCTTGAGGAACCAGGCACTGATCCAGCTCCAGCAGAAAGTGAAGGGCGAGAGAGATCCCACACAGCTCTGTACACCGATTGCATCACAGCCTGATGACACCTACTTAGATCTTGCGTCTGGTTCCTCAGTCTCTCGTTGTATCACTTGCCAGTCTCGGGAACAGCCAGCGGACTTCTGATAGCAGGTTCTTGTAACCGCTTTCCTAGTTCGGGATCCACCAGGCCGTGCTGCCTGCGCTTGTGCTTCGTTATCCCGCCTTGTTCATCAGCTTCCACCACTCAAGAGAAGCCGGACTTGGACGGGCCTGGACTTACCTAGTTCGACCCCTGTGTGAGCCAATACATGATACAAATCTTTTTCTTTGCACAACATTTACAAGAATCATCTACTTTGCATCTCTAGAGAATCCAACCTAATGATGTATTGCCTGCAGTGCCTCCTGAATTTTTGAGACTCCTGGCTCAGGTATCAGCTACAAGCTCTCAGGAGTGCCCGCAGGTAAACAGTATCTGGAATATTTGCTCCACTGTCTTTGCATGGTAAGTCTCTCAGCTTTGTTAAGGATCTATTTTACCATTCGTTTTGTAATCGTTTGGAACCATTTCCCAACCAACTTGTGTATTCATTGGCAAGAAGTCTCAGAGCTTTCTGAGCAATAAAGCTGTGGGTACAAGAGGACTCTTTAACAACCTGCGAGGGCGCTTCCTCAGCACTGAAAGACCCCTGAGGCAGAGGAAGTTGGTGCAGAGGATGTGCCGGAAGCATTCAGCTGGCCACCAGACATGTCTAGAAACACCATTGCATACTAGTTGATGAAAGCTCAGCGCAATCCCTGCAGCAAAACACGCAGTAGGATTCAATTTGGCTTTTAGAAACCAAAAATATTTGACTTTGGGTTGTTTTCACTGTCCTTGAAATATGGGAAGTGCCATATCTAGGGGAGATGCAGAGTTCCCTTCTTGGTCCGACCAATCTATGAACAAGCACCGTGGCTTTGTTATCTGCTTGTTCCAATCTGTTTGGCAAAACATAAGCAAGGCTGGTCTGGAAAAAATGTGGCTATTTGATCAACAAGACATGTTAGTCTTCAATTGTCTACATTAATTTTTGTGTGCAATCAACTAGGTGGGGGATGGGAAAGAAGGGCTTCTTAATTAAACAACTTCAATAAGATACATATTTTAATTGATACCTAGAAACTTTAAAGAGACATCAAGATAACAAGTTTACTTCCATGGAATATGTTTCTAAGATAAGTAAGTTAGTAAGTAAGCTACCTAACAACAGTTGGTTAAATCGGTGGCCACTTTAGGTACTTTCCAATACAAAAGCCGAGCATATTTAAAATAAAATACTAGGTTTCCAGGCAGCAGAATGCACTAGATGCAGAAGAAAAGAAACTGTGCTTCATACAGTTGTTTACAAATCCTGTATTTTGACTCAAGCAGACCAAATGTTCCAACCCATACTTAACACATTTAATAAATGAGCCTGTATTATCCCCCTACGAGGATGCTGGTTTGGGGTGCATGCTCAAAAGCTTTATAAGCTGAAAAAAGTTAAAGTAATTTCGAATTTCAGTGGTCACTTTGTGAAAATTAGGTTACATTTACCCACCCACCCCCATTCCTCTCACCCCCACTCCTTTTATTTTTAAGGATGAGTTCCCATTTCTGTGGATCTTTCTTTCCTCTGTGGAACTTTCTTATCCTGGTTCAGTCTTAGGGTCTAATTTTCCTCCATCTGAAACTGTACCAAGTTGACCTATTTTTCTGTTCCATTGAGTCAATCTCATCCAAGAATTGCCATATACATTTAAAGAAACTGTGTTCACCATGTTTGTCTTGCGTGACATTGTATCAGCCTTGGTTTTGAGTGGGCTTGACGGCTTTTCTATTTGGTTTTATTTAGCTTTGGTTCCTGAAAACTTGCTTCTAGTGTAGATGGTAGTGTCTGAATTGTATGAGATTGGAAGGCCGTGAATGGTGTTATTCATGAGGCCATCTAAAAACTCTGTTATTTTCTCTTCCAAGAAAAACTGCTATGTGAATCTGTCTTATAACTGGGAATTTTGTAGCTATGTTCAACAAGCATTGATCTAAATGAGTCTATTTGAAAAGGGTAGTGAGGAGAAAATTTATTTTTTTGATTGGTATAACAAGGCATTAAAATAATATTTTACTATAAATTGTTTCTCTAAAAGATTAGGGAATATGGAAATGAAATCTTTTCCTATGTCTAAATGGAATGATAAAACTTGGATGTAATAATTATTTATTTTTAAAATCTTTTATTTTGTCAGGTTAAATTATAAGCACATATGTTTAATATTCCTAATAATTGCAGGAATTAATAAAAATTAATTCATCCTGAATTTTTGTTTTATTTAGTTGCTGATCTTAAAAGTAAAGCTTTTAATAAGCAATTTAAACTAAATAGTACAGAAAATGTATTCTATATAATAAAAGGAGGTACATTTGCCTTAAAGTAAAACTAGTAGTTTTAGAAAGGAAAAGGGTAGGCCTGGGGCAAGATTAGAGAGGATCAAATATCTAGCCAAGAGGGAATTGATGGGTTTATATAGAAAATTGTGAAGGAGCTTTACTATCTACTGGTAGATAAATAGATTGTGATCAAAAGAAGGCAAAACTTCTTACCAATAAAATAGCAAAAGGGAGGAGGGGAATCATAATATGTTATCTTTCAAAGTACCTAGGCCAACTATAACATACATAAATGAATTAGGATAACTGACTCTCATCTTTCAGTCAGAGTCAAAAGATACAGAATATGAGTAGGATCAAAAGGCCTCACCGACTAGTCTCTGAGAACATGTAGCACCAGGGAAACTTTTGAGGGACCCTCCAAACTAAGTGAAGCCTTTTAAGACAGAAGAAGATAATATGTCGTCTTACTCTACTTATCAGAAATTGAGTGGGTTCCCATCATAGAAGAACTATAAAGGAAGTAACTCTAGAGTAGAGGAATTCTGAAAAGTCAAAAGGAAAATCAAAATGAGACACCCCCAAGCTGAAATAATAAAGGTTTGCATGAAAATAGACTATCTAAGCAAACCTTATCACAGCAGTAATTGCATTCTGTGGTATACAAACTTAAATTCCAATCATTTTAGATCATTTAAGGATCTCTCTTTAAGTATTTTGAGAAGCTCAGACAGTGATAATGGCTGTGTTCAGCTCCTGACCACAAAGCTGGTCCAGGTAAGCATTGGACTACTCATCTCAAAGGCAGAAGTTCAAACCCACCAGTTGTTCAATAGGATGAAACTGAGGCTGACTGCATTTGCAAAGATTCATAGCCTCTGGTCACTATGGCTTCTGGTTTTTGGTTTTAGATGATTTACTGCTATTAAATTGAATCAATATTCAAATTTACCTATTTTTACTTTTAATAGCACAGGGAAAAGATCTATATATTTAAATTTGTTGAGGAATGTGTGTACTACTGCCATTTGTAAAAGATATTCAACAAAGACATAGAAAGGTTTACTACGGGGAAAAAGTATATGATATGGTCAAGATATTTTATCTACCAGGGTACAAACTTGGTCAGTTAATTTATGACAATTTTTTGAAAAATCTTTTATTTCAAACAACAACAAAAAAGTGTTCTGGTTGTGAAGATAACAAAAAGCTCTTTGATTACTAAATTGAGAGTTAAATTTATGTAATCTGCCTGAAAGATAAGGGATGGCAGGCCATTAAATTAAATTTTTGAATCAAAAATCAAGCTGCCTATAATTTGAGGGGGAAAACTTAAGCCAATTTTTTTTAACTTTTAGATCATATATAAATGAAATATTGTCCCTTAGTAGCCTATATACATTCCTGGAAATTGAAATTTTGTGGAAAGCCATAAGGTTTTTTCCTGTTTTACAATGAGGAGAGTGCTAAAATATTTTATTTAATGGATTACAATTTACATGAAATATGTTTTCCAATCAAGAAAAGTAAGTGGTTTTCTTTGAGTTCAGTGTTTCCTTTTATTTGTTTTCCTAATACTAGATAAACGTTTGTTTTGCTTTGTTTTAAATTAGTAATTTAGTTACCCTTTATTTATTTTGAAATACTAATTACTGTTGCATTTCCACAGTCTTAAAAAAAATGTACTATTCAGATGGTCAAAGACTTGAAAGCTCACTGGCATCCAGCACATTCTGATCCACAGAGACCATGTAGGACAGAGCAGCTCTGCCCAGGTGGGTTATCAAAACTTGGACTGTTCTTGATATAATCTGACAATATGATATTGTCTCCTAAGATTATTATATGTTGTATCTAAAAGTCTTTAAAAATAAGAGATACTGTTGTCTAATGTTTATCATTTTATTGACTCTATTTTAGCTTTGCATTACTTTTGTAATTCCCATCAGATTTTTCACTAGTATTATTACTATCAAAGTTAACCGTAACCATATGTTTTATAATTCATAAAAATATTTCTGCTTTGTTAATTTGCTAAAATTCTTAACTAGATTATTTAATCAAAACATGGTCTATTTGAATTTATTAAAATAACTGCAATATTTTAAGCATGGTATCAAGGGACTGAATCAAGATTTCTAAAACCCGTGTTTAAAGCTGACCCAGAATGGAAAAGAACAGACATGAACTACATCGGACTGAGAGGACAACAGGATACTGTGGGTCTTATGTGGTTGTATTTCTGAAATTTTAGTCTTCCATAATCTGAATATAAGAAAGCATTTTTATCCTTTGTGCTAAATTATCTATCCAATGGATTTTTTTTCGCTGTTTGTTTTTTACCCTGTGCTATGCTATTCCTGCTATGCTATTCCTGTATGTTTCATTTTAAGATTCTCCATTACAGCTGTTGTCTAGGGTTTCTGAAACTCTCAATCTTTATAGCAGCAGATAGCCTCATTGCTGTCTCACAGAGTGGTCAGTGTGTTTGAATCTCTGCCCTTGAGCAGAACAATACTTAACTAACTACATCATCACGCCTCCTCTACAACCTTTTTCGAAACTCTTTGTTATATATAATCAATTAACCAAGAAGAAAAACAAGAATATGAGAGGACTGTAAATTTAAGACCCGAAAACAATCCTTTAAAAGATTTGAAGAAATAATTAAGAGACAAAGCAAATCCTTACCACAAAACATTTTAGAGTCAGCATGGTGGTATTAGTGAAATAGTTGTTTGTTGCATTAAAGCAAATCATCAGATATAAAGGAAGTTAGGCTTGATCTTGTTACTCTCAAATTAGAAGTTTCTGTCCATAAACATAGCAAAAATTTAAAGACAATCATAATGAGAATGAGAGAAATATCTGGTATTTGAGCTATGGTTTTACAAAGAGAATAGCTTGAGATTGTCTGTTAAGTCTCTCAGGGGAAGTGTGGACCAGAGTACACGAACGTTGTTCTGTGTTAATAGCACAGAGTCCAGGGCCTGTGGGATGGAGCTGCTGCCGAGTCAGATGAAAAGCAGTCTGTGTACTGCATATGGATAAATAAACACATCCGGGACTTTGTTTCCTCGGTCATGATTTATGGGTTATCTTAGTTAATTGGCTGGAATTCCAGTTCATAACATAGTTTTTAAGGACTTATGATCTTGCAACTGGCCATTCAAGGTATAACAATTCGTGTCTGACAGTGATAGGGAGTGCTAGCTCTTCCCACAGATGTAGTCAATTTGGTTTCTGTGTACTGTATTCCATCTGTAGAGGGTTACATGTAGAGTCATGATTGATATTGTTGGAAATGGCCATTGCCCTGGGTCTTGCAAGTTTCTATCATACCATCATCAACTTCATTTCTATCGTCAAGGCCATAGTTTCCAACTACTGGTCCATTTCTTTGGGTTCCAAAGTTTCAAATTTCAGCGGGCAAGAATTATCACTGCATCTTGACCGCCCAGGACTCGGCTCTGGTTTGTTCCTTTGCCTGTGGTACATTTGTGTGCTCTCCTATGGCGATGTGTGTGAACTGACTCAGTGGAACTTGATAACATCACATTAATAGCATCGTTAGCACAAGAAAGAAAGCTCATTCTCAAACGGTATTGTAACCATAGGGTTAGGAGTTCAGGTTTCCCACACAGATTTTGTAGAAACCTTAATCAATCCATAGCTCCATATCCTTCACCACCATAATGTCCTTGTAGATTTAAATATTTCCCTCTATTCTAATAAAGCCAGGAATGAATACTTCATAAGCAAAGCTAGAAACCTGTGGCTTACGAAAAGTGTATTTAACGCATTCAATTCTGACTGGACAGCAGTCACCGTGAGAATAGGAGAGCTTCTCTCAGCCTTGATGTAATGTGATTAGCTTCTCTCAGCCTTGATGTAATGTGATTAGCAAGAAAGGATCCTACTTGGGAAGATGACAGGTTTGAGAGATACACTACTGACCAGAGACACTGTAGGTACTAGTCACATAGTTTCCCACCTATGTTGTATCTTTTCCATCTGAAATGCTAAGTGAAAAATAATAACTTTCAATCTTCTCTTGCCACCTCTCAGGAGTATCATCTAACTTTCAGTTTACAACTTTAAAGTACTCCAGAAACTAATTTGCTAGATGAATGTCAATTGATGATAATGGTGATAATGTCAATTGATGATAATGATATTAGTAAACTTTTAACGTGGTGCACAGCTCATACTGCTTCATTCATCCTGTTGTTCTATGTAGCTGTGTATCCACGAAACTATGGATACACACACACACACACACAACATACTCACCGCCATCAAGTCAATACTGACCCATAGTGACCCTATAGGAAAGTGTAGAGCTGTCCCGGGAATTTTTGAGATAGTAACACTTTACGGGAGTAGAAATCCATATCTTTCTCCCAAAGAGATGGACATATAATGTCCAATTCCTTCCAAGGGCTTCTGAAAGTATTTACATTTCCCTCAACACTCACCCCAATGGCTTAGTCCTCACATGGGCTTAGTTAGTTTAGTAAGTAACTCCAGAAAAGTGGACAGCACATCCTCAACTTTCATGTATTCCTGCTCTGGACTAAAAGACTGGAGGTTCTGGACTTTTGCATTTGCTTAAAGCATGGCCTTTGTCAGTTGATCTCGTCCTCACCTTCTATGCCAAATCCACTGCTGCATATATACTTCCAATATTGTCCCAAGTCACTTGAAGCTGGGACAGAATAGAGAAAACTCATTCTCTCCAAGGTGCCAAGCTCAGAGATGCCCTGGTCACAGAGAATACCATGAATGGAGGCTAGACTATGTGCCACTACAGAATCTCTGATTCATCAGAGCAGTGGTATCGCCAAATAACCTGGCTTCATCTATTTCTTGCTTAGCACTCCTATTCTTCTAGCAAGGTATTTTGTTATAAAGTAATTCATCACCTGGATAAACCAAACTTTGTTGTTGTTGTTGTTGTTGTTTTTAACATCCTACAAGCCCATTCTTGTGACCAGTGGATAAATAAATGTGTCACTAGCTTTCATTGGTTATATGGGATATAGTCTAAGGTAACCTTTAAACTGTGTTCCCTTCCGAAGAGTTTGCCTAGTGATAAATAAATTTAAATTAATGATGTTACCAAATACTAGTCAATAATATATTAGCTTTTATTAAACCCTCATCTGTACTTACATATCTCGTGGACATTTTTAGGCAATTTACCAAGATACAAAGAACAATTTCTCATTATTCAATCAATTCAATTTTTTATTACTTTTTTTTCAAAGTTATTTTAAAGATGGGGCCAGATTTCCAAGAAGGGGTGACATTTGACATTTGCTAGTTTTCTGAACAAAAGGCATGGTTTCAGAATGGAGGTGTTGAGGAAATCTAGACAGTAGATTCTAGAACTTAGGTATCACTTCTCCAGGTTGAGGGTTTTCATAAATTGAGCAAGGAAAACTGCAGAGCCTCTCTTACTGGGGACTAACCTGAGGTCACATAGGTGACAAAAAGGCAGTATTGTCTCATAGTCTGTGCAGTTCCATCCTGGTAAGTAATATGCCATCTGTTTGTTACTAACTGCCATCGAGTCAATTCTGACTCATAGTGGAATTGCTTCCTATGGTTTCCAATGCTGTAAAATATTCAGAAAAGATCGCCTCGTGTTTATAAATTAATATAAAACTTTACTTCTGTGGCTCTTCATAGCTGTGTTGATATACTAAATAAACATAACCCCCCAAAGGGGATCTAAATATGAAAATACTTTTAAAAATCTGTTATGATGAAATTTTTTTTTAATCGCTTTATTAGGGGCTCATACAACTCTTATCACAATCCATACATACATCAATTGTGTAAAGCACATTTGTACATTCATTGCCCTCATCATTCACAAAACATTTGCTCTCCATCTTAGCCCCTGGAATCAGGTCCTCATTTTTTTTCCCTCCCTCCCCCCTCCCCCTTCCCTCATGAGCCCTTGATGATTTATAAAATTTTTTTGGGTCATATCTTGCCCTGTCCAATGTCTCCCTTCACCCACTTTTCTGTTGTCCATCCCCCAGGGAGGAGGTTATATGTAGATCCTTGTAATCAGCTCCCCCTTTCCAACTCACCCTCCCTCCACCTTCCCAGTATCTCCACTCACACCACTGGTCCTGAAAGGATCATCCACCTTGGATTCCCTGTGTTTCCAGTTCCTATCTGTACCAGTGTACATCCTCTGGTCTAGCCATCTTTGTAAGGTAGACTTGGGATCATGATAGTAATTGGGGGTGGGGAAGGAAGCATTTAGGAACTAGAGGAAAGTTGTATTTTTCATCATTGCTACATCACACCCTGACTGGCTCGTGTCCTCCCTGATACCCTTCTGTAAGGGGATGTCCAGAGGCCTACAAATGGGCTTTGGGCCTCCACTCCACACTCCCCTCCTCGCCCCCACCACCCTCATTCATGATATGATTTTTTGTTCTGATGATGCCTGATACCTGATCCCTTCAACACCTCATGATCACACAGGCTAGTGTACTTCTTCCATGTGGGCTTTGTTGCTTTTGAGCTAGATGGCTGCTTGTTTACCTTCAAGCTTTTAAGACCCCAGATGCTATCTCTTTTGATAGCCGGGCACTATCAGCAGCTTTCTTCACATTTCCTTATGCACCCATTTGTCTTCAGCGATCATATCAAGGAGGTGAGCACACAATGTTATATTATGAAATAGTAGTTGCTGCAGTAACGTAGAAAATTACACCACCTTTACCCCCAACAATGCTTGGTGGCTTACAATTGAAGTTGAATTTATTAGCAACACCAGCTAAGTGCTATACTCCACAAATGTTAATATATGTAAATATATCACCAGTGAGATATATATAGGTTAACATATATTTTATAGGTTAATATATATATTAACCTATAAAAGAGCTGCAAAGGTGCTAGTAGATCTCTATTTCAAGAACTGACTTTGACAGTTCAATGAACTCTCCTACCTCAGTTTCCTTAGCAGTGAAAACCAAATTCAAATCACGAAGAGTTTATATAGTCCATTTTGGAGGCCTATATGAATAAGACATATTACATTTGTGTTGAAGTCACAAAGTCTCTCCATATGTCATTTTCCTATTTTCATTAGCTAATTCTAAATTGTGATCTATAAATAAAAGTAGTTGTAATTGTTAGCAAAATCAAATTGCACCAAATTTTGCAAAACTAATACATGCCTTTCTTTAAGGCTAACTGCAAATGTAAGATCATCGTTATGTTTCTAATTCAGTGTCCTCTTATAATTTTGACCAGGTAAAACACACAAAGTTTATAGGGTATCCAAAGAGAATTTCAAATATCTACTCATAGCATTCTGTTAATTTAGTTATACTTCCATATTAAAATTACATATATGAAATATATTATTTAAGAAATATTACTTCATCTATTCACACATTTTATAAAATCATTTTAATCAAATATTCACCTATGTCTTTAATGTCAGTACTTTAGCCATCACCACTGCCACTAAGTGAGTCAGTTGACACAACTTTCCAATTTTGTCTGGGATTTTTTTTTCACTTTTGTTTGAGTTTGAGAAATAGCCCTATTGCAATCCATGTATAATGCTGACATTTGTTATTTTATGCCAAGAACCTATTCCTATGATATTGGAACTTGTTTTTTTTTTCTGCAGGTATGTATTTTTGATTTATACACCTGCATTGTTTTGTTTACTTACGGCATCAAGCATGTGCAATTTGAAGGTCATGCTTCATAAAAATATTACTAAATCTATGTTAAGTTTCTTTGCTGCCTTTTGAAATAACTGCTGTAAGCAATTTCATGCTCGTGTGTCATCCACAAACAATCATTGGGGTTCAAAATGAAATAAATGAGAAAATGCCCCCACACGATGATAGAATTGGCTAGGTCTTGGCTACAAGGCAGCTATAGAGACATAATTATGTGAGAATGTGTTTGTTGTGTGTATGTAAAACACTTCATATCTATCTGGATATATATAGTCAGTAACACAATCAATTTCTCAAAATTAAGTTAGAGTTATTTAGAGTATGCAGCCTTTCTTATATCCCCCTTAGCGGTAGGGCATAAATAGACAGCTGGAATTTTTATCAGAGAATAAATACACTGCATCTTCAGGTGAATGAAGAAAATAATACTGCATTCTGCTCTGGGTTCCCAATGTTAAAAAGGGGAAATAGCTAATGAAAAACACAGATAGTCTCCAAACTTCATTTCAGCCATTAGTTTCAATCTTGTCCCTTGCTTGCTCTTTTACTAGAATTGCTGACAAGGAGTGAAGTAGGGCTGAGTAGGGTTTCTCTTTCTGCGCACCTCAGGTAGAGGTGCTAATGAATGGCAGAATGGCCACGAGGCAGCACAGTGGAAGGAGGGAAGAGTAAAGTAATCCTCCAATGCATGCCACATCACTGATAATGCCAGCTGAATCTCCACCCTGTCACCTATCCAGTGGCAGCACCCTACCCTTCTACTTATAAATATGAAATAATTAGAAAAGCTTAGCATGAATGATAGAACTCAACTATCTTGTATTCTATTTTGATTGTGCACCTTAAAATAATTGATTGGAAATGGCTGTTAGCAAAATATATAGCAAAGTGCATCTCTACTGTTTTTGTTTTTATTTTTCACATTATCAATTATTAGTTCAGTGGAATGATCTGCTAACCACAGACATTTTGTTCTTGCTAAAGTCATCTGTTGGTTTAGCCACGCTGGTGCAGATTTAATAATCTACCAAGCTTGCCTTAAGATTGTTAGAAAGATATGCTACATCTAAATTCTGTTTATAAAATATACATAGTGCCTACATTACCAGGATTTATAGCAGGCATCAACAGATAAAAATTAAAGACTGTAACATATCCATTCATATTACAGTGCTCTGACAAAATCCGGCATAATATTGAAATGTATTAAAGTGAGAAAATATAGATGAATTGGTAAAGCTTGACTTCTCTTATTTCAGAATAAACCCACACTCGACATAATTCCATCCATATATCTGTTAACATATTCTTAGCTTCAAATTTTAGCTTCCTGCAAAAATATATTCAAGTTTTCACAAGCCCAGCTATACCCTGAGCTGTTTTCTTTCAGAGACCATAAGCTTGTTTAGAATACGGATAAAGCCAAGAGTATGCAACCCTCCCAAGTAGCATCATTCCATGAGCTCATGGAAAACTCCAAAGTGAAACTGATTAGAAACAGACAAAGCATAAAAGAAACGAACCAATGTCACTTCATTACTCAAATAGAGTGAAATGCAAAACATAAACAATGAAAGGAGATGTGTTGGCCTTTGTCTTTAAGCAATTCTTAAATGTTTAATGTTTCTGAGTTTTGTGGTAGCTTTGTAAAAATATTGTAAGGTAAAATCCATCTTGATAAGAATACCTGTAATAATGGCACTACTTAGAATAATAGGCCAATTCAATTTTTCATATTTGGTAAGTATGCCTTATATTTAAAAATATAAAACAGAATATGGATCGGTACTTTCTTTCCTGGGATCAAAATACCAAGTGTTATATCATACCAAAACTGCCCCTCCCGTTCCTTAAAAAATTTCCAAACTTTAACTATCCACCAAGTTAATTAATTCCATGTGGGGTGACAAGTTCTTACAAGTAAGAACGTCTTCCTTCTTAAAAGGAAAAAACACACACATGTTAGCATCCATTAGTTTTATTTGTGCTTAACTACAAAATTAGGTTTGTCATTCTAGTGTCACCTTTAGGCATACAGATAAGGACTGTTGGTTTCTGTTTTGATTTTTTTTTTAACTGAGCCCTGGTAGAATCGTGGGTTCCACAATGAACTGCTAAACAACAGGTTGATAGTTCAAAAACTCTTACCCGCTCTGCAGGAGAAAGAGGAGGCTTTCTACACTCATAAAGCTTTGCCGCCTCTGAAATCCGTCAGCCAGTTCTTCCCTGGCCCCCAGGGTCACTCTGAGTCAGAACCGACTGGATGGGAGTGAATTTGGGGCTTATATGTATAACTGTCAGGCTAGAAGATCTAGGCTACTCAATCCCCAATATTACAGCTTGCAAAATTCCTTTAGATTCTAGCATCTTCTTTTTACCAGGTACTTCTGGTTTCCTAGAATCTAGGCTCAACTAAGTGGTTAATGGCCTGATAGAGGGAGCTATTAAACAATGAAAACTGTCTGCTTTCAAAGGTGTGAGTGGCTTCTGAAGTAGTTGTCCTCTAAAAGTACCCACGCCCCAAAGCAGATGCCCTCCTGCCCTTCTTTTGTATGTGCTACCTGTTCTCTACCAAAAATACTCCTCCCCACCCGCCCCATCGCCACGAAAAAAAGTTACTCTGGGGTCATCAATTTGACCATCTCCTTCCACAACTGAATGATTGGAGGCAGGATGCAAGTGAACGGGCTTCCTGTGTAACACTTATAAAGACTACCTTTGACAATTAGTACTGAAGTCTCAGACCACTTCCTGAGCAGCTCCCAGATGGCATCCCTATAAAAACAAAGCCGTTGCCATCTCCTGAGCAAACAGCTACGTCCCAATTTATGGAACCCACTACATATCACAGAGCTGTCAAAATCCACTGACAAGAAGTAATAAAGTTTTAGTTCTGTTCCATTTTCTCTTAGTGAATCTCAATTTACAGGGGGGAAAAAATGGTGAAGCACACTACCTTCCAGTCGGTTCCTAATACACTGTGGGTACAGAATGGTTCTTCAACCTCCACTTCCGTTCCGTGGTCTGAGGAAACCTCAAAGCTTCACAGAAAATGGAACTTTTCCACGAAATTTTTGAAGCTGCCTCACATTCACCAAAGGCCAGGCACAAAATTGACTGATAATAAATAGGATTGTAAGAAAGAACAAACATTGAAATGGAATTTCTTTAGAAGCCAAGTCTACATAGTTCCTTAATCTCATGTCTAAATTTGTATATTTTATCTTGTAGATGTGAATGTGTGATACACACACATTAATTATTGTTTTGAAAATGCCTTGACCATCATTTAAAAATCAAGTATTCAAGCCTGATTAACATAAAGATGTTATGAGAAAGTGAAACTATACGATACAGATAAAAGGCCTTTGTAAAGTTTATTTTTGTTACCCTTTGAAGCCTTTATGAATACAAATTTAATACTAATAATTACTAAGTGATATTTGAAGTCGTGGCCTTTGGCTCCAACCGCTACTTTACAGAATGCCTTTGTACGAATGGGTATGCTTACAGGATGATGTGCCCATTGAATTTTGCCTCCACTTTGGGGTCAGGATCAGACCGGACATTGTTTTTCCTCCCAGGAGGGAGGTTCCTACATGCCTCTGACTTTGTGTAGATGTCACTGTAATCTATTGCAAGGAGCCACTTCGTCTGGCAAAGCTTTAAGGCAATGTCCGTGTCTGGCTTCATTATCACCCTGCCTCCGGTAGGAGCGTTACAAAAGTAGACTCCCTCAACTTTGGAGTGTGTTTCTACTTGGGTCACTGCCCACTGAGAAACTGTCGTCAGTTTGCCTCCTCCTCCGCCCTAACCTGGGACGGTGTCATCTAATAAGGTTCTGGGGGGAAAACAACATGTATGCAGGGAGAATTGGTCAAAAAGGACATCCCGGATCCCACAGGAAAACACAGAGCAGCCATATCATATCTCCTGGTGTAGGGCACCGGGGTCGAGCACTCTTTGAGGTCCCCGGATTTCAATCAGTTGAAATAAAAGATCCCGAGTCAGTCCGTCTCAGACCAGAGCGAATTGTAAGATAAAAAACACTAGCACCTCGGGAAAAAGAAACAGAATGGGTGTACCAATTCTTAGTCATCATTTAAAGGTTAAAAGAGAGGTAGAAACCATCTTGATTTATTCTGTAATAATGATTTTCAATTTGAGTTACACACATTTGCCAAGATATTTGAAGCAATAACAGATATGCTTGTGAAGCATTCAGATTTAAAACGTGGGGTTTCACTGTTATTATTCGTTTGCAAGGAAAAGTCCAGCAAAGTTTGAATTTCAACTATAAGCCAAGGATCTTGCGCCATAGCTACTTTTATAGACTGAGATGTTCCCATCTCATACCAAAATACACTGAAATCCTAACCTGGAGTGTCTGTGAATATGACCTTGTTTTAAAGGTTATCAGTTAAATTAGAAGGAGGGTGTAATCCCATTTAAGTATTATTGTTAGATCTCTCAGGGTAGAGATACACCTCGGTCCTCGGCTCCAGGGGAGAAAGAATTCACACCAAAGCCTGGTTTGGCATCCAAGTGAGTTTTATGAGAGTCAGAAGAAGTTTAAGGTTTACACAGGCACCTGCAGGGCCCCTCACCCTGTACAGCCTGCCTGGAAGCTGCTTGGGAAGTCAAGGGGTCGACTCTGGGCTCCTGCCTTTTCAATTATTCCTCAGGGAGGCGTGGTGGATGACTCCTGGTCGACTCCATTGGCTGAATTGAATTCACCTGGCTTAAATGGGCCAGTCCAGGTGCAGCGCCTACCCGGGTGTACCGCCCCTTCCTGGCTGGAAACCTGAGCCTCTGAGCATGCGCAATGTACCACTCCTTCAAGGGGCTGGTAGCTGGGACCTCTGCGCATGTGTAATGGACGCCCCAGTCCCTAAGCGAAACAACATATCAGTATCATTTTAAAAGCAAAGAGGCACTAGGAAGATGGCTGGGACTACCAGAAGCCAGGAGAGACAGCGGGATTTCCCTCTAAAGCCTTTGTAGAGAGTATGACTCTGGGACCACCCTGACTTTGAAATGCTAACTTTCAAAAACTCTGAGACCAAAAACCGTGTTCTTTTCAACCATCTGATTCACAGCGCTTTCTTACAGCAGCTTTAGGAAAATAACTCCACCACCTAGAAAACCATGGGTCAGTGTTTGTTGATTTGCTTTTTTATATGCACCACAATAAAACTATTTTTTATTATTTTTAAACTTCAATGACTTTATGTGACAATTATTTTGATAAATTCTATGACCAGAAAGATGCGTATTGTCCTGTCATTTTTTTAAACTGAAACTCTTAAAACATAAAATAAAAAGACCAAATTCACACTAATCGATTCAGAATTGAATTCCTGAACATTTCCCACATTTTACTGCCTGTTTATATTGGCTGTTGCTCTACTACTATTCTATAAAATTTTGTTGAGATTGACTTTAAAACAACTTCTTTTGGGTATATATTAACCTCCTAGGTCAAGGTAAACGTGGACTAGAAACTTCTGCAAGCCACCCAGAATGAAAAAAGCAGCTGAGACCCAACTCTCCCCCAAAACTAAGAGAGATACAACTTCTGCTAACACGACTTGTCCAAGTAATTTCGAACATGCCCTTCTTTAGCGTGCGAGAGATGGCATGCTGCTGGGTGTCGGTGCTTTTTTTGTCCATTGGGTGAAGGATTATAAAGCAGACCAGTTTTCCGTTCCATAATTCATACATATTTTGTTTCATCTCATTCATTGTAATCCTCACAATGTAATAGCACTTATCTCAACTCCCTGCTTGTCCTGTTTCCATTCATTTGGGTTTTCTTTCCTGACCCTGGACTTTGTCCTTGGATAAATGCTGCCCTTCTGATCTCAGACGGCGGATTATCCTAAGGTATGCACTCTTCCCCAGTGCTATCGTTCCCTTGTGCTATTGACTTATCATATGGCTGAAATTTGAACCACAGGAGTTTATTTCCAGACATTAAAGGTGATGAACAACCAGGCGTACTCTTGAGGATTCCACCAGTAGCTATCTGATCGATCAGCTCGATCTCTTTTATGAGTGTAACTTTTGTTTCACATCCCCATGCTACCACTCTATCCAGAATTTTCTAATGTATAACTTCCAGAGCACTTGGTAGTCATAGTCAGGCACCATCTAGTTTTTCTGGTTTCAAGGTCATTAAAACCGATGTTTGCATAGTTCATTAGATCATTGGAAGAATTGTTTTTATCAACCTCTCAGCAAATACTTATTATACCTATTAATGTTCACGAGGCTGGACTGCAAGTTATATATGTGGAGTTAAAAAAATTAATAACAAATAGTTCTGTCATCTAGGTGTTTGTAACCTATTATAGCTAGGAGACACCTATTGCAAATACGTGGGCCTCTTTATATAACTCACTAAAGGTTATCTTCACGTTATAAATGCTGTTCAAATACTACAAAGAAAGAAAATATTTTTTCAACTATCAATTCATAATTAACAAAGGTAAAAACACCTTTGAAGGAAATTTTACCTTTTTATCTAGATTTGCATACTCATTCATCTATTTAACAAACATGAAAGATTTTATATTAATACACACATATGTATATATGATGTTTAGGATTATTTCTCTCTAACAAATACTTTAGAATATAGAGTAAAACAACAAAAAAGGAGGGAAAGAAAGAAAGTGTTCATGGTGGCATCCAAGATCTGCAGAGGGCAGGCCAGCAGGGTGGAAACAGCCAGATTTGAAGTTGCAGTCTGGAGGCTAACACTTCAAGGGCATGATAGCAGGCTAGAAATGTAGGTAGACACTTTATGTTAAATTTGAGAGGCAGACCTCTTTCTTTCCAGGAAGCCTTTGCGTTTGCTGACCACCACATCGTAGAAGGCAATCTTCTTAACTGTAAGAGTTAATCACATATACAAAATACCTTCCTAACAAGTTCTAGACTAGTTTTTGACCAAACAACTGGACACACACCGTAGTCTAGATAAGCTGGCACACAAAATTAAACATCACAGATAAGACCGAGAGTCACTGATTTTTTTTTCTTTTAAGTCTTGGTAATTATGGCACATGTGGTGGTGACTTTGTATATTTTACATATAGTTGGTCATGTTCTTTATTCAAAATTTTCTACCTTCCTATTGAAAGTAATTTTTTATTTCATAGTTTAAATTGGTGCGCTGGTGCTTGACTGCTATTACACTACTGAGGTATGATCTCTTCCAAAATTTTATTTTTACTGATAGATTTTCCCTCCCTTTTCTCAGCAAAGAGGAGTTCTGGTGATGTAGTGGCTATAAGTTAGCCTGTGGTCTGCATGGCTGTCAGCTTGAAACCACCAGCAGCTCCAAGGGAGAAAGACTGGGCTTTCTACTCCCTTAAACACTAAGTGTCTCAGAAACTCACCTGAGTCACTGCGAGTGGGCATTCACTCTCTGGCAGTGAGCATTTCCCAGCCATGGGAGACCGTGTGCCTGTGCCCCAGAGGGTCACTCTCAGTTCTTCTGCATGTCTTGCTGTAGATAGCTAGCTGGCCCCTTGGTTTTCTCTGAGTTCCCCACCTGGCCCTGGGATGACAGGTGTTCTCACATGCCTATTCCTCATGAACGGGTGCCTTTCCCTTCTCTGGCCCATGTTGATGAAATAAAACTTTATGTTGTAAAATGAAGGATGCAATACAGGGGAAGTATCGTGACTCTTTTAAGTCGTTGTTACTTCATTGTACTTTAGCGGAAGATTGACCTAAGTGTTGCCATTTCTTTTTGTAAACATTTTATTAGGAGCTCTTACAGATATTATTATAATCCATAGTTCTATTAGATCAAGCATAATTGTATAATTGATACCCTCATCGTTTTCAATACATTTTCTTTTCTTCTTGAACTCCTTGATGTCAACTCCCCTTTATCCCCTCCCTCCCTCGCCCTCCCTCCCCCCGGAACCCTCAGTGTATTATATATTGATATTAATATTCTTTATGCCTTGTTACACCATCCCATGTATCCATCCTCCTTAAATTCTGATGTTCATGTTCTTCGAGTGAGGTGATGTAATCATCATAGCTATCTGTTTCCCCTTCTCCTTCCCCTGCTGCCCCTCTCTTCCCGTATCCTCTGGAAGTCAAGACCCCCCTTATTATTTGAGGGGATACTCTGTCTTGAATTTTGTGCATCAAAAGATCTTGGTTGTGTCCATCTACATATGCAGGCTTTGCAAGTGAGGTAAAACTAGGGCCATAATAGTGGGAGGGGGAACTTTGAAAGAACTAGAGGATAGTTGTGTGTTTCATCAGTGCTATACTGCCCCCTGGATAGAACATCACTTCCATGTAGTCCTTCTGTGAAGGACTAATTGTCTTACCGGTGGGCTTTGGGTCTCCACCTTACCTCTGTTCCTTCCCATCAGTGTGTTGTTTGTTTTTGAACTTCTGATACCTTTTCCTATGGACACCTCATGATCTCACAGACTGGTGTGCTTCTTCCATGTGGGCTTTATGAAGTCCTCACTAGAGGGCCACTTGTTTGACTTCAAGCCTTTAAGACCCCACTGTGTCTTTTTTTTTTAAATCATTTTATTGGGGGCTTGTACAACTTTTATCACAATCCATCCATCCATTGTGTCAAGCAGATTTGTACATCTGTTGTCATCATCACTCTCAAAACATTTGCTTTCTACAATGCTGTATCTTTTAATAGCCGGGCACCATCAGCTTTCTTCACCACATTTGCTTATGCATCTATTTTGTCTTCAGCAATTGTTTTGCAAAGATGAGTATCCTACATTGACACATTATTAGAACAAGCCATTCTTGTACTGGGGTAAGATTTAAATAGAGGCCCAAAGTTCGTCTGCTTCCCTATTGAGTTAGTTAATTGTGCCAGCCTGGCCGATAATCACATGTGGTGCTGGTTGAAAGGCGGAGGGATAAATGGGTGGTGAGCCTCGCCTTTCTAGTTCTCGGGTCTCTTGTTTTGTTATGGTTGCATCGGGTGCAGCTGCCTTAGCAGTTCCCTGCTTCAGCTTGCAAGATTGACTTCCTACAAGACATCCCCAAGGAGAAGCCGCATGGATCTATCCCGATGCAGCCCTGGGTGCTGGAGCAGCCGTGTGGAGAACCCTACCAGTGCTGAGATGCTTACACGTTCACGGACTCAGCTTTCCTCCTGCAGTCGGCATCACTGCCTCTGTTTTGTGAGGTGAAGGACTTTGTGGACTGGTGTTGGGTTAATGGGTTAATGTTGGACTTGTGGGCTTGGGCAGCATTGGGTTGGGATGTTTTCGTGATGCACATTTTCTTTGCATAAAACTCTCTCTTATACATGAATTGCTGTGGATTTGTTTCTCCAAAGTACCCAGACTAATACACCTATTATACTTACTCATCTATACATACTTAGATAAATACACCAATCTTTATATGTTCAAATCTTTACATATATACATATCTATATTTATACCTATATATATAATGTTTACCACCTGGTTGTTTTCTCTATTTCTCCTCTTCTTCCCTACTGGCCCACTATCATGTTTACAAACCCTCATTTGCCTCTCAGTAATTCCTTTTGGATACATTATAATTGATCAAACACACTCAGGGACACTGCACCCTCCTCACCATTGATTTTATATCGCTTGCTATTCCCCTGTCCCTGACGTAATTGGCTGACTGCTCCCCTCCCCCATCTCCTCCTAATGCCCCTCTCCCATGCTCGCCCCCTACCCCACCACACCCCCTGCCCTGGAAATGTCCATCCCATTGCTGTCTCCTTGGGACTGCTTAACATGTCCATCTTATGAAGACAGAAGTAATTTTCTTTATAAAACAGATCTATGTAGATCCAGGTCTAACTGCTGACCTTTGTGAATATCCCCCAACCAGTCCAGATGAGGTGCCAAGTATTGCCCCCCCAAGTCAGAAGTCTACTTGGGGGTTCCTTAGAGGCTTCATGGATTTGTTCCCATTGTTGTTCTGTTGTCATGAATTTAGAAAATATGGCCTACTGTATATAAAAAAAGGAAATAAATCCCAATGAGTTTTTAGGACAGGTGTTGTTTTATATGACATAATTTGAGAAATCTTAGGAAGGATTTACATGTAAAATTAGGTCATGCACACCTTATATCCACTGCCTATAATCTAAGCTTTTATTTACTATTAAAATGTAAATATGTCCAGGAACAGATGGACATTAAGGTAGGGACAAGCTAGCTACAGCTGGTCACAGCAAATTAAAAGAAAAAAATTAAGATACTTATACACAAATGCTTCTCGCAGCATTATTCAGAGTAGTCCAAAGAGGGAAACAATCCAAATGCTCATCAACAGATAGTTATATATTCAAAATATGACATATGCATGCAATGGAATATTATTCATATGTGACGTTCTGTTACATGTTACAACATAGAAGAACCTTGAATCCCTTGTATTTGGGAAAATACATGATACACAAAAAAGACAAATATAATATGATCCTACTTGCAGAAACTATCTAAACTAGGCAAATGCATAGAGAGAGACGATAGATTAGAGCTCACTGGGGTTTGAGGATGGAGGAGCACGTGACGTTTCTGCTTGACGGGTGCAGGGTAGCTCCTGGAAGAGCTGGCAAAGGTTTAACACTGAGTAGTTGTAGTGGTTGCACATCATCGTGACTGTCACTCAATTGAATATTAAAATTGGTATAATAGCAAAATTTTACATTATATAACAATAAGGAAGTCAACAGAGAGACTTACACTTCTGGGAAGATGGAATAAACATCATTTCTCTATTTCTACTGCAATGTACCAGTAAACCACTTAACACGTACAAAACAAACAAAAGAATATTGCAAGGCAGACAGAAGATGGGCTGATTAGGAACTTCTTCCTCAAGGAACAACATGTTGGTGAGTTCTTAGGATTTCTTTCCCCTTGTTTATCTAAGACGAAGAGTTAAGCAAGGAACCCTGGTGGTATAGTGGTTAGGTGTTGGGTTGCAACCCACAGGGTCAGCAGTTTGAAACCACCAGCAGGTCCAAGAGAGAAAGACCGCTATTCCCTTACAGTTGCCATCTTAGAAACCCACAGGGAGTCACTACGAGTCAGCATTGACTCAATGGCAGTGAGTTTGGTTTTGTGTTTAGAGTTAAGCAAGGAGCCTAGTGGCACAATGGTTATTCTTTCTCCTACTTAACTGAAAGGTGGGTGTTTCAAACCTACCATGGCACCATGGGAGCAGAGTCCTGGTGATCCGTTTTTATAAAGATTAATCTAAAACTAAAATCACTGTCATTGAGTCAATTATGACTCATGGTGACCTTCTAGGGCAGAGTATAACTGATTGTAAGGGTTTCGTAGGTAAATTTTTATAAGGAGCAGACACCCTCATCTTTCTCCCTCAGAACAACTGGTGGGTTTGAACTGCTGACCATGTGGTTAACAATGCAATACCTAATAAGGAAATCCAACAGAACAGTTCCACTCTGTCCCAAGGGGTGCCTGTGAGTTAGAATGTACTCCGCAGCACAAAACAACAGACACTAAACAACTGGCAAGTTGAAAGTACCCATGGTCACAAACAAACTAGCAAAGTAAGTAAATAAAAGGCTACTTTTCTCTCTAAAGTACCCAGAAAGACTATCTGTGAGCTCTATATCCAGAGAAAGAGTTCTTAACTTTGATAACAAGAGTACAATGCATAAAAGGAAAAAATTCATAAACTGAGCTTCATCAAAATTAAAATCTTTGTTTTATAAAAGATGGAGGAAGGATCTACACACTAGAAGAAAATATTTTAAATCACATATCTGACAAGTTAGAGTTGATTCAATAATAACAGTATTATAGAATACAGAAAGCCCCAATCTGATTCATAGTAACAGATTGGAACAGCCTCATAGGCTTTTCAAGAGTGAACTCTTAAAGAGGTCTGCACATCTTTCTTCCTTAGAGTAGCTGGTGGTTCAAACTGCAACCTTTAATTAGCAAACCCTTAACCACTGCACCAACAAGTTGCCTTAGAATATACCTCTCTAAAATTACATAGGCAACAAACATAATCTAATCAGAAAAAAAGCCAATGATATGAACAGAAATATCACTGAAACATGGATGGTATCTTAGACAGGGTTCTCTAGAGAAACAAAATCAGAATACTAATAATTTTATATATCTTTATACAGATAGATATATAACATAAGAAATAAACAGTTAATTAAATTATAAAGCTGTACAAATGGCTCAGTGCAACTCACCCCCATGAAACAGTTGTGAGACACTGGCAGTCCTTCAAGTCTTGAGGGCCGCTGGGTAGTCCTCTGTAGAGCAACTCAGGCTATCCAGGCACAGGCAGTAAACAGCAGGGCAGATCACCAACAGTCAGCCAGATGACAGGATCTGACAGTCCCCAGCTCAAGAGATGTAAATTCCAATGGTGTGGCAAAGCAGATCTCGAAGGAACCTCAAATTACAGGGACACAGTCCAAGGGTTAGGTGTCCCACAGGTAGTGTAGCTTGTAAATTGGGGCAAAGAACAAGGTAGGCAGCCGCACACTGGTCTGATGATCAAAGAGCAAGAGACAAGAAGGCGAGACTTGCCGAGCCATTTATCTCTCCGCCCTTCAATTAATACCACATGTTTATCGACCAGGTTGGCACAATAAACTAACTACCTCAGATGATAATGTGGATGGCAATTAATAAGCATATGAAAAGAATTACAAATAGTCATTTTGGAAATGCGAGTTAAAATAACAATGGACTATCACTGGGACCAAAATCCAATGATGAGGAGGATAATGAGAAACTGATAGTCACAGATTATATGAGAAACTAGTGAGAATGTACGTGATACAACCATGGACTTGGCAGTTGTTTAAAAATCAGACAAGATTCCAAAACTTGCCTTTAATTGTAGAGTAACTAAGGCAAATGGAATAAACAATGAAGTAAAAGCTACACAAAAAATAGTCAAATGGCAGCTCAAGAAGACAAAATAAACTATTATAATGAAATGTGCAAAGTCCTAGAAGTAGAAAATATCCCCCAAAGAGAAGAAGCTTAGCATAGCTCAAGTTTTTAAAAAATAATAATAATAAAGAAAAAATACAAGTTTTGAGATACAATATTGAAAGATTCTATGGGGAAAATATTGAAAGATGCAGGAAGTATCAAAAGAATATGCAGAGACAGTGAACCAAAAAGAATATGTGAACATTCTACCATTTCAAGAAGTACCATATGATCAAGAACTAATGGAACTGAAGAAAGAAGTCCAAGCTACCTTGAAGGCATGAGCCAAAAACAAGGCTCTAGGATTGAAGGAATACAAATTGAAATGTTCCAACAAGTCCATGAAGCACCTGAAGTACTCACTGGTTATGCCAAGAAATTTGAAGGACAGATACCTGGCCAGCCAATTGGAAGAAATCCACATTTGTATCTATTCAAAAATAATAATAATCTAACAGAATTTGGAAATAATCAAACAATATGATGAGTATCACATACAAGTAAAACATTGCTGAAGATCACTGAACGATGATTGCAGCAGTACATCTACAGGGACCTGGCTGAAATGTATGCTGGATCCAGAATAGGAACTGGCACCAGTGCTAGCAGTGCCGATGTCAGACGTATCTTGGTTGGAAGCAGAGAATACCAGAAACACATTTACTGCTCGTCTTCACTGTGCAGCAGCATTGGGCTGGGCCATAACCTCCGTGAATAGCTTTGGGAAGAGTGGAAACTCCAAAACACTCTCCCCATGCGGAGCTTGTGCATGGAGCAAGAGGCCGTTGTTCAAGTAGAACAAGGAAATGCTGCATGGCTTAAAATCAGGAAAGGTCAGTGTCAGGATTGTATCCTTGCATCATAGTTATTCAGTCTATATACAGTATTGAGCAAATAATCTGAGAAGTCGGGCTGTTTAAGAAGAATATATAGCACCAGGATTGGAGGAAGGCTCATTAACGTCCTGCAATGTGCAGATGACACAACTTTTTTTGCTGAAAGCAGAGAGAACTGGAAGCACTTACTTATGAACATCAAGAACTACAGCCTTCGGTGTGGATAAGAACTCAGTGTAGAGAGAGGCAAAATCCTCACAACTAGACCCATAGATACCAATAGATAACAGAATGATAAAAAGAGAAATGATCGGATTTCAAGGATTTTACCTTGCTCCCATCCTCAACCAATGCTCATGGAAAGAGCAGTCAAAAAACCAAATGACATATTACATTAGGCAAATCTGCTGCAGGAGATTTCTTTGAAATCCTAAAAAATAAGAATGTCACTTTGAGGACTAAAGTGCACCTGACCGAAAGTGTGGTATTGCCAATTGCCTCATATGCATGTTAAAGTTGGACACTGGATAAAAAATGGAAAAAGGATCTATGTTTTAAAGTATGGTATTTGTGAAGAATATCGAAAGTACTATGGACTGTCTGTCCAAAGTACAAACAAATCTGTCTTGGAAGAAGTATGGCCAGAATATTCTTTAGAAGTGAGGCTGGACATAGGTCTTCTTGCATATTTTAGACATGTTTTCAAGAAATATGAGTCCTTGGTAAAATAAAATGCCCCAAGACAGAGGAAGAGCTTCAGTGAAATGGGCTGACACACTAGCTCCAATAATGGCCTCAAACATAAAAATTGGGAGGATGGAGCAAGACCAGGTAATGTTTGATTTAGCAACTAAACCTATACAGGAGTAATTTGAAGAGTAAATTATAAAACTGAACATCTGAGTACGATAAAATTAGGAAATTACATGTTGCAATAGTGCATATAATGCATATTACTAACAATATGGTGTACTAAAACAAGACAAAACAAAACACAAATTAGAAGGTTTTTAATGCAATCCATCAAAGCTAAAATATGATGTAAATTAAAGACCAGCTGAATAATTATCAATTTCCTACCTATGATATTGTATTATATTTTGCAAGATGTTACTACTGGCATAAACAAAGTAAGGGGTTCATGATATCTCTGCACTATGTCATATAACAAGATGAATTTATAATTCTCTTAAAATAAAAATTAAAAACTTTTAAAGTACCAGTTAAATATTTTTTTAAATTAACTAGGGAAGTTCTGTTATTTATGGAATTTTAAATTTTCCAGGGAATGTCATTTTCATCCTAATATAGAAAACAATTCAGAATAACTAAGATCATAGATATTTCTAAATTCTTCAAAGAGCTGAGGACTGAAAAGGCAAAGAGAGAGATAACTAAATGTTGGAGAGTAAGGAGCCTCCCCTAGAAGAAAGTTAACTAGGACAGAATAGTGGGAGGTAGAGTGTGAAAAGCAAACAATTGACTTTCTAATTTACAGGAAACATGCTTAAAAAGGTAAACACACAAACAGGTTGAAATGAAAAGGATCGCGAAGATGTTCCATGGAAACAGCACAAGAAAAGTACAATGGCATACTGCTACCAAAGTAAACTTTAAAAAGTGAGCTTTCCTAATAATAAGCCCAGCAATTCATCAAGACTTCATGAAAGTCTTCATTGTGTATAAAACTGATAACACTGTTCCCAGATTTGTGAATCCAACCTGACAGATACAGGAAATTGACACATATACCAATACCCAACAGAATGATCAAGCTATAGGGCAATAGCATTGATATCACATGTAAGTAGTTTTGCTGAAGTTCATACAATGACTGCAACAGTACATTGACGGTAAGCTGCCAGTGGTACAGGCCCAACTCAGAAGAAGATGTGGAACAAGGGACCTGTCCGCCATCAGACAGATCTTGACTGACAGCAGACTGTACCAGAAAAAATGTTGACTTGTGTTTTATTGACTAGGCAAAACATTCAACTGTGTGGACCATAACGAACTATGGATCGTATTGAGAAGAACGGGAGTTCCAGAACATGACATTGTGCTGATTCAGAACCTGAACATGAATCAAGAGGTAATTGTGCAAACAGAACAATGGATACTCGCCTGATTTAAAAATCAGGAAAAATGTTGTATCCTCTCACTAAATTTCATATGCTGAGTAAATTATCAGAGAAGCTGGATCCTATGAAGAAAAATAAAGCATCAGGATTGGAGGAAGGTTTGTTAATAACTGATGAATAGAGGTGGTTCACTGGAGGCTCCTTTCCTATGTAGTTTCCACAAATGAATCTTGGGCTCCCACTCTCATTCATAGCCGTCTGCAAACAAGATTCTCACAGTTTAGGCTCTGATAGTAATCCCTCCTTCGACTTCGGATTATGTCATTTATGAGCCTTCAGTGACTGATGATGGTGTGCTTCTTCCACAACATCTCACTTAAATGGCTGCTTGTTTGGAGAGAAGCCTTTGGGACTCCAGACGTTATTTTCAGTTAGAACCTTGTCAGTTGATCCCCCCTGTGATGCATGCAAGACCTGATTCGGTTTTTAACGTTTTCTGTATTTTGGGTTTGTTTTGATTTTGATTGTTCATAGTAGGGTGTATTTCAGAGGTGTTATGTCATATGAAACCCAGGATTAATGACCCTAAGGGACAGTAAGTAGAATAAGGGTTTGGGGTTGGCGGGGCGGTAGAGTGGTAGTGGTTGACAATGTCAGGAATCGAGAAAGAAAAAACTGTTTGGAAACTGACTGGTAGCAATTGTACAATTCTGCTTGAGGTGATTGAACTATAGGATGATATGATATATTAACTCTCAATTCACAATAATTTTTAAAAGGAATAAATAAATTCCTGAGTTAAAAAGAACACACGTTGATATACAGATCACCCAACCTTACTTAATGAAAGTGAGGCGGGTTTGAAGCACTTGATGAAGATCAAGGATTGCAGCCTTCAGTAGGGATGACTGTTCAATGTAAAGAAAACCAAATCCTCACAACTGGACCAGTAGGTAATATCTTCACAAACTTAGAAAAGATCAAAGTTTCAAAGATTTTGCTTTACTCATGGAATCAATACTCACGGAGGCAGCAATCAAGAGATCAACTGATGCATTGCCTTGAGTCGATCTGCTGCGTAAGACCTCTTTAGAGTGTTGAAAAGCAATGATATTACTTTGAGGACAAACGTACACTTGACCTAAGCCATGGTATTTCCCATTGCCTGATATGCACAGGGAAGTTGTAGAGTCAGTAAGGAAAGGCAGGAAGAATCAACGCATTTGAATTATTGTTCTGGCAAAGAGTATCGACAGTGCCATGGTCTGCCAAGAGAAGAAACGAATCTGTCTGGGAAGACGTACAGCAACATTGCAAGGATGATGAGATTTAATCTAACCTACTTTGGACATGTCCATAAAACCAGTCCCTGAAGAAGGACATCGTGCTTGGTCATGTAACAGAGCAGGGGGGAAATCAACCAGGAAGACCTTTGACAAGATGGATTGACCCCGTGGCTGCACTGATGGACGCCAACATGAGAACAACTGTGAGAATGTCACAGCACGGAGAAGCGTTTTGTTCCATTGTACAGAAGGTTGCTATGCGTGCAAACAAACTCGGCAACACTACCAACAACAACAACAACAACAACCAGTATTACAAATATAAAAACCTTCTCTGAGTAATTAAAAAACAAGTCGATAAAATAGTCAGGCCAAAGAAGATTGCGCCAACAAAATCAACCAACTTGGCCCAATATATGTTTATTGGACATAATATGAACAGTTGACAATCATACATTCTTTCCAAGTGCATACAGAACACTCACCAACAAAGAGCCAAGCGAAGCTCTTACAAAAATCTCAGTGAATTGCAATAGATCAAAATGATACAGAGTGTGTCTTCTGATGACAACAGTGTTATATCAGAACTCAATAATATGGAGTAAGGAAATTAAAATTACCTAAAGGATTTGGTTGGGGCTTTTGTTTACTGAGATAGTTAACGTTTATCGTGCCAACCTGGCCAATAAACACATGTGGGATTAATTGAAGGGCAGAGAGATAAATGGCTCGGTGAACCTCACCTTTCTTGTCTCTTGCTCTTTGATCATCGGACTAGTGTGAGGCTGCCTTGCTTGTTCATTGCCTCAATTTGCAAGCTACACTACCTGTGGGACACCTAACCCGTGGATTGTGTCACTGTAATTTGAGGTTCCTTCGAGACCTGCTTCGCCACACCATTGGAATTTACATCTCTTGAGCTGGGGACTGTCGGACCCTGTCATCTGGCTGACTGTTGGTGACCTGCCTTGCTGTTTGCTGCCTGTGCCCAAATAGCCTGAATTGCTCTACAGAGGACTACCTGGCTGCCCTCAAGACTTGAAGGACTGCTAGTGTCTCACAACTGACTCACAGGAGTGAGTTGCACTGAGCCATTTGTACTGCTTTATCATTTAATTAACTATTTATTTCTTATGTTATCTATCTATATAAATATATATATATATAATTATTAGAGTTCTGGTTTTGTTTCTCTAGAGAACCCTGTCTAACATATTTACTGAGAAATAACGTCTGGGGGTTTGGAATTTCCCAATAATTAAAGTGTCTTTAATGAGGCCCCTAGATCATATCTGAAAGTTTATGCTAATAATTTGACTCATGTCATATCATTTGGCTTCAAAGAGTAGGGAGCAGGAGGTTTTGATTTTTTTAATTTATGAATCATTTTATTGGGGTCTCTTACAACTCTTATAACAATCCATACATCAATTATATTGAGCACATTTATACATATGTTGCCATCATCCTTCTCAAAACATTTTCTTTCTACTGGAGCCCTTGGAGGTATTAAACTTAAATCCAGCTAATCACGCCTACACAATGAGGTCCCAATAAAGTTTCTTGACATGGGAAGACCGTGGTTTCCTGTTTTATGATAGACAGCAATGTCTGTGGCAAGGTCCAAAACCCCAAACCTATTGCTATCTTGTGAATTATAATTCATATCAACCCTATAGGACGAATATTGAAAGTACTATGGACTTCCAAAAGAATAAACAAACCTGTCTTGGAAGAAGTACAGCAAGAATGTGCTATAGGAAAGAGTAGAAAACTGCTTCGTAAGTGTTCATCCACTCACTTATCAATTGTTTCATAATTTGACATTTCATATTTACAATAGTAAAAAGCTACGATTTTGCACATTAAGAACATACGTCTGCTAATATCAAATGGCACAGTTCTAGGCAAGAGAAGGTCAGCCTGTTGTGGCTGTGTGTCAACTTTTCTGGGCCATAATTCTGTATTTTGGCAGTTTAAAAATAATGACATTTTCACATAATGATCTGGTCTTTGAATCTAGCCATATAAATGCTAGGAATGGTAGTGATAAAACTGCAATCATAAGGAAAGCACCTTCAATGAGGCTTGTGAATTATTCTACTGAATTGCTGCATCTAAGAGAGTAGTGAGATCCAGTAGGCTAGAATGAGGGGACTACCCTTCTGCCCCAAAACTCGCAGGTGGTATCATGAGATGGTAGAAGGAACTTCCAAATTTGACCCAATAAACCAGAAATAAGAGTGTCCTAGTAAAAGTATCAGGACCATAGGGGAAGGGAGGAAGAAAGTCCCCATTAGCTTCAGCCCAATGGGGATTCCAGTGAATTGGAGGTAAGATAGACATCTTCTCTTCAAACTTTTAGCCACACCTGACACCAGCTGACCCTCCCATGACAGTCTCTACATCTAAGTTTGATCATTTATTGCAATAGCCACACAGTACTCACAGATAATACTCACATTTACGGAAATTTTTAGGGAAGTACAAGGCTACAGTTCAGGATCAGAAACAACTCAGGATGCAGTTCTTTGATTAGGACTGATTCTTCTTAGCTATGCCTGGAGGTTGGCTGCTCTCTGGCCTTCAGCCCCTCACCTCTTAGACCCCTCTGATCTCTTGTTCCTAAGTGCTTTAGCTCCACCAATAAGTGTCTAGAGGCACCCCACTCTAACAATGAGGCTCCTCCATAAAGATGCTCACTCCACGAGCCAGGAGGCCCATCCTATCATCTCCTGAAGTCTCCTAGTTCTGCTGCTTCTGTTACTGACATTTTTCTGTCACTGCGTCTTGCCATCTCTAATGTTACAGCTGTCTCCTGGGTCTAGGATGTTCCTACTGCATGGACCTTGGGATGAATTTTTCTCCCATTTCTTCTGCTTGGTGATATGTAGGACTCCAACCAACAAACACCTTATTTTTAGAGTACCACAAAATTATATGGTCATCTTACAAGGCCAGGGTGAGTAAGGCCATACAAAAGCAATCCATTACACTGCCCACCGCTGCTTATATCTGAGGGCCGGACCATCTAGAAAACGGAGCCCTCTGACCTGTGAGCTCTGACCTGGCTCAAGGTGGTTAGAGGTACAGGAGGCAGTACTCATCTGCAGCTGGTTTCAAAACAAAAAATAGAACAGAAAGAGCGAGACACAGTTGATAATCGGTTGATTGGATCATGCAATAGATCTGACTCATCTTTCCAGTTTGATGTCCCAGAAATGAAAACCGGAGATTGATTTGATTGGTATTAGCAAATCATCATAGGGAAATCTTTGAGCAGTTTTAAGTCAAACAGGCTTCTAAATATCCCAGGGGTCAATGAAGACATCTCAAGGGAAATTAGAAGTCCATTAAGCCTCAGCAACCCTTACATGGTAGGGGAATCTTATTGTCAGATGATTCAGAGAGCATCCTTTAAGTCGTGGGCCACAAAGACTGGGAGAAGCAAGGCCTAGCGAGAAAAACGATACTGAACGTAAGATTAGAGGTCCTGATGCTGTTTATTTATTGGCTGTGCGAATAAAAAAAAATAAAACCTCCTAGAGGTTGCATTTTTCCACTTGTAAAAAAAGACCAATAATACTTGCAACCTCCCATTTTTGTGAAGATTAAGTTCATTACTGGTAGTAGTCCTTGACTATCAGTGAGGGACAAACCACATTTAAGGTCATCGATTTGTTTGTAGTTATTGTGCTTTTTAAACATCTTATCATTAGTAGAATGTACTCCATACAAATTGTGCAGAGTGTAATTTGCTGGTCGTATTCTCAGATGTTCACTCACAAATGTACAGTTTTATGATTTACCTTTCAAAACTGTCACAATAGCAGGCTGTGAAATCAAGAAAAGCACTTGACTTCTATCAAAAGCGACTTATGATAGAATAAGTGCAATGGAACCCCATTGTCACCTGGAAACCACTCTACCTGCCAAAGCGCCTACCAAGTGTAGGGCGTGGTCCATCATAGGAGATGCTCAATAAATGCTCCATGAGGGGAACAGTAGCTTGGGGCTATCAAAACAATCTTCATCATTTTGCCTGGGGCTCAGCCTAGTGAAAAAGAGAAAGAACTACATTAATAGCAGATGAGAATTTCAAGTGAAACTTAACTAACCCAAGAAAGAATGCTTTCAGAATAATGGAAAGGAGAAAAGAAAAGATACATTTTTGCAGGGTGCTCTGAGTTGAGTAAAGAAATTGTGTGTTCAGACTCTCACACGCTCTCTCTTTCCGAAGCAACACATTCCAGCTCCTTAAGCAAACAGTATTTCCACTTCATTGTTATTTACAGCCATAGCCTAAAGCACAAAGATCAGACTCAGCCTCTGATTCAACTAAGTTTTATAAAGAATGACAAAATAATTGGTAAAAACATTTCAGCTTGGGTATGTAAAATAGAAAAAAACAAAGTAAAAAACGTTCAAAGCACAATGGATTTGGGGGAACAACACTGTCTCTTCTCTTTGGCATTTTTCTCAGATTCATAGCTTGGCTGGGTGACAAAGACCTGTCCATCAGCTGCAAGCCCGAGCCTATCAGCCTTACAAATCAGAGTTAATAAAAGTCAATCAGTGACGGTTTAACTTGCTTGCTGCCGCCTGAAGCAGGATTCAGCCCTAGTGTCTGTCACCCACTTAGGAAACACTTTCTATGCTTGCCTATAAATGCTAAAAATTTACACATCTACATTTCTTTGGATAGGAAAAAGCCATTTCTATAAATATGTACTAGCTCAATACGGATGCATAGGAAACTCCTACAGCTAATGTATAGACATAAACCTAACCCTCCAACATCCTAGTGCATGGAAAGATGAAGTCTCCTATATAGAATATATTTATACATATACACATATATGTATGTGTATTAGTCTGGGTACTTTGGAGAAACAAATCCATGGCGACTCACGTATAAGAGAGAGTTTTATGTAAAGAAAAGGTGCATCACCAAAACATCCCAACCCAATGCTGCCCAAGCCCATAAGTCCAACATTAACCCATTAACCCAACACCAGTCCACAAAGTCCTCCACCTCACAAAACAGAGGCAATGATGCCGACTGCAGGAGGAAAGCTGAGTCCGTGAACGTGTAAGCATCTCAACACTGGCAAGGGTCTCCACACGGCTGCTCCAGCACTCAGGGCTGCATCGGGATAGATCCATGCGGCTTCTCCTTGGGGATGTCTTGGAGGAAGTCAACCTTGCAAGCTGAAGCAGGGAACTGCTAAGGCAGCTGCACCCGATACAACCATCACAAAACAAGAGACCCGAGAACTAGAAAGGCGAGGCTTCACCACCCATTTATCCCTCCGCCTTTCAACCAGTCCCACATGTGATTATCGGCCAGGCTGGCACAATTAACTAACTCAGTATGTATATATACATATATAAAATAAATAACTATATGTACAAAGAATAAATGCTGGTTATTGTGTGTGTGTACTTCAAAAGTTCATGGAAAATAGAATTAAAATATAACAAAGTTTTTGCATATATGTTTACAAGTATGAGCTTATGGGGCTTCAAAAGATTGTATATATTTATGTGTATGCCTTTTGCCTTGTGGATCTATACTTTTATTTTAAAAAGCACTTATATCTGAACTGCTTTGAATGTATGTTGGCTTGTGACATTTTCAATAAATTAAAAACTAATGTCCATAAATTAAAGGGTTTCATTGCTCAGATGCTTAGAACAATATCACCCAAAATGATGATAGATGAAACATTTCCATCAAGCCCACTCCAGTTTATGGAGATGCCGTGTGCACCGTATAGAACTGTACTCCATGGGGCTGTAAATGGATTTTTTTTTTAAGGTAGATCATCTGGCCCTTCTCCCAAGGTGCCTCTGGGTGCACTTGACCTCCAACCTTTCAGTTAACAGTAATGCACGGTGAACATTTGCACTGCCCAGGGCTCCAAGATGACATTGGGTCTGTGATCCATAAACCATGAGGGCTCTTGTCTGACTGCATCTTATCCATTACTTTATTTACCTACACAAGCAACAGCTGGATGCTTTACCGAAACTGGGAAGGAGTGTCGATAGCCAAACAGCTCCATTCCCAGCTGCTAAAAGGGCAAGTTTGTTTAAAAATCATTTTATTGGGGCTCATACAACTCATCACAATCCATACATATATGAATTGTGTAAAGCACACTTATACATTTGTTGCCTTCATCATTCTCAAAATTCACTTTCTGCTTGGGTTCCTGGAATCAGCTCCTCATTTTCCTTTTTCCCCTCCCCCTCCATCCCCACTCCTCCCTCCCTCATGAACCCTTAATAATTCATAAATTATTATTTTATCTTATCTTACACTGCCCGACGTCTCCCTTCACCCACCCTTCTGTTGTCCATCCCCCAGAGAGGAGGTTAAATGTAGATCCTTGTGATCGATTCCCCCTTTCTACCTCCCTTTCCCTCCCAGTATCGCCACT
>NW_022103915.1:92933521-92946875 GCF_000313985.2 Echinops telfairi
GAGCACAGCTCTTTTCTGACAAACATGCAGTGGCGACAGCATCAAAGTAGAATACAGCATGTGCTATTGCATTCATTTAACAAATATCTGCTCAATGACTACCAGGTGCCTTTTACTCCTGTGCTTATAACTCACATATAAAGTTAAGCTATGCATGCAATTTTAAGTGTCTTCGTTGTTGCTGGTATTGTTAGCAGCTGTCAAGTCGACTCCAATGCATAGCAACTCTACACGTATGACAGGTCCCATCTCAAATGCCTGCTCTTAGAACCATATTTTTAAAGAGGTATAAAAGAAACAGCTGAAATAAATGTCAATTAATACACTTTATTTTAAACAGTGGTGTCAAATAAGCTCATTTTAACATGTAATCAATATAAATACCTACTAAAGAGATATTTTGCATCACAGTTTGGATCATCCACATTTCAAATATTCATAGTCACATGTGGTCAGTGGTGAACATATTGAATAGTACATTTCTAAATCTAAGAGATACAGCAGTAAACAAAACAAAAAAAACCTTACCCTTAAGGATAATAGTTTTTGTGGAAAAGACTGACAGTATATAAATAAATTGAAAATGCCAAGTGGTTAACATGGCCTAGAAGTCCATATGTGATTTGGACCCAGCCACTTGCAAACCTCATCCTCTTGATCTTCCACTGCATCCCTGCACTTACTGGACTCCAGCCAGCACAATGCCCTTTTGATCTTTCCTCGAATGAGCTTGCCCATGGCCACCTCAGGGTTGTTGTTTTTATTCATCCATCTGGAGCTCCCTTCCCCAAGATATAAAATCACTTTAAATGTTTTTTAAATAATGTATGTAATTATGATAATAGCTATCAAATGCATACTGTTTGCATCACAGATATTTTTCTCCAATAAATTTCTCTACAAAGTAGTATGTTCTATGATTATGTGCAACATATAGGTAAGGAACCTCCATGTCTTGTCTGTTAGGTTGTTGGACAGCTGCGTTGTGTATGTGATTGTCATGCAAGAAGCTACAGTGCTAGTATATCAACTACCATCCAGGTGATCCATGATGAAGATGTTTCCGCAGGGCTTCAACACCAAGAGAGACGAGAAAACACAGCATGGTGATCAACTTCTAATAACTATGGCTTGACAAAATTACGGATAATGATTGAACATTATGCTACTGTTTTGCTTTGGATACCTTGTCCAAGAAAACAAAACAACATAAAACAAAACAAAAGACTGTCATCAATTGATTCTGATTTATAGTGATAGAACTTAGTACTCCTGTGACTATAAATCTTTATGGTTATAGACAGCCTCATCTTTCTTCTATGGAATGGCTGTTGTATTTGAACTACCACTCTTGCAGTTAGTCGACCAATGTCTAACATAGAGAATCACCAGGGTCCCTTTTGGACACACCCTCTGGAAGAATTCACTGCTGGAGGAAGAGATCATGTTTTGTGAATTAAAGATCCAGTGAGGACGAAGGACGGCCTCCGTGAGACGGATTGGCAAGGTCCATTCCATGTGGGACTTGGACAGGTTGGTGATCGAGAGGATGACACACGACTGGACACCATTGCCAATCTGTTGTGTATGAGGTCTTCATGAGCTGGAGATAACTTAAGAACAACTATATAACTATGCAAACTATTTTTTGATCATTTTATTGGGGGCTCATACAACTCTTATCACAATCCATACACACATCAAGTGTGTAAAGCACATTTGCACATTCATTACCCTCATCATTCTCAAAACATTTGCTCTCCATGTAAGCTCCTGGCATCAGCTCCTCATTTTTTCCCCTTCCATCTCCATACCCCCCTCCCTCATAATAAACCCTTGATAATTTATAAGTTACTATTTCGTCATATCTTGCCCTGTCCGATGTCTCCCATCACCCACTTTTCTGTTGTCCGGCCCCCAGGAAGGAGGTTATATGTAGATCCTTGTAATAGGTTTCCCCTTTCTACCCCACCCCCCTCCACCCTCCCAGTATCGCCACTCTCACCAATGGTCCTGAAGGGATCATCCGTGCTGGACTCCCTGTGTTTCCAGTTCCTATCTGTACCAGTGTACATCCTCTGGTCTAGCCAGATTTGTAAGGTAGAATTGGGATCACGATAGTGGTGGGAGAGGAAGCATTTAAGAACTAGAGGAAAGTTGTATGTTTCATCATTGCTACACTGCACCCTGACTGGTTCGTCTCCTCCCTGTGACCCTTCTGTAAGGGGATGTCCAGTTGCCTACAGATGGGCTTTGGGTCTCCACTCCACACTCCCCCTCATTCAAAATGATATGATTTTTTGTTCTCTGATGCCTGATATCTGATCCCTTCAACACCTCATGATCACACAGGCTGGTATGCTTTTTCCATGTGGGCTTTGTTGCTTCTCAGGTAGATGGCCACTTGTTTACCTTCATGTATTTTAAAGAACTTGTTTGTATGCTTTATTTAGCTATTTCCCTAGTGTTCAACTATTTTTTCATTTTAAAACTTTTATGCACAAAGAAACACTGAGTACCTTCAAAACTAAATCTCCGTGCCTACATCTATTGCCTTTGGGTCTATTTCTGCAGACAGAATAGTTGGATTAAAATCTGGGAGCACTACTAGGACCTGGGGATAGCTTGTTAACTTGCTCTCTATTAAAGTTACAACTCTAAAGCCAAATTTATACAGAAAGAGGCCACTAGGAACTGAGAACAGGAGATAAAGTGCTAAACTATTGAGAACCCTGGCCCAGCCACGTTGACATAAACCTAGCCAGATCTAGTTCACTTGCCTTCATTGGGGATCTAGCTGCCTCCGTATTTCAAAAGAATATCTGGTCCCAAGTGTTTTTTTTACCAACAAGCTGTTCATCATGTCAATTCTGACTCACAGTGACCCCGTGGGTGCCAGGCAGAAAATGTGCTTCCTATCATTTTTCAATGCTGATTTTCAAATGTCTATCTACTTCCAAAAAACAGCCATTGAAAAAGGAAGGAAGGAAGGAAGGAAGGAAGGAAGGAAGGAAGGAAGGAAGGAAGGAAGGAAGGAAGGAAGGGTGAGAGAGAAGGGGATGAGAGGTGACAGGAGGGGAGAGGGGGAAGGAAAGAAGGAAGAATGCTTTGTAGAGCACAGCTCTTTTCTGACAAACATGCAGTGGCTGACTTGGAAATGAGTCAAAGAAAGGGGTTGGTTGATTTTGGGGTTTGTTGGTTACTTGCTTGAACTTTAAAACTTTGATTAACAGCCAGACATGTTAATTAACTACTGCATCACACATGGGTTCTATGCATTCATATTAGATCATTGTACTTTTTGTAAAATACCTGAAATATTTTTAGTGAAGAGATAGGAAGATGAGTTTAGAGTAGAAGAGAGACACAAAGTTTGGAGTCAGATTCGTGACTGCTGATTCTGACTCTGCTATTAATACACGGTTCCTTACTCACAAATTCTGGACCCACCATGCTGTGTAAGAGAAAAGGGTTTGTACATTGACCTCAGCTACATTTAAAGGCTGATATTTCTCATTAACCTTTAAGTCTTCCTTTTCATTTGGAAGAGTAAAAATGTATTCCAAAATACACATAAGAATTCTGATAAAAATTTCCCACATGATGAGAGTTGCCTGGCATAAATAATTCTGAATGAGATTGGGTTCTCTACTCTTCTGGTTTTTAAAGGCCATGTCTTATATAATGCTAGGAGAATAAACTTCTAAACAGATCGAGAAATATATTTTATTAGTAAAATAATATTATTTATTAGTAAAAATAATATTATTAAGGCCTCTAAATTTCTATATATGTGACAAATTCAAAGAGGAAATTACTTCTAATTCAAAAATATCACAAGTAATGGAGAATTACTTTTTTGCCTGCATTAGACATGACAACATTTATTAGACTTGGAATCAACAGTTAAATAATAAGCTTCTCTTTCATCTTCTCCCAATGAATAATGAGCTGTTTCATTGGACTTGGACTAATTTTGGACATAATATATTGGACCATTTTTCCTGGGTAGAATTCCAGCACAGAATTATATGCTGATAACTGAATGTAACAGTTGGCCTTCTATGCCTAGTGTAGAACCTGCCACCTATTCTAAAATACAGGACAGATTTTCTAGTACATTTTGCAGAAATGGCTTTCATGGGATTTGACAATATAAGAATCATTCATTGATCTAATTGTCTTCTGCCATGAAATTATGTTTAATGTTAGTAATGTGGAGATAGAAATATTACAAAATATGAACTGCTAAAAAGCAACTTAGAATGGCCTGGCAACTTCCAACCACTTGATGAATTAATGTTCAATTTTGATAAAGTTCATACAGATTGATGGAGCTAGTGGAAAGTAAATGTAATTCGTCCTAAACTTTATCATAGAATTCCACATGTTTAACTCCTAAATATAAGTGGGGATGAGAAATTCTCATCAGCAATGAATATCTTTGAAATAAAGATAATTACTCTTAGTGAAATATTTATTAGAACTGCTTCCTTATGAATATTCTCTCTTTTGCTGTTGTCTTCTTAATAGTATCTTGCTAGGGAATCAGAATGGTAAATAAATAAAATTTCACCGAAATATACATTATATTAAAATGTGTTCACATACAAATACATGGGCACACACAATTTTACTTTATTCTTCTGGCTTTTTTAGGAACCGTATTAACCACATAAAATATTCTGAAAGTCATATTTTATCAAGCTCTCTTTCTCCTACAGAGAAACTATAGTTTCCCAATTTTATTAAGTATTATGAGTAAATATTTTAGCGTAAATTAGAAATTTAAAACTAATTGGACAAAATTCATCTCTTTTTAACACTTCTATTGTGAATTAGGTGAAGATTTATAGAAGAGGTCTGACATTTACACTAATAATTCATATTCATTTTGTTCAAATCATCCACTGTAATCACCCAAAAGTACTACTTCTTCAAATGTTTAAAGGAAACAAAGAACTTACACTAGAAAGTCTGAATTCCACCTTCTAGCCCCTTGAACTGTGAGAAAATAACGATTTTGTTAAAGCCAATGATATGTGTTCTTTCTGTGGTAGTACCACTAGATAATCAGAGAAACCTGTTGTACAACTCAAGTAATGCTCTTGAAATTACTGTCCATTGGTTTATCTCGCAAATGAGACAAGGACTTCTGCTATCATCTTGAGATGTCATCTACTACTCAATAGCCATACTTCAGGAGCCTGGTGATGGCATGTTCATGCGTGGAGTTGCAATCTGTAAAATCAGCACTTGGGCCAGCAGCTCCGTGAGACAAAGACGGGACTTTCTGCTCCCATTAACAGTTACAGAGTCTCAAACTGTCAAGGGCAGTTCGACCCTGTCCTGCAGGTTTGCTAAGAGTCGGGATTGACTTGGTGCCAGGGAGCTTGAGTTTGCGTTTAAACCATAATCCATGTTATGCTGAATTGTAGAGTATAGCCTCTGTGCATGTAGTCATGATCTCTTTCGGGAGGGAGTTCTGTGACAGGATGCATTTTGGACACGACTGTACTAGAAGGTGCACTTTTATTTTCCCTGGGGGTATGGTGGGCTTAAAGAAAGAAAGAGAAAATTAATAACCTCTTTCTCCTGATTGAGATTTAGTAGACCCAAGACCTCCTTTGTTTTTGTTTTTTTCTTTGGACATTTATGGCTTCTTGCTCTGGGCCCTGCATTTGGCTCCCTTCTGCCTGACCTTCAGAGTTCAGACTTAACAGCACTCACAAGCACATAAGAAGAGTCCTTAAAGTTTTGTGAGTTTCTGTGAGATGTTGTCGCAAATGTCAGAACCCAGGGACTTGAGGGAATACACTCAAGGGAGGGGTGTGTGTGTGTGTGTGTAGATAGGGGGTGGAAGGAAATGGAATAACATCTTGAAAGAGGTGCACATTTGGGACATCTTTCATCTCCAGTTCCTTGGGACTAATCTAGCATTACTTCTCATAAAAGAAATTATTATCACACATCTCATCTTAAATGAATGCTGTAGATAATAAGCCTTGTGAAGGTCATCAAAATCAAGCAAAGCCTAGACAGAAGAGTCAGTCCAGTGATATGCTATCCCCTAACCCTGAACAAACAATGAGGTAGTATGGAATGTGACCCCAAAATTCTTCTTACAGGCCATTTTCTCCAGGAAGGCTCAGGTACATAGGGAAGAACCCATCATGTCTTTTTTTAATTTTTGGTCTTGACACTATCATTGCCCCATGAGGAAAACTAAGTATAACAATAATGATTATAGTAAATTGTTAAAGTTCACAACTTTTTACAGCTGAACTAAGTGAGTTGTGAGTGTTCTGGTTACTCCTCACAACTCAAGTTGTGAACTTGATAAAATGTCAATAAAATGATAAGAAGTCGAGCTTACAAAGGCCATCTGTGTGCAACTGGACATCCCCTTACAGAAGGGCCTCGGGGAGGAGATGAGCCGGTCAGGGGACAGTGTAGCCACAATGAAACATACAACTTTCCTCTTGTTCTTAAATGCCTCCTCCCCCAACTATCGTGATCCTAATTCTACCTTACAAATCTTGCTGGACTGGAGGAGGTACACTGGTACAGATAGGAACTGGAAACACAGGGAGTCCAGGACGGATGATCCCTTCAGGACCAGTGGTGAGAGTGGTGATACCAGGAGAGTCAAGGGAAGGTGGGGTAGAAAAGGGCAACCGATGACAAGGATCTACATATAACCTCCTCTCTGGAGGTCGGTCAACAGAAAAGTGGGTGAAGGAAGACTTTGGACAGTGTAAGATATGAAAAAATAATAATGACTTATAAATTATCAAGGGTTCATGAGGGAGGGGGGAACAGGGAGAGAGGGGGGAATGAGGAGCTGATGCCAGGGGCTCAAGTGGAAAACAGATGTTCTGAGAATGACAATGGCAACAAATGTGCAAATGTGCTTGACACAATGGATGGATGTATGGATTGTGATAAGCGTTATACGAGCCCCCAATAAAATGATTAAAAGAAAGTCAGGCTTACTCTAAAAGATGGAACATACTATCATTAAGAGATAGAACCAGAATTCAAGCCAAGATTATCTGGTTCCAGTGACCCAACTGAGAAATATAACAAGATAAAAAAATTCATCTTTCAAAGCTGTTACCTTACCCTGCAGGTAGGTGGACAAGGAAGTTGGCAAATATAGCTTATGTGAATACAATTCTTTATGCTCTCCATTATTTTTAAACTTCAAGTCGTTATTTGAAAATCTACAGTAAAAGAGAGTAGACTCCAATCATGATAAGGATACTGTTAACAACTCAAAGGTAATTCATACCTATTATGTGTAATGTACTATGCCAAGTAATTTCTATTTATTTGCTTATTGACTCTTCCCAGCAATTTTTAAGGTGTGTTATGTGAAAAACTGAGGCTTGGTTATATTTCTGAATAAATTCATACAAGATAAATAATAATTTGATATCCAACACTAGTTCTTTAATGATAAAATTGGAAGCCTCAATTATTCAATGTCTAACTTCTTACTGTTCTTTTATTTTACTATTCTGGTTTTCCTTACCCTGATATCTGAAAAAAATTTTCAGTTGTGCTTCCATTATAAGTGGTTTAAGAAAAGAATTGGAGGAAAGAAGAAATGTTGCTACAGTGTGTGTGTGTGTGTGTGTGTGTGTGTGTGTGTGTGTGTCTACAAACAAATATCAAAGTGCAGAATGAGTTGACAGAATAAGTTTTAATTTGGGGATTAACCACAATTGATGGGATGGTTCCCCAAGAATATTTAAAATTTCTTGCTATGTTTGTTAATTTTGACTTGAGGTTTATCTACTATAAACTCTTAGATGTAGAAGCGCAGTCAGCCTAAAAACAAGAGGCCATTGGCCATCATTTTCCACTGTCTATAACCCCAAAATCAAACCCAATGTTTTCTAGTTGCTTCTGAATCATAGAGATTCTATAGAACCAAGTAGAACTGCTCCATAGGGTTTAAGATGCTGTAAATCTTTTACAGAAGCAGACAGCCTCATATTGTACCTTGGTAAATTTGACCCAGGGTCCTTAAAGCTTCAGGCCCAATACTAACCCACTATGTCACCAAGCTTTTTAGACTTTGAAGAGTGCCTCATAAATGCTATTTTAATATGAATGAATCAAAAAGAATTTTGAAATTTTAAAAATAGTTTGACATTTTTTATGGTAATTTAAGAGAGACTAGATTAATGTTGCAGTACTATTGTGTGTGTGTGTGTGTGTTAACAACTCAAAGGTAATTCATACCTATTATGTGTAATGTACTATGCCAAGTAATTTCTATTTATTTGCTTATTGTGTGTGTGACATTTTGAAAAAATATTGGTTTGGGCCTGAAGTATCTAGGGACTTGTAATATATTTCCCCTTCAGCTATCTTTGAAGAGCTAGCCAAATTCTCAGACCATAGTCTAGTCCTCCATGTTATTTTGACTTTTAGCCAGATCTTCGAAGTCAAGATGATAAGAGATAATCATCTGGGTAATTCTAATCTTCACTTGAGTTATGTTGGCTTCTATTTTCTACTTTGTTTTCAGTGTGCAGACTGAGTTTACAAAAGCCAGACAACTGTAACATAAGTGTTGTTTTTAGCAAGACAACTACTCTTAAACATAAAGCACACAAACTGAATAAATGGTGGTTTTGATACATTCCTGTAGAAATATAATACAAAACAAAATGTCATTGCTGTCAACTCAACTATATGGTGCATTTCACAACTAACCAAAAGGTAGTTGTTCAAACCTACTCATGGTTTTCTGATTTTATAAAGATTAGAATCAAGAAAACCTTAGGGAATATAGTTCTATCCTGGCATACATGGGATAGCCATGCAATGGAAATATAAATTGGTATCATCATTTTAGGGAACATTTTGACAATAATTGTAAATCTGAAAATATGAATGTCTTATGACTCAAAATGTTTTTTGGGGGGAGTAGGTACTAATGATATTTGGGGGGTTAGGTATAACAGAGAAAAGGCTTGCACCTGTGCACAAAAGATAACGACTAAGATCAGAACTGATTAATACAATGATACTATTCCAGTTAAAATGAAAGAATAGTCTTCCTGCAAGATGGTGACTGAGTAACACACACCAGAGGGACTCCACAGAAATCAACACAGGGGAATCATTAAGAGGGAATTTCTACAAGGCTGGGTTGCAGAAGGAGCATCCTTAAGTAGGCACAGATCCACTAGGTTTTGAGGATTTGTGGGCTTTCAACTTGCCACTGTGAAGGTTGGCTAGGGCTTGACCTTAACCCTGCCACAGTCTCGGTCAGATCCAGGCTCCTTCTGCCAGCCCAAGGTCTTTATCTCAATACAGCCACAGCTTGTTGCCACCTTGGGGCAGGATTTAAACCCCTCCAGCCCCACAGTCAGGCAATCAGGACTCAGCTTTATTCTTACTTTTTTCCCTCTCTCTTCCTCTTTCCCCTCACAGTCTCAGCTGGCTCTTTTTCTTTCTTTTTTCTCCCTCTTCTCTTTTCTCTCACACCCCACTGCCAACCTCCAGGCCACTCCTCTTAGCCTAGAGTGATAATCACATACAGTGAACCCTCGCCACTTTGCGCTTCGACTTCCGCGGCTTCACTCTATCGCGGTTTTTGCGTAACAGTGCATGCTCTGTCATTACTGCCACTGATTGGCTCATACTGTACACGCTTCTGTCTGCATCGCTACGTATCAGAGCTACGTATAAGATGCATTTTTGCTTTTGTACAGTGTACTGTAATTGTTTACGATTTTTAAGAAATTTTATCTAAGCCCTATGATGGCTCCTAAATGAGCTGCTTCTTCTAAGCCTTCTGACAATAAAAATAAGCACCAGAGGAAGATGCTCACCATCCAGGAAAAGGTAAAACTTTTGGATATAAGGAATCCTACTTCGCGGAATTTCATTTATCACGGTAGGGTCTAGAACCGATTAACCGCGATAAACGAGGGTTCACTGTATACTTGAGTAGAAGCCGACCCGAATATCTGCTGAGGCACCTAATTTTACCACAAAAACTGCATTAAAAATGTACTGAAAACTTGGATTATACACGAGTATATATGGTACACCTGCCATTGCCATCTACCCAGGTGGGGGAACCCCACCCTCTGCAGGTTAACAAATGGCTGGGAAAATCCCACCCACCTTCTTCCAGGGAAAATCATGCCCAATAAATCATGTCCACCTTCCTACAAGGGAAATCCCACCAGACCACCTTCTGTAGCACAATACATGACTGGGGAAAGCGTGCCCAACTTCTTGCAGGGAAAGTCCCACCCACGTGGTTGGAAGAGCTCCTTCCCATCATCTGTGGTACCACATGACAGAGGGAACTTCTTCCTGCCTGCCGTAGTGCCTCACATGGCCTAAGGCAGCTCAACCAACACTCTCCAGTGCTCCACGCTGCTGCAGGAACCTGTGCCCAATCTCCGCGGTGATCTAGCTGATCAGGGCTATTTTTCCAACCATCCACGATGCTCTACACTAAAGCAGGCACAACCACCAGCCTTCTGTGGTACTCCCATTGCAGCGGGAACCCCTGTATTCCCATTGCAGCACCCCAAGCAGCCACACCACCACAGCGTTTTGTGAGATCATCCAGTACAGCACCTTCCATGCAGGTCTACAACCAACCAAACCAGCATCTCCTGAGAGGACCATCCAACTTGCCCTCCAAATAGTAGAAAACGGGATGGTTTGGGAAAGAGTGCAGCCAAAGGAGGATAAAGTGGTAGAGAAATTCCATAGAGAAATTAGCAGCAGGCAGTTCAAATAAGCATTCCTACGAGTCTACCAGAGAGAGCCAGTGCTCTTCAACTCTCTGGAAAATGGCGCCAGGCTCTTCTAAAACAAAACAGCGCAAACAGCAATCAGCCCAAGTGACCTCAGTGAAAAAAAACAGGAGAAACAAAAGGCAATGGCAAAAGATGACCAGAACTTAACGACATACATAGAAGCAGACATTGATCTGCCACAGAAAGAAATTTTCATAATGCTGCTTGAAGTCATACATGATATGAGGGAAACTATGCAGAAAAGGGATGAAATGATAGAGGAGATACAGACAATACACCAAAGGGAAATACAAGAGATTAGGGACGAGATAGCAAAAACAATTAGCACATTCATGGACTTCATCAACCAACTGGAGGAGACAGAGAACCGCATTAGTGGCCTAGAGGAGAGACAAGAGCTATCTATGTCTGATGCTGTGAAGAGGAACAACAGCAGAATAATTGGATTACCAGAGGAAGGCACAACAAAGAAGTCAATGGCAAAAACAGTGAGAGAATTTTTGGAGGAAAACTTCCCCAGTTTAATGAATGAAAACCAGGCAACCATTCAGGAGGCTGAAAGAACACCAGCTAGATTGAATCCCAAGAAGAAATCAACAAGGCACATAATAGTTACAGTATCCAACTTGGAGGAAAAGGAGAAAATCATGAGAGCAGCTAGGGAAGAACAAGAAATCACATATAAAGATTCCCAAATAAGAATATGCTCAGACAAATCAGCAGACACTATGAAGAAGAGAAAAGAGTAAAGTAACATATTCCAAAAATTGAAGGAAAATAATATTCTACCCAACCAAATATTCTACCCAAGGATATTCTACCCAACCAAATTATCTATCAAGATAGATGGAGAAGTAAGAGTCTTCCCAGACAAGGAAAAACTCAAAGAATACACTAACAGAAACTTAGCCCTACAAAAGATCCTCACTGACCCAGTATGGGCAGAAGAGCAGCACCCACAGAGCACAAATAAGAGACAACCACATAGAACAATCTCACCCAGAGGGCAACAAAGAGAAAACAGCCCCCAAGATAGCATTGGCTTAAGGGTGGAAAGAAATCAGGAATGCAACACACACACACACACACACACACACACACACCACACTGATAAGAAAGGGAGGTAGGAAAACCCAACACAAAAAGTATAAGATGACATCACAGAGACCACAGATGGATGTAATAACCCTGATTATCAATGGACTAAACTCAGGCATTAAAAGGTTGAGGCTACCAGACTGGCTTAGAAAACACAACCCATCAATCTGCTGCCTAATGGACACACATATCAAGATTACAGAAAAAAAGTTGGCTGATGATTAAAAGCTGGAGGAAAAGGAACCAAGCAAATAGCAATTCAAAAATAGTAGGGCTTGTAATCCTAATCTCACATAAACTGATCTCACAGTATAAACCATAAAAAAGAAATAAGGAGGGACAGTACTTAATGCTCAAGGGAATTATAGACCAAGAACTACTAAGCATTTTACACACGTATTCCCCAAGCAAGACACCCATGGAATATATTAACCAAATGCTCCAAACGATTAAAAAAGAAATCACAGGCTCAACAATTATGGTAGGTAACTTCAATAGACTGCAGTCTGAGAAAGACAGATTACAGGGAAAGAAACTCAACAAAGAGGCTATAGATCTAAATACTACAATTAGACTATTTGACCTGATAAAAATTACAGTACTCTCCATGGAAATACAAAAAAGTCACATTCTTTTCAAGTCCACATGGCACAAACTCAGAGATAGGTCACATGCTGGGGCCTAAGTCAAATCTGCATAAATGTAAGCACATTAATATAATACAGACCTATCTTTCTGACCACTGTGGCAAAAGGCTGGAAATCAAAAAAGGAGATGAAGAAGACAAAGGCAAACAATTGGAGGACAAATAACTCTCTATTGCAAAAGGAGTGCGTACTGGCCCAGATGAGAGATGAAATTAGGAAATTTCCAGAAACTAATGAGAATGAGAACACGACATACCAAAATTTATGGGACACAGCAAAGGCAGTAATCTGAGGAGTTTCATAGCAATACAAGCACAAATGAAAAATGAAGAGAGACTTAAGATTGAAATGTTGGCACAAAATTTACAGCAACTAGAGTAGAGTCAACAGGATAATGCTACTAATAGCAAAAGAAAAGATATAATAAAAATCAGGGCTGAGTTTCAGGAGAGGGAAAATAAGAAAACTATGGAAAAAAATTAATGCTGCTAAAAGTTAGTTCTTTGCTGGACTGGAAAACACTCCAGAAGGCCAACAAACAGTCCTTGAAATAACTACAAGCTTTTCTTTCTTGTGTTTTGTTTCATTTTTTGGTCATTGGTTCGTTGTTGTTGTTGTTTTGTTGTATATTGTTGCTTGGTTTTGCTCTGTCTTGTTTTTGTGCACGTTATTATCTCCACAGGTCTGTCTAAATAAGACAGGCTGGATGAACAATCGGGAGGAGAAAACAACAGGAGCGACAATTCCAGGGGGACATTGAAGAGGGGGAGGTGAGTGGAAAGGTAGTGGTGTTAACAAACCCAGGGA
>NW_022103915.1:92948639-92949452 GCF_000313985.2 Echinops telfairi
AGGAAAGCGAATTTTGGGAATAATGAGGGCAACAAATGTATAGATGTGCTTTACACAATTGATCTATGTATTGTGATGAATTGTATGAACCCCAACAAACTGATTAAGGGGAAAAAAAAATTAAATAAATAAATAAAAGGGAAAAAAAGAGTTATATGAGCTCCTAATAAAATGATATAAAAATGTTGGTTCTTTGAAAGGATAAAGAGAATTGATGGAACACTAGCAAACATAATCAAAGAAAGGAAGGAACAAATTTCAATAGCCAGAATGAGGGATGAAAGATTGGACATTACAACAGACTGTAATGAAATCAAAATTATAATTACACAGTACTATGAAGAACTGTACTCCAATGAATTCAACAACTTGGAAGACATGGACAAATTCTTGGAAAAACAATCCCTCCCTAGACTCTCCCCGATGGACGTTAAGAATCTCATCCCATAGAAAGAGAGGAAACAGAGAAGGTTATCTAGGGATAACCAACAAAAAATCCCCGGGACAGATGGCTTCACAGGAGTATTCTACCAGACATTCATAGAACTGACACCAATCATACACAAACTCTTCCAGAACATAGAAAAAGATGCCAAACTCCTGAACACTTTCTATGAAACTAGTATAGTTCTGATACCAAAACAGAAGAAGGATCCCACAAGAATCGAGAACTACAAATCAATATGCCTAAAGAACATCAATGCAAAAATCGTTAACAAAATATTGGCCAATAGAATACAAACGTACATAAAACTAATAATTCACCATGACCAAGTGGGATTCATACCAGGGATGAAAGAATGGTTCAACATA
>NW_022103915.1:92951336-92952390 GCF_000313985.2 Echinops telfairi
AATCCAAATTTCCATCAACAGATCAATGGATTAAAAAACTGTGGTACATACATACAATGGAGTATTATACATCCCTAAAAAGCAGTGATGAACGCATGAAGCACATTGCCACATGGAAAGAATTAGAGGAAATTGTGATAAGTGAAGTAAGCCAAGCACAAAAAGACAAGTACAACATGAGTCCACTGAGGTAAGCTTAAAAATGCAAAAGGGGTATAGGGAAAAAGCTACTGCATACATACATTCCTGGGGTGAGGTCCAGGTAGTATGGCCAGGGTCAGACACAATCCAAGGATACATATGGTAGCCAACTAAAAAGGAAGAATGGGAGAAGACATGGGTAGTGGTGAAACAGGGCACTACAACCCACCCCCAAGGGGAGGGTGTTGTTTATATCTCCATAGGTAAAGAAGGACCTGACTTCAACCCAGTGCTCCAAAATGTGAATGCAACATACCAGTATGAAGCAGAGAACCAATAGAGAGATCTGAGGGGCTAACCCCAATCCTAACTATGTGGACAGTCTCCCCTCCCCCTAGAAAATTTCACTTCAGAGGACAGCACTGAAGGTACCACTCAGGGAGAGGGATATATCTAATCAGAGCACAAATGAGCAAACAAAGGGGGAGGGAGAGAAAGTGCGGCAAATTCTGGCCCACCAAGTCCTGAGGATGATATTCCTGCTCAGTGAAGTTAATCTATAGGGCTGGCCCCACCATGAGACACGATGTCCCTCACTGACCCATAGAGATATGGGGACAACACTGGAGACACAGTGCGGGAATTGTGCCTTATCTGACCCCACCACACCAAGGTGACGCACTAAGGGGAGCAGAGCAACGAAGTCCCTGGGGAATACAAAAAATAGACTGTGGGGCCAGGGCATGGCAGCCCATTAGACTCAACCAGAAAAAACTCATAAAGGTCAACAAACAGACTGAACTATTAATAGGCTTTTCTTTTTTTTTGTCATTGGTTTATTTGTTTTTTCTTTTCTTTTGTTGCTTTGATTTGCTCTCTCTTGTTTAGTGCATATTATTATCTCTTCAGGTCT
>NW_022103915.1:92953428-92986026 GCF_000313985.2 Echinops telfairi
TAGAGGGATGGACAACAAAAAGTGGGTGAAAGGAGACATTGGTCAGTGTAAGACATGAAAAAAATAATGACAATTTGTAAATTATCAAGGGTTCAAGAGGGAGAGAGGGTGGGGGAGGGAGTGGGAAAAATGAGAAACTCATACTAAGGCCTCAAGTAGAGAGAAAATGTTTTGAAAGTCATGATGGCAATAACTGCATAAATGTGCTTGACACATGGATGTATGTCTGAATTGTGATAAGAGTTGTATGAGCCCCCAATAAAATGCATTTTTTAAATAAATAAAATGAAAGAATAAGCTCTATTGCATCACAATTGGTAAAACCCAACCATATAATATAGAGGAAACAAACAAGATGCCAAAATATGAATATGGTGCTAGGCTATTTTCAAAATATTTTAAAATTTGTAAAATACCGTGCGTTGTTTATGGTTGCATAAATATGTAGCAAGAGTGAAAAAAAAACCCAAAGAAAATATGTATATGCGTAAATTCACATTAGCCCTTTCCTTTGAGGAGAGAGAGAACAGAAAGGGTAGAGCAGGAATGCCTGGACATCCTCAATTCTATCTATGAGATTTACTTCTAACCAAAAAATGAAAAAGAAACACACACACACACACACACACACACAAATCTGAAGCGCAATGTTAAGATTTGATAAAGTTGCGGTGTGGGTCCATGGATTTTTATTACATTTTTCTCTGTACTTCTCTGCATGTTTGAAATATTTCATTATAAAATATATATTTTTAAATCATCCAAGCACAAGAATATTTCTCAGAGGAATCACTAAAGCAAGGAAAAATAAAACATCCAACTGTACTTTTTTTTTCTTATAAGAAGCAGTGAATTATGGAGCAAAGAATGCCTTATATTTATGAGAGGGATCCTTGTAAAGGATGCCTTGCATTTATAACTGCGTATACTTTTAAAAACCACTGATTATTCATCCTGAATTCCAGACAAAGATCTTCCAGATTGGATTTGATACAAGCTTATGCTCCCAGAAGTATTATGGTTAGCTCTGCTGAACGTTTTATTTCTTAGCAGAGCACTTCAGGAGTTCAGAGAGAGGATCACCCAGCTAGGCCAAGTTACTGCCCTGTCCTTTGAGCACTGGGGAGATAAGATACCTGCGGAAGTGGGTGATAGAGCAAACTGAATCCTTAGAACATACTTCTAAGAGCACAGCAATGCAAACATGTGTGTGCATTTTCCCCTTAAAACATCTTCGGAGTGGTAGTTGTGTGGAACAATGATCTGTTGAATTTAATTCACAGATCAAAGAGGGAGGAAATTAACCAACACAGTAAATTGATTATTTCATGGGTGACACAACCAAGGCAATGATTTATCTTAATAAAGAGCAACTTCCCTCTAGTCCTTAACTGAATTCCAGCCAATGCAATAATACTCGGCTGTTAATGACTTTGATGTTGATGTGGAAAAGTGAATGACTGCATAATCACTGAAATGGGACCTCCTCACAGTTGGAAACGTTTAAGCCAAATCATTTTGGACTGTGAAAAGAGCCCTGAGTGGTGGAGATTGGCTGGGTCCCAGCTCTTCAGTCTTAACTAAACAGGGCCTGAAAACTTTATCATATTGCACTGCTCTGGGCTGGACCATAACTCTGACAGCTCACAGGGACTGGAGTTTAATGTACATGACTGGGGCCTCACAGAGGAAAAAAAGAATTCCAGGGCTTACAGCACCGATAATAAATACATGTCTATCAACATTCAGCTGAAAGTGTCATTAGTTAAATCCGTCTTTGGGAGAGGGAATAGAAGAAAGGAAACAGAAGTCAACCTAAAAAAAAAAAATTGAACCCAAAGCTTATTTTTATACCCCATGTTACTAAATATGGCTTAAGAGCTTGCGAGGCAGCATGAGTCATGGACGGCAGTCTCCGCCTTCTCCCCCCTCCATTCGCAATCTCTAAATAATAAAGGGAACTAAAATTAGAGAGATTTTCAAGTATGTTTGTTTGATGATTATTATTTGAGCTACGGCTGAGCTATCTCTGAGGACAGGCAGCACTCTTGGGAACATTAGTGACTCCTTTCTTCTTTTTTTAACTTATAAATAGGGGAAAGGAAAGTAGCCCCCAAAGGTCTCAGCTCATTCACCGTAAGCCAACCCGATCGATTTCCTCTTGTGCGAATGGATAACATCAGCTTCCTAGATTTAAATTATGACATCCAGGTATTATAATTCTAGTCTTAGAAAGTCCCTCCAAAAGCGCCACCCTTCTCCCCATCTTTTTCCTCTACCCCCATCCACCATCTCATCACCTTCCAGTGTCCCCAGATACTCCCAGCAGAAAGTTCTGCAGAATTGTCCCAGTGAGCCCTGACCAAAGTGTGCAGCCACAGCGCAGCGACCTGGCGACATGGTCTCAAGAAACACAGCCACAGGTACGGCCGGGGGAGTGCCAAGCACTTGCCTTTTTAAATACCACAAAGGCCCCGGCCTCAAGAAGTCCAAAATATCTGATACTGATCATTGTCTTCAAGGTTTTCTTTCAGGGGCAAGGATTGTTCAATTGCTCCTCGGGGCCTGCAGCTGGGGCTGACTCAGAGTGCAGCTCAGGAAAATGCCCACATGGCAAGTTTAGAAACTCACTTGTGGCTTTGCCACCAGCTTCCTCCTTTTCTCTCCTTCGAATCCACGTCGAGCCGTTTGACACTGAAGTCCACCTTTTCCTGCTGGCAATCTGGCATGGTGGCGTCCAGGTCACTTTCACCGGAGCCTGGAAGACCCTCAAAGATTTCCCTTTGGTTCGGCCATTTCCTTATATGCGATCTCCTGGGAGGAACTTTCACAGGGTCTGTTTCTTCCCCCACCCCCTTTCTTTCTTTCCTTTCTTTGGGGCTTGTTTGCCTCCCTCCCCCCTCAACTGTGTCCTGCAATGCACACACAGTTCTTTTGTTTTATTGCCTATCTTCAAGTTCAAGCTGAAGCCAAGTGCTTTTCATTTTTAGCTGTGTTTTGCAAGCCTGGACTTTCAGGAATATATGTTATGAAAGCAGGGAAAGAAAAGACTTTTGTGTCATCAAAACCATAATAATTATGTGTCAAAGATAATTACTGCTTGGTGTGTAATACATCTAATACCAAGTGACAGAGAAAGTAGTCTACCGGCAGACAAGGGTAACTGCCGGCTGGTTGAAATCTGATATAAAATTAACCACCGGGCTCAAGCTTGCTGCCCACTGGAATTTCACCAGATAAAGGCCAACTCCACCCCTAGCTCTCACCCCACCCCCCAAAAGAAAGAAATTCTTAGCACTGGTGAGTTTATTTGTGTTTGTGGAACGTTTTTTAAGAAGTGCTTATATTGGGGATCTGTATAAAAATCAGTGTGTTGCTAATAATGACATAAAGTGACGTTTCAGGTGACAGAGTTACAGACCCCATTGGGGTGATTATTCGAGGAATAGGGTTATAAATAAAGTAGATGAGAAACACAGTAAAACTCTGGGCGATAAGAATGAGATGCTTCTGAACCAGATGTGGTGGCAAGTGGGCTCCGTAGAGCATAGATTGGGAAGCTAAGTCTTATCTGAAAAACTGAAGCCTGAAGAGCCAAGCATGCGATCGTTCAGAGACGGACTAGCTTACGAACGGAGCAAAGGGAAGTAAAGCCACCCAGGGAAATGTCCCTGTTTTAAACTCCGAGTGAAGGAGACTGAGAACAACTGTTCAAAAGGGCAAGCTTGAGAATTCTGCCCAATGGCTCTTTCTGGGTAACTGTGTAGATAAGGACAGAGCCTGGCTTCTTTAGCACCGTGGCCTCCCTGCCACGTTTCACCAGGAGCAACGTAGCTGTGCCAGGGAAACACTGGCTCATGCCCAGCAGAGGCCAATGCTGTTTGCCAAGAGGCAGGGCTGCTCTGTTTAGACATCATGTGGGCTAGACCTGAAGCCTACCTACCTACCTACCTCATCAGCAGCAAAAACTGTCTCCGGAAGAGCAGAAGATGAGGCAAAAGTTAGAAAACGGATCAAGTTTTCCAAACAGCTCCCTGTTTAGCTGAGAGTACGAAAGAACCCCCCGGATGCTTCCCCAGGCTGCTCACTCTTCTACATCTAAAGGGCTTTGACCAAATTTGAAAACAGGGGCCCAAGAGCCAATGTTTCCAGTCGGTGGAATGGACCTGTTGGTGTTGTGGATTATGTGTTGGGCTGTGAACCACCAGGTCAGTAGTTTGAATCCACCAGCTCCTCTGAGAGAAACCCATGGGGGGCAATGCCAACCTATCCTGTTGGGTAGCGATGAGCCAGAATGAACATGAGGTCAGTGATTGAAAGAGGGCACAGTGGAGGTTCAGTGGCAGAAATGTTACCTTCCATGTAGGAGACCTACTTCCAATCGTCCACCCACGTTCTGTGACTGACGTCACCACTCACCTATCAGGGCCGGCGGCTTGTGCACCCCCCATGACACCGAATAGGTCTCCTGGGAGCTGCCAGTCTATGAATGATCAGGAAGGAAGGCTTGGTGATTTGCCTCTGAGCAATCAGCCCGTGAAAACTTACTGGATTACAATGATCCAATCCCATTTCACATGGGGTCGCCACGACACAGACCAACTGCACAGCAGTTAAGAGTAACAGGGACACCCCTGTGGTTCCAAGGTGACCGGTGGCAGTCTGTTCTGTACTGTCAATCAGAACCAGCACAGTATTGTCTCTGCATTTTAAAATTGAGTATGTATTGCATTCACACTCATCTCTATAAAAAGACCTGCTACCACGTTATTGGAATAGATCATTTTGATTGAGTGCTAAAGTGCTCCTCTTCCATTTAACTGTTCTCCATCAAGTAATCAGGAATCCTTCATTGACTTTAGAGGTTACCCTCTTGAAAAGTACTAAGATGGACAGAATGATATTGGACAAGCCTGAGAACCAGAAGATTGTCCAAGTGGTATTAAGCATATATCTATACCTGATAACAATAAATAAAGCTTCTAGAAAGCATCCGATTTCAGAAAACCTGAATGATGAGCATGAGAAATCTTTTCCAGGTGGTGACCATGTATTTGTTTAGGATGTTTAGATGTTTAGGATGTCAGAAGTTTCATCATCACGACTGGCTGAGGCAGTGTTTGTTACAAATGTCATGCAGTATAACTTGAATCAGGCTCCAAACAAAATCAGTCATTCTTCCGCATTGGATTCAGTGTCCTTTGCTTTTGAGTCTCTGTTTATTGTTATTATTTCCATGTCGTCCATATGGAACTATCTCTCTGTTTCCTAAGCACCAGCCTGGGTAAGGATGTATATTACTGGTGGCCCCCTTACCACACTTTGAAAAGGGAGAACATAAACCATTTGCCTCTGTATTATTCTACAGATTGTAATACATGGTCTGCTGTGAATGTATAGGGGCCAAGAGAAGAAACTGGGTTGAATTTCATAGAAAGAGAAAGATTTTCTTTGAAAATATCTGGTAAATGAATAAAAACCCTTTTTGATCTCAAACCCCAAACTAATGAACAATAGCAAATTTACCTTCTCTCTTGACCAATGAGAGTTTAAGGCAGACACTGAAACTGTTTTGGTTATTAATAACAGAGATTGAAAAGAGGCAAATGATAAGCTGAAACATAAAAAGAAGGGAAAATGTCCAGAAATTTCTAAAAGACATATTCTGGCCTCCATGTCAATGTGTTAGACATTTCTTTACTATATATTATATATGTATATATTTTTAAGCCTGGTTTGCTCAATGCAGATCACTATATTGAGTCCCCATTGTTTTGCTTCTATGAAAAACATCATAGCATGGTGTTTGTATTATTTAAATGCCTGACCAAGAGGTTATTTTTTTCAACAAAAGAAAAAGCAAAACAGGCTATTGAGTGTGTGTGTATATAAATATGAAAATATACTTATTCTCATAATGTAAAAAATAACTTATATTCCAGTAGTATTCTTAGTAAGTCATAATTAAACACAGACTCTTTGGTAGCATATAAGATACAAGACTAATGCAGAGTCATGTAAGTGAAAGAAAATTAAATGTCACTAATCTAAATAAAATTTTGGCTCTTTAATCCCATGGATTCTTTAAACTCTTAACAACTAGAAAGCAAGTCATAAAGACTCCTGGCTAATTGTGTTCTATGAGATATTCACGTACAGTCAGCCAATCAAAATTCTGCCAAGCTATCACGATGCCTCACTAAGGTGAGATCTAAGGAGGAGCGCTAAAGGATGTTCACATAAGATTTCAAAATTAGTGTCACCCATGTATATTTTATATGTTCTGGTTTTGTATATACCAGCCTGTTAGATGTCATTTCTCAATTTACCAAACAAATATCCAGAGGCCATGGTATGCTTTAATGCTCCGGAGTGCTCCCCATTACACTCGAAGCTAATCCCCGGACAGGCATCAGTGATTCGTCATTCTTGGCATCTCCTTCCTTGAAGCATCCAATTGGCTAGAAACAACCTAAATAGAAAGAGTAAATATACAAACCAGGGTAATGTACATGTGTATGTGTGAGTGAGTGTTCACATGTGTGCGTGCACACACACATGCACACAACTGGATGTCCCTTGTTCTCCTTGGCATTAAAGAAAGTTTTCAAATGAAACATATTTATCCTCAGCCACACACAAAAACAAAAAACCTTAGGAAATTGTTGAGGAAGAGAAAAGCTGGCAAACAAAGTAAAACTAACAAATGGTTAAGATGCTTGCTTTTGCAGTTCCGTGTCATAACACCAAGAGTAGCATGTTCTGAGAACCTGTGTCTGTCAATACATCACTCCATACAGAGCAGCAGGTTTCTGAGTAGTTTCCTTATTTGAGGCCCTCGGAGAGAAATGAGGAAGTGGCCAAGACTGGTACGTGTTTATTTGTGCAACGGATTTGTGGGAAATGTTTCTGGGTGGCCCAAAAGTGTGACCTGTGATATACCCAAGACTCAAGTGTTCTTTCAATGCCTTCCCTCTCTGTCATGAGCTTTTGACCGGTTTAATAGCATTTCACGACTTTGTGAGCCACTGATAACCTGTGTATATCCCTATGTTGTTGGTAGAAGCTAGCCAGTTGATGCGGATTCACAGCAGCCCCATGGGTACAGAATAGAACTGCTCTGTGAAGTTTTCAAGGTGGTGACCTTGCCGAAGCAGCTAACCAGACCTCTCTCGGGGTGGGTTCACAATACCAATCTTTTAGCTAATAGTCAAGCACTTAACTCTTTGTGCTACCCATGAACTCCTACCTATTCCGAGGTAACTTATTTCTGGGGGTAGGAACCCCAGGGGTTCCCACATGATAGCTATGGTTATTAGCACTGTGGCTAAGCAGCTAGTGTAAAATAAAAATGCCCTAAGGGTCAAAGGGACACTGATGTATTACTAATTTCCCCTGACTGTTGTGTAGGGAAGGTTAGTGAAGAGTATCGGCTAAAATGCTCTATTTTTACTACCATTCCTCCTCTTTACTTGGAAATGCTTTTGTTTAGAAGGATGTTAAATATTATCTAACCAGAGAGTGACAGGCGCATTGATCTGCTTAGCCTTGCAATGAACTGAACAGGGTTCATCCATTCCCACAGTCAAAACCTGGGCCAAACGGGGAGATGTCTGACGGAGAGCAGCGGAAGCCTCCCTCATTAATAACTAAGGTGCAGAGTATTTGAAAAAGAAATGAGAAGAATGCATTGTCTCGAGACATTTCCTGCCACCAACCCTCCCCACCCCACCCCCCGACTCAGACGGATGACTGAGAAATCCCAGAAGGCGATCTCCCCAGAATGTGGCCTACGTCAACAGCACGTTTCTGAACTGCCAGCCTGAAAGCCCATCCATAGTCATAAAGAGAAGGATGTGTCCTCGTCGGCGTGTGTTGATGGATCTGATGCAGAACATGAGAGGTGATTCCTGGGTTAGCTGGATGTCGGACATATTTGGGTCTGGTGACGGTGCTTCTGATTCTAAATCAAAACCATTCCCACCCCCACTCCATTCAGTACATTACATAATATGAGCAGGGCTGTCTACATGCATAATTATCACTGCTCATGAGAAACAGACCCAAAAGTATTCTCTGCCCTTGTGCTGATAAATTGTGCTGAAGGAATGAGGGGCTCAGATCTGCCAGTCTCAGTTACAGACGCTGCAAAATTAAGTTGGATTGAAGGAAAATCAAGCTTCTGCACGGCACATTTCTCGGTCGGCTGATAGGCTAATCTATTGAAACCTGTTCTGCGAGACCCCAGTTCAAGCCCCACCTCTGCTCATCGGTCAACATAATTCTCGGCATGATAAAACATGCTTGTAATTTCCAAACTGACTGGAATTAGCTCCTGAGAGGGGCAGGAATGGGGAGTTGAGGGGGGAAGGATGTTAGAAATAAATGATTCCAACAGTGTTCTTTTTAAATCAGAAGCATCTGCTAGAGCCATCAATGGTCGTACGTAGAGATCTGCAACGAGGGGAGTCCACGTAAAAGCTGACAGGAACGATGCTACCTCTCACGGAGAATCCCCAGATAATCTAAACAAATGAAATCATGATATATCAGAGCCAACTTTGGAACCTGCTTGGGGCTGACACTTAGGCATTTCATTTGGGGCTCCTATTACAAAGAACCATGTAGTCCTAAGGTCTATGGCTGCGTGGCATTCAACATGCCTGGAAAGCTGGGCACGAGTTGGCTCCTTTACACATCCATGTCAGCATCCATTGATTTCATAGAAGACCTCTCTCCCTATAATTGCTTAGGGGGGAGCTTTTCTTAAAGAAGCAAGGAATGAGAAGGATGCTCTTTTCTCTCCTTCAGCTCCAATAAAATCCTCACTCTGACTTGTAGGCTCTTCCAAAAGATAGCAATATGTGTATATACATACACCAGGAGTCCAACAGGAAGTCTTAATACTATAAAAGCATATCTGATTTTTTCCCTCTCTTCTGTCTATGTGGATATCAATGCATAGTTTAGAAAGATCTTTGAGGTCCACTTTAAATGTGCATTTTAGAAGAAAATTGGAAGATATTAAGCCTGTTTTTTGTCTTCTCTGAATTGTCCTCCAAAATTGGCTTTAAAAACCAAACATAAAAATTTTTTTTTAATTTTAATTTAAGTTTTTTTTTAATTTGCTGGGGCACAGGGGGACAAAAGCACCACATCAGACAACTCGAATCCCAAACCATTGTTTTCACCAGCACAGAAATCACTTACTGGTATCTTTAACATACTTGTCCCACTGCACAGGCGTACAAAGAGAGTCACTCCTCCTGCTTCGTGTTCTGATGGAAAGATGAAAATTGACAAGGTTCGGCCAACACTGAACCAAGCATGCAGCTCTATGCCTAGAGGAGACTGGGTCCAGCATAATAATGCTCCCACCTCAAAAGCAAGTGGACGTTTAGAAATAAAAATATAAGTGACTTTTCCTCAATTTGCATTACTGTATGATTAAGTGTAGCGCTACTAGGGAATGGAGAGCAGGAGGGACACAAATCAAGGCAACCGTCTTTCCTTCCAACTCTGGAAGTCTAACTAGACAAAGATTGCTCTCCAATAAAACAGCTATAGGAAAGATGGGGGAGGGGGCCAGAGTGAAATAAAGAATTTCTTTAAAAGTGAACATCAAATTGCAACCACATCAATCATTCCTTGATTTAAAAAAAAATAAATGAATGCTTTTCCCCACAGTTGGAAATTTCATTACTGCTGTATGTGCTTCTCTTTGTTTATAGGCTGACTCAGAACTCCTGGAAGTTTGGCTTTCTTTTGGGAAGAGGGGTCAGATTTTTGATGGCCCCCAAATACCCCAGGGATTCTGCCTCAAGACTAAAGTTTAAGTCATTTTTCTTTCTTTTCTTGGCTTTTTTAATGGGGGAACAATAAATATATCTTTCAAATATACCATTATAAAACAGACTCCCTGCCGTGCTGTAGTATCCAAAGACTCACTCACATTATGGGGTCCTAATGAAACACAGATCCTTCAAACTCACATCTAAAATGTCATTTTGCACATGAGTATTTTATTGCCTAAAATGCAGTGATCAAGCAAGCAAATGTGCTGTTCTATTGAACAAAAATGAAAAAGAAAAACATAAATTATATATATATTGCAAAATATTAAGTTTAGCAGTTGGCTGTCTGTCTTTTGAATATAGAGAGCCTCAGAGCTACAGAGAATATTCAAGAGGAACAACAACAAAAAATGATTCATGAAAATGGTGCAAAGTTTCTCTAGGAAGAATACACTAAAATTCTGGAACTAATTAGCTCTGAAAAGAATACAGTACAGAAAGCATAACTTAGAAATGACTTTATAGCAGAAGTTCTTCCCAGAGTCCTGAGTAGACACAAAGAAAGAAGAATAAACAAGATAATAAATGATACAGATGAACACCAGCCAAATATCTTTCTGTAATAATGAAGCACATTTGGTAAAAGTTGTAGGCTCTTAACCTCTTATTTTAAGATACAGGTGTAATATCAGGAGACCTAAAAGTAGTTTCCCCTTACAGCAAACGACCTGCAGGTACTGTATTTTTCTAATATTATTTATACTTAATGCTGACCTTTAAAATATATTCTAGTACTCCATTATAAGTCTTGATTCATAAATATATTCAGAAGCAAGGAAGACGTTTCTATTTCTTCTCCTCTTCCATCCCTCCTTTTCCTCAGTTCTTCCTCTCTCTTCTTAGCTCTTTCTCTTCTCCCATTCTCACTCCCTCCATTCCTTCCTCCTTTCTTCTTCCCTGTCTTCCCTCCCTTATATTTTCCTCTCTCCCCCTCTTTTTCTCTTTTCCCTCCCTTCCCCCTCCCTTCCTTCTGGTGTATCTCCATCTGTTTTTCCCTACAGTTATATCAAGGCCATACATTGACATTGCTTCACTACAAATCCGTCTTGTAAAGAAAAACTGTCGCAACCCCAATATCTTGAATTTCCTCACTCACTGCGAAGCTTACTTACCTAACCATTATTTAGTGAAGGCAAGCCCTTTTTCTGTCATTTCAGTGGTAGTTATTTTTAATACAAAATAGATACTTCAAAGACAAAAATCAAAATTAAAAAGCTAATGAAGTCCTTAGCCTCTGTCCATTTTATTTGCATTGCTCTATGAGATTATTCTATTACACGACATCAATATAGGAGCATCCTAAATGACCTCCCCAAGGAGAAAAGGACACAATGACCTATTCCTAAAGAACGTCTGACTGGACAGAAGCAACTGGAAAATCTAAAACCTACAAATGCAACTTCTTATGTTTGTAGTGATGAGACAAAGCAACAGGATGATTAAGCTTCAACATCATCAGCCTTAACTGGGTACCTTTCCCTTCTCTTGCCACATTACTGTGCACGCACCTTTAGGACGGCTGGAGCCCTGGATGTTTCCTTCCCAATTTGTTGCATTAGGAAAGAACTCACCTGCTCTTGCTGCCTCTGGCACAATAAAACTTTCGTTTCCAAAATATTGGCAACTCAGCCACACAACGCACACATTATGTTCCTTAACCGGTGATGCTTTCTGGAGGAAATTAGCTTCTGTTGTGTGTTTTGTTTTGCTTTTAACAAGTACCTTGTATTTACATCACACCTTTCCCTGAATACCATAAAGTGATTTACAGGTGTTAACTGATTCGTGCTTTTCAAAGAGTTGTTGGAAGACACAATATTTTGATCCCAGTGTTAGAAATACAGGGACAGAGAGATCATCGCTTTCATGAATTCCGAAAGGAGGCAGGAAAAATATCTGCTAATTGAATCACAATGTGGCTTCATGTACTCACTCCCCGGAGGGGCACAGAACCGAGAACAAACTGATCAAGAGCTAAAGGTGTCAGCTTTGTTACTAACTAGTGTAGTTTTACTGAACCTCAGTTTCCCATTTGCAGACATTAAAATGTTGGAAAATTGATCTCAGAAGCTCATTGAACTCAAAGCTGATTTATCAGCACCTATTATTCATCTAAATGTGTGGGTATGTTTGTGCATACATTTGTGTATGTGCACATAACACACGCATACACCTAGACGCAAACTTGAAGAAGCCTACCAGCACCAAGCAGTTAAATATCAATGGAAAGTTTACCTGAGCGTTAATATAGGTAACATGGCAGTCATAAAAAATGGTATGTCCAAACAGAATGGGAGATCTCTGAGAGATGAGTGACCTGGAAGTATTTCAGCTGAGGGCAGCAGAAGAATTGAATCTTTAGGAGAGAGCTCTGACTGGTCAGCTACTCCGCCAAAAGTTGGCAGTGCAAAACCATCAGGCACTCAGTAGGAGAAAGGTGTAGCAGTCTCATTAGGTCAAGATGACAACCAGTCTGCGTCTACAAAGATGACAACCTTGGGAACAGTACAGGGCAGTTATGTTCTGCCCTCAAGGGAGAACCATGAGGCTCTCTGCTCTCTTACATGTTTACAGACTGAGAAACGAACAGTGGCAGTTCCACCCTGTTCTATAGGGTTACTTGAGTCAGAATGGACTGAATGACTATGAGTTGAAGATGCGCTTATTTGGTCCTATAGAGTTGCTATGAGTCAGGGTGATGGGTTTAGTTTAGCTTTGAGGGGTTAAGCCCACTGACAATATCATTGAACAGAAAATTCTTCAAAACAGTATTTAAGTCCTAGGTTCCAACGGAATGTAGATGAGATGATAATAGTTGTATGGTTTTCAATATTCGCACCATCCGGAAAAAAGAATAATTTTAACCTACCTGCATTTTACAAAGCACACACACAGCAATTGCTTTCAGATCACATTTTATGGTCTGGCAGGGCTTCCTGAGCAGCTGTTGAAAATTCTCACATAATAGTAAAAGTGAGCTGACGGTCTGAGAGGTGGGAACTAGATGCCAATTCTCAAGATACCCAAACCAAACATCCCACTGCCATCAAGTCTGCCCTCTAACAGGCCTAGAGGGCAAAGTACAACTGCTCCCTAGAGCTATTGAAGTAGTAAATCTTTAGGGGAGATGGAAGCCTCATTGTTCTCCTATGGAGTGGCTGGTTGGTTCAAACTCCTGACCTTGGGGTTAGCAATAAAGTATATACTACCCACCCCACCAGAGCTCTAGAATACTTAATACTTTTGAGTGGAAAGCACATGGAGAGCAGAAAGTTACTAAGAAAAGAATATAACCATGTATATTTGTTCATTTGTAAACTACCTGTTAACAAAATTCTGTCTTTTTTTTAAAGGCAGCTTCATTTCTATACCAATTTTGCCATTCGAGGTGGAGAGACCATGAATTCAGTCCTGAAAAAAAAAAAAAGATATCCATAAAGTCACTGCCACAAGTCAGTTCCTCCTCATAGAGACACTGAAGAGAAGTCAATCCTGGGGATTTTGCGACCATAAATCTTTATGAGAACAGATAGTCTCATTTTACTCCCTCAGAGTGGTGGCAGCTTTGAACTGCTGACCTGGGGTTAGCAGTCCAACACATAACCTGTTATGCCATCTGGGCTCCTCTTAACTACCACTGGTGAGACTTTTCCTTTCTTTCTCTAATGAAAAGTATGTCTTTCTTTTAAAACTAAGGCCTTTCAACCATCATTTCAGTTTTCTTTGATACTAACTTCTGATGGTATGGCTACTACATTCTCATTTCATTCTGTGCCCACGCGTAATATTGTCTTTTTCTCTTTCTCCATATATATAAATGAGTGGTGGCATGGTAGTTAACTCTTAGGCTGAGATCAGCAGCTCAAAACCCCAGTCTCTCTTAGGGAGAATGGGGGGGGGGCTTTCTACACCCAGAAAGAGTTACAGTCTGGGAAATTTGTAGGGGCGGTTCTACTCCGTCCTGTAGGATTACTACATGTTGGCATGGACTCGATGGCAGTTTTTGATGTTTTTGGTTTGGTGTGTGTACATATACAGTAAAACATGCAAACGTTAGAATCTGTAGAAGGCAGACACCCATCAGTGAAGGAACGCCCACCCATTTCCCATAGTAGACAAAAAGGAGTGAGATTACACTCTGTCAAAGGCAGAAGAATACAAGCAGGACCCAGGAAAGCCACGGCGGTGTCACTGAATTCTGGCTCTGACAGGTCCCGGTGTATTCCAGGGAACTTCAAGAAGCTCATGAACTTGAAAGATAATAGAATGTTCCTACAAACATTTAAAAGTCCCTTCTAAGGGGTATGAAAGCAAGTCAAAACATATTGACTACAGTAAATTCATGGAAACCTTCAGCCAACAAAATTATCAAAATGAAAAACTATTGTTTTTCAACATGTACCCTATGTCGGTCTACCCACTTTTGAAGGCACTGTTTACAAACACTTCTCCAAAAGAATGCTGCTCTCTGATTTACATACACCACATCACACAAGGAGCGTTGGCATATTTGAACAACTCAATTTAAGGTCCTTGTTTTTTGTTGCTGTTGCTAATTTGTTTTTGGTCTTGTTTCATTTTTCGTTTGGGGGCGGGGGGAGTCTGTCCAGGGAATGGGGTAAGTTTCTCAAGGAAATTCTCATAGAACAGCCCTTGTTTCCTTGAAGAATGAGCAGTTGCGTTGTTATGATGGGGGGAGGGGGGATCCTCTGCAAAATTCCATGGCCTTTTACTCACCAATGCACTTTTCATTTTACTTAAAACTTCTTCCTAATAGGCCTCCATGAGAAAATCGATCAAGATTATCCAGCTGGAATTAAAAAAATAAAAGTTGCCATAAACTTCTGAGCTGGACTGTCTACCTCTGCGTTAATGTACCCAACACTAGATCCCCTTGGGAAGCACTGTTTAGCTGAGCAGTTTTCTAAAGGCAGTCTAAGGAGCCTGAGATAAGTGTATTGCTGAGAGAAATGTGTGCTGCTTTCTTTTTGATTGAAATATGTATCTGTTTTATTTTGTTATTGTTGTTAGTTTGTGGTTGCTTCGATTTCAAAATATGTTTTTCTGTATATTTGAAATCCAGGATAGGTAAATCTATAGAGACAGTAACTGAATTAATGTTTCCTTACAGGGGTGGTTGTGGGAAGACGGCGAGCTAATAATGATGGTCACAAGAATGAACAAATGTTCTAAAATCAATTGTGGTGATGATAGTACCACTCTTATTGATGTGGTTAACTATTGAATTATATGACATGTAAATCACATGCCAATAAAAGCCATAATATTTATTGAAGAAAATATAATAAAATATAATAGAATAACATTTTTAAAAAAAAACCTTGTCTACCAACATCCACTGATTGCAAAGTTGTGTTTCAACAGTTTGGGAAAACACCCTGCATATATGAACTGGAACTTCAGTAGCGATATATTTTTTAACTTAACCTCAAGAGGTTGTTAGTCTATTGTGCCAACCTGGCCGTTAAACACATGTGGGGTTAATTGAAGGGTGGAGAGAGAAATGGCTCAGTGAGTCTGGTCTTTCTAGTTCTAGGGTCTCTTGCTTTGTGATGGTCAGACCAGGGTGCAGTTGCCTTAGCCAGTTCCCTGCTTCAGCTGGCAAGGCTCACTTCCTGCAAGACATCCCAGAGGAGAAGCCACATGGATCTACCCCGATGCAGCCCTGGGTGCTGGAGCAGCTGTGTGGAGACCCCTGCCAGCACTGAGATGCTTACAGGTTCACTGATTCGGCTTTCCCCCTGCAGTCGGCATCATTGTGTCTGTTTTGTGAGATGGAGGAAGACTTTGTGGATTGGTGTTGGACATATGGGTTAATGTTGGACTTGTGGGCTTGGGCAGCACTGGGTTGGGATGTTTTCTTGATGCGCACTTAACCTTTATAGAAAACTCTCTCTTATACATGAGTTTTTGTGGATTTTTTTTCTCTAAAGTACCCAGACTAACATACTTCATATACACATATAAACCTGTTTTGTCTATGTGTATATATGCATAGCATTTTTAAAGAAATATAAAATTTGATTCTCAATTTAATTTTTAAAGTCTTTGAACTTTTAATTTGGTGCATGCTAAAATACATAATTTCATTGATTTCCAGAAAGAAGCATGGCAAAGAAGTAAATAATTTTACTTCTTACATAGTTTAGTGTTTTCTGTGTATCTTTCTGCTCCAGCTCTGTACCCCAAGACACAACATTAGAAATATTCAATTCCTGCTAAAATAATGACATACTTAATAAAATATTTTATAATTGTCCTAATGAGATGATTATCACTCCTGAAATTCTAGGCAGTTATAACTTTTAATATGCACCCTCTCATTTTTCATTCATTCTCAAGGAAAGATGCTAAATTTGAGAATATCAATGGCAGAATTTATTGGTTTTACTGAATATCCCTTTTAAGTCCTGTGTGTGTGTGTATGTGAGTTTTGTGTGGTTACTTAACTTACATGATTTTCTTACCTCTCCCAGCCTTTCTCTAGAACCCTGTTCTAGAGTTCTGGAACCAGTATCTGCCATTAGCAGTGAGATAACAGATACTATTCAATGTAACCATTTTTGTTCCTTCCCTGGATTTTCATATACAGAACTACCATTGAGATATCAGCACAGCAATTAGTGGTTAAAAAGAGAAAGCATTTCCCTCCTATAAGACTGAAAAACCCACAGGCAAATGACCCTTCCTAAGGCCATCTTGAAAACAATGACAATATGTTGTATTTGGTGCAGGTGCCCAATTCTTCTAAAGGCACCGAATAAAGTCAGTCCTGTCCTTTGAGCACACTTATTCAAACTGCTTGTGTTAGTATTGTTTTGTTTTATTTGTTAGGTGCCCAGGACGAGCGGTGTATAATTTACAATCAGAAGCAAAATAACTACATTTATATATTCTATAGATTTATATATTGGCCATACTACAAATGACAGTTCATAGGTGATTTTTTGTTTGTTTGTTTCGTTTTAGTTTGGGTTTTTTTTTTTCTGTTTCCCTCCTGGAGACCTTACATCATACCAAAGTCAGATCACCATCTTGATCAACTAGGACTTGTGAATACTGAGAAGATCTAAATATAGTCAAACAAATGACTGTCACTGACATCCAGGATAAAATATTTCCATCTTGTTTTTTCAAGGGTAGGTTACGTTACACACCCCAAATTAACCAAAACAGGAAAACTGCCTTTTTTTAGGCAAATCAGGGAAACAGAATTAAATTTATGAATAGCAAGAATACAATGGACTTTCTTTTTGGGGGGAGATTAAAAAGGAAAAAAAAAAGAAACATCTATTTGAATCAATTAATTTAATAATGAAGTAGAACAAAGCCCAAAGGCATTACTTTTTCCCAGGCAAGAAGGAGGGTGCTTCAAAAATTTATGGAAAATGGAATTAAACAATAATGAAAATTTACTGTGAACGTTTTGAAGCCCTCTCGTATATTCTTCCTGTTAGCATTTGCAATTTAATACTAAAATAATTTTTCTAATAAAAATTCATTAGTAGACTACTAAACCATGGCACTTAAACACAGTATAATACGATGCAACATTAAATTTTTTTTAAAAAATCAGTGAATCACCTCATAATATGAATGATCCTGGAGGACATGATATTGAGTGAAATAAGTCAGAATCAAAAGAATAAATATTATATGAGTGCACTGTTATAAAAAGTGAACCAGAGGTTTACATACAGAAAGAAACCCTTTTCCATGATTACCAGGAATGGGAGGAAAGGGGTAGGGTAAAACCTAACTAAAGGGTAGGCAGCTATAACTTAGGTGAAAGGAAAGATAATATTATAATAAAGGGGAGGGCAGTGCAACAAGACAAGGCAAAGGAAGCCAGTAGGAGGTATGCAAGAATAAAAGACCAAGAAAAGTAAACACTGTTACATACACTATCCTAATAACAACAGTGTCTACAAGCAAACACCTGGATTGACATGCAAGATGACCAGATTCGGGTAGATGAAGGGAACAATTAACCAGAGAACATTTCTACAGGTATATTTTATCTGTATGTGCTATAAACATATCCTAGAATAGAGTATATGGGGGGCAAAGTTCTGAAACCAACTTAGCCACAGCCTACACATGGTGAGAATGAATCCCTGGACTCCATAACTTAGGGCCAGAGTCTGGGGAGGCAGGTAGGTCAATGGGCATATCTTGGCCACAAAGATAATGCTCTATTCTACTTTGTTGAGTAGTGACAGGAGTCTTAAAACTTATGAGCATCCATCTTAAATAAAATCATATTTTTCTTTCCACCCAGAGCAAACAAGAGTGGAGACAATCACAGAATCAAGAAAAAGTCAGCCCAAAGGATGGGTTGTGGTTGTCGCTGTTAGGTGCCCTTGAGTCAGTTCTCAGAGAGACCCTGTGTACAACTGAATCAAACCGAAGGAGGGTCTGGTCCCGTGTCATTCTGGCAACTGTTTCCATGTTTGAGCCACTGTGTCAATACAGCTTGTCAAAGTTCTTCTAGGCCACGTAAACCACAGCCTTCATACCTGTGAGGCCAGAATTAGATGGTTACTCAGCTCCCAAGACCAATCATGCTGATCAGGATCATGATAGAAGGTCCTGGGAAAAGCAGGAAGAAAAAAAAGGTCCAGACAATCAAAGTGAGACTCAAGACCAGACTTACTGGTCTAATAAAGATGGATGGACCCTTTGGAATATGTGTCCCGTGCGCACGCCTCACACCTGCAACTAAACCCATCCCCCGAGGAATCAGTTCTTAGCCAAACAGAGAAGTCTATGAAAACTTCATCATAACACCAGGGAAGAGCATACAGTTAACCATATGAAGCCAAAAGTGTAGCATTTTCCCAGAACAAAGAGTTCAAAAATCAGGAACAGGCAGGAGAAAACTCGTAGAAGTAGAGAATCTGAGGAGGATTTGGGAAGAATGCTGTCATATTGAGGAGATTACAATCAATGTCATAAAGCAACATGTGCATAAAAGGTCTAATGGAAAACTAATTTGATCTATAAACTTTCACTCAAACAACAATAAAATAAAATAAAAACTTTGTGGTGGCATGCTTCTGAACCACTTCTGAAAATAAATGAGTAGATGGTAATTTTTTCTTTCCATAATGATGTAACTTTGAAACATCGTGGTTAAATACAGGAAGGAACCTAACTCATAACACCGTCATCCTCATCCTTACTGATGAAAATCATTCAGAAAACATAATTTGATGGCCACCTCATATTCATACACTAACCAAGCTGAAAATTTACCAGTTGAATTCATGATTATCCATGAATCCCAGGTAGATGGCTCTGTTAGTTATCTAGCTACATGCCCATATTTTATCGAAAAGGTTATTCATTGAAATTTCTGGTAGATGGGATATTTTAAACAAAGCTTCCATAAGAAGTATAACTCCCCCAAATCACTGATTCTAAATGATTCAAATCAATTTCTAATAATGTGTGGTAGGCTAACTCTGCACTTCTGAAATTTGTGAAATGCGGCTCTTACTGTATTGCTCCATCGCCTAATAAATAATATAAATGGATCTCTCTATTGTTGTAAGAGTCACATACGCCTGCTCTCATGTATTTCTTCTCAAATAATTTAAAGTTCTTTTCACTATGTTGAACAATCATTATTGTTTGAACTAGATCTGAACTAGAAACCCAAAGTACACATCACAGAACGTCTGTGAGTCCTTTGGCAATTACCTAAGAGTAATTTTCCTTGAGGTCTTGACTTGCAAGTAATGTCACCATTCAAACACCTTCTTTGTGTGAAAAGCTTAGCGTGAAATGGGAAGGAAGGAAATTAAAAAAATACATGTTTGTCTCTGATACTCAGAATATCTCAGGAGTAAAATACTATTCAGAAAGATACCAGGAATTTCTAAAATGAAATGTGCCATACAAAAAATTAAGCACCTGGTCTTTTCCTTTATATTTTATCTAAAAAAATTCTAAATAGACTGCTACCAGCTGTTTATTTTTCTGCCTTTTATATTATGGAAGGCAGTTGAAGCAAATGCTTTACCCTTTCTCATCCTAGTTCCTTGTAAAAATTAATTTTACAACAGGAAAAAGCAGAACATGACTCTTGTCAGTGACAACAAGAGGTGAAGAATGCCACACAACTCATTTAAAGAACATGAAAATGATCCAAAATAAAAACGACATCGTCTGCTTCTAATTAATAAAGACTTCCAAAATAGCTTGCAAATGTGGATAAGAATTTTCATCTAGCCTTAAAGAAAGAATTTCGTAATTCATGACTTGGCATAGAGAAGAAAAATAAGGAGGTCATTTGAGCGATCATTTTTATTTACTTTTTATCATTTAACCTGAATCATCAACCAACCTAAAAGAAAATGCCAATAAATAACAGTTTCTTGACAGTGAGCAGGCATTTACTGTGGTATCAATATCAGTTGTATTTTCATATTTTACAGAGAAATAAGGAATAACCTGGGGGGAAATCCCACCATAAGCAAGGGTTATTAAGCCTCACATGGGTCATCCTTTTCTGGCCCACACAGGGTCCTTGTGAGTTGCAATCAATTCAATGGCAGTAGTCAGTTTCTGTTTGTTTTTCTGGCTTAATGTAAGCTAAAGTTGCAATCAGCATTTCTATTTCTTTTTATGTAAACTGATTATTCAGAAGGATTTAACAAGAATTTGCCTATTTTATAGTAGGAATATTTATTCTGTAAATATCAAAGACTCGTTGAAATGTTTAATTTGTGAATGATATGGAGATTCAACTCAATATACTTGAAAATATCTATCTGATTAGGTTTTTCTGTAACTGTAATCATGTATTGTGGAGCTCTCTCTTTTTTATAATAATCTTTTTGATACATTCTCTTTATTAAACATGTAGGGAAAACCCCTTAGCCTGAAGCCAAACAACTGTATCTCAAATCCCACTGTATCACCGACTCAGAAAATTCATTTATTCAGTAAATAAATTCTGAATACTAACAGAACACCAAGTACTAATGTAGGTGATGATACAAAAAGAAAAAAATCATAGTGCAAACACTGAACTTCAACTATAGCATGTTAGTAACTCCTCGATTCCCTTTCCCTCTATTGCAAGGCCAAGGAGAATGAACTGAAATACAAAAAATCTTTCAAATGCTAACAGGCATTTGTTATTTGGAATGTTAATAATGTTGACTGCTTTTAATCACTGTTTAGCCTTTAATTCTAAACATATTAAGATATGGAAATAAAACATTATATTTTCCTTTTTTAAAAATGTTGAGTTTTTAGGATACTTGGATGTTAGATATCATGTTCTCAGATGACAAAGGTAATTTATTGTGGATATTTTTACCACTACTCTATGCATAATGTATGTGATATATATAATATATATATATAATGTTTATCAAAAACACTGACATGATTTTAACTCATATGTTCATGGGGAACAATTTGGACTTCCTTCTTTTACTAAATAACTCAATAATTGGTTTTAAAGTTCACACTTGTAGCAAATAGATGCCTGAGGAACTAATTTTTTTAACAGTGCTACAGAAACTGTGAGCAAAATTAAGATACACTAGAGATCAAACATACTGGGCATGCTCATTTAAAAACCCATATCCATTATATATTTTTTCAAAGTCAGTTAATATTCTATGTAAATTTACCCCTGAAATAAAAAACCAGGGAGGAAACCGTCAATGAGACTGGGATATTGGCTGTACTTGTTCTCAGACTTGAAAAGGCTGGTAACATTAGTGATATTAACAAAGTAAAATTAAATTAAAAATTTTCAATAATGTCATTCTACATTGTCCCCTTTTACCTATGGAATTTATGAAAATGGAAGATGACCAACAGAAAAAGTGCTAGAAAAAGGACAATAATTGTCAGTGCTTTTTCTGATAAAAGGGAGTAGGAAAAAATGCCGATAAAAGCGTGATGCCTCTATTCAATACCGTGCTACTTCTCTTTAATAAATGGTTTCGGGCAGAGTGAAAAGGTTGTGCTAAATTTTGAATTTTATACAAAGTCAGCATTTCCTCATCTGTCCGAATGGGCATATAGTTGAGCTCTGGATGAGTTATCAATGTAATCTTTCATTTGTTATTGAGGTTGTTTTAATATCTGTTCCCCTGATCTATTTTTACTCTGCCTGAAAAATTAGTTTCTTCTAAACCTTTAAGAATAAGTATAGACAATTCTTTTTAAAAAGTTAATACTTTTATTTAATTCATACTATGACTGTTCAGTCCCCTCTAAAAAAAAGAGGAAAAAAGCTTTCATACAAAAAAAGTTATTTTAGTGACCTTTTGTCCCTCCCTAAAAGGAAGAAGGCTGACAGGTAGATATATGGAGAGTTTGTTGTTGTAAATTCCAGATCTTGTGATTATCTCTGACTCCACTTCTGGGGTTTATCTGGAATTCCTGTGAAGGCTCAGGAATGTATTACTGCCTGTCTTTACCTTCTGATGACCCTAATCTTAAAACTGCACCTGATGGCATGTAGGCATGGATGACAGTGCTCCATTTCAGCACACAAATGTTGGGAAAGGATTCATCTGAAAATACATAATGACAGCTAATCAAAAAAGTATAACTTTTAATTGTTATGTAATTTGTTCCCCCTTTTATATGCCCAATGTAACTCTATTTTTGCTATCTTTCACTGTGGAGTTAAAAGAAAGAAAGAAAAATTCTGACCTTAATCATTTTTCCAAGTGAAATATCCCATGGCACTTTTTCTTCCTGTGGAGAAGAGTATTTATAAATTACTATAATTACATAATCCCAAGTTTAGATAGATGTAGATCAGATATATATATATAGAGAGATAAAGGTTATGTAATAGATGCAATAAAAATAAAGATCTAAATTAAAATTTTAGGGGGGAAAAGACAAATGCCTAGAGAGGAACACATTTTGACAATGTAAGATGCCCACTACACTCGAGAAAATAAAACTGGACTCGTTTTTGAGTAAACTTGAAGTATAAATTTAACTGCATTAATGTTCCCAGCCCTGCAATTGCTTCTCCATATTCTCCAATTACTTCTCTATCGTCCTTCAGCACTGGTTAAATATGGCAGCGTTATTTCTGTTATAGGATGGCGGAAATTGGGTGCTAAACAGAATACTGGTAAAATGAATAACAAATGATGGAAACAAATGTGGAAGAAAGGAAATGAAAATGATGCTTTCAGAAAACTTTCTGAAGAAGAGGCCTTACAGTGCAATTCCTAGAGTACGGTCTGAGGGTCGCAGAATATGGATTCCAGAACGGATTCTAAATTTATCAAAGGTGTCTTATTACTTAGGGCACTTCACCTTCCTATATCCATTTTGTAAATCAAGGTAAAGAGTACAATATTTTTTGCCCATAAGTTTTTATATGAGAATAAAAGTTCATTTAGAACAATATCTGAAATTCAAGCTGCTATGCACATGTCGACTTTAAAAGTAAACCATCCTATAAGAAGAGATCATTCAAAAATGTCTAGAGTCTAACATATTAAAGGTCCAGTTAATTCCAAATGCAGTGCATAATAACATAAAATTCTTATTATTATAAAAGGAAAAGAATTCCAATGACGAACCACCTCATGAATTTGGTTTATTGTCTGACAAAGAATAATACATGGAAATCATGAGCTTTGGGTGCAACCGTCTTTTGAGTCATATTCATCCCTTTGACATTGCTGAAGACTTATGACTAGCAAAATTCGGCTAACATTCGACAATATGTTGCTGCTGTTGTTCTAGAATGAGCACTGCCCGTTCCTGTACTAGCCTCACAATACAGCTATGTGTGAGCTCATGTTTGTAGCCACTGTGTTAATCCATCTGGTCAAGAATCTTCCTCTTTTCCCAGAACTTCTTACCAAGCATGCTGTCTTTCTGGAGTCTATGCGAGATGCAATCTTGAAATCCTCACTGCTAAGAAGCATTCTGGCTGTGCTTCTGTCAAGACAGAATTGTTTGTTCTTCTAGCGATTTGTTCACCAGCAACATCATTCAAAGGCATCGATTCTTCTGAGGTCTTCTTCCTTGATAATTCAACTTTCTCATACCTAACAGGTGACTGAAAATACCACGGCTTATGTCAGGTGTACCATATTCTTCAATGTTGCATTTTGCTCCGTAACACGTTAAAGAGGTCTTGTGCATCAGTTATGCCCAATGCAACAAGTTTGATTAAGTACACATTTAGTAAATACCCCTAAGATTAACTATATGACAATAGTGATTCCTAACATGTTCATATTTGCCCCCAGAAATTTTTGTTTCTCTTAATTTTATAAAAAGTTTTGTCAAAATTACATTTTTGGCAATAAACCGAATCGCCACAATTATTTAAGATGCACAGAGTCTTTTGTATGGAGTGATACTAGCTTATCAGAACCCTATAAGATAAAGTAGAAATGAATCAAAGATCTTCCAAGGTTGTGCAATCTTTATAGTCATGGGCTACCATAACTTTCTCCAGCAGAGTGGCTGGGGGGCGGGGGTCCAACCCACTGATCTTTTGGTTATCTGCTGAGGGCTTAACTAGTGCATGACCAAGCTTCCCTGTCTAAGAAACAGAAGTGAAAAATTAATAAAACCATTTCTAGTTGTTATCATATTTTATGGAAATGTTTCCTTTTTATCAAATTTCTATGGCAAAATTTCCACGCTCTAGTAAAATGTCCTATTATGATTCTAATCATGTCCCCAGGCATAGCTTCTTAACCATGTTAGTTAAAATGAGTATTAATGCCCTGGTTAAAACTAAAAATAAAAAGATCAGCAAAAATAATGAAACTGGATATCTATTTAGAAAAAAAAATCATAGGTAGCTGATGGAGAAATAATTAAGACACAATGAATTTGTTACTTGACCAGTTCTGCCTAGTGTGGACTGAGATATTCTTCACCTATATATGGAATCTCTCCTACATTGCTGTTGCAAAATATTTACTAGTCAAAATTTACAGCATCATTCTGTCTTTCAAATATTTGTGGCCAAATATTCTGAAGTGGTCTTGATGAGTAATTTCATCATCTACCTATCCAAGTATACATCAAAATATATAATAGGTTACCACAAATACGTGAAATCTGCTCTGTTTTATATCGCTGATAATTAAGTACACAGCCCTATCTGTAAAAATAGAGCCATGATTATATTTCCTGTAACAAATACGATCAATCTGAACCCAGGATCTTTAGGTTGCTTGAGTTGTTGTGTGATTGCATAATTAATTTAATATATCCCAGTATTCAAATAAAGCAGTCCTGGTGCTGCAGTGGGTGAAGCATTAGGCTGCTAACCAAAGATCAGCAGTTCAAAATCACAAGGTTTTCCAGGGAGAAAGATGAGGCTTTTTACTACCACACAAGTTAGAGTCTCAGACACCCACGAGTGCAGTTCTATCCTGTCCCAATGCCTGAGCCCACTGAAGCATCCATTGTGTCACTCATCTTATGGAGGGCCATCCTCTTTTTCACTGCCCTCTACTGCACCAAACATGATATTCTTCTCCATGGACTGGTCTCCCTTGACAACATGTTCAAAGTATAAAGTCTTAGCATTATTGCCTCTAAGGAACACTCTGGCCTTACTTCTTCCAACAGAGATCATTTTGTTCTTTCAGCAGTACATGGTATTTTCCATGTTCTTCTCCAGCGACATCATTCAAATGCATCGATTCCCTTAGGGTCCTCCTTCTTCAGTGTCCAACTTTCATATGCATATATTGCAATGGAGAATGCCATGGCTTGGGTCAGGCACAACTTAGTCTTCAGAGTAGCATCCTTGTTCTTAAATACTCTCAAGAGGTCTTGTGCAGCAGATTCATCTCATACAATACGTCTCCTGATCTCTTGACTAAGACTTCCATGAACATTGATTGTCGATCCAAACGACAAAATCCTTGACAACTTCAACCTTTTCTCCATTTATCATGATGTTACCTATTGGTCTAGTTATAAGGATTTGGTCCTTCCTTACATAGGGCTGTAATCCATTATGAATGTTGCAATCCTTGATCTTCATCAGCAAGTGCTTCAATTCCTCCTCCCTTTCACCAAGCAAGATTGTGTCTTCTGCATATTGCAGGGTATTAAAAAGACTTCCTCCAATTCCGATGCCACAGTCTTACCATATAATCCAGCTAGTCTAATAATTTGTTCAGCATGCAGATTGAACAAGTATGGTAAAAGCATACAATCCTTACACACCCCTTTCCTAATTGTAAACCATGCAATATTGCTGTTCTTGCACAACCGCCTCTTGATCATGTTTAAGTGCCGCAAGAGCCCAGTCAAGTGTTCTGGAATTCCGTTCTTCTCAAGGTTAACCACAGTTTTTTTTTATGATTCACACAGTCTAAAGACTTTGTATAGTCAATAAAACACAAGCTAACATCTTTCTGGTAAGCTCTGCTTTAAGCCAAAATCCATCTGACATCAGCAATAATGTCCTTTGTTTGTGTCCTCTTCTGAGTCCGGCCTGAACTTCCGGCAGTTCCCTGTCCATGCACAGCTGCAACCATTGTCGGATGATCTTAAGCAACATTTTACTTATCTGTGATATGATATCATTCTATAGTTCAGTAATTCTGTTGAGTCACATTTCTTTCAAATGAGGACAAGTAGGGATCTCTTCCAGTCAGTTGCCCAAAAAGCTGTCTTCCAAATATCCAGGCCTAGCTGAGTGAGTGCTTCCAGTGCTTCTAGAAACTTCCAGTGTTGCTAGAGTGATTCTAGAAAACTATTAGTGAATTAGGGTTATGTACACCCTGAGCCTTCCTTAGTAGAGCTTGATTGTTTTCTAAAATACACCTAATACTCACCACAGTGTGTTAGCGTTTCCATCATTTTTTATGTCTGCAGATATAGCTGATCTTTAATTTGTATCTGATAAGTATATTACTATGCCCTCAATTAATATATCTGTGTTAACTGATGACCTAAGTCACCTTTATGTTTATTTTCTATTTACATAGATATGAAATAGATATGAAATAGATAGATAGATGTGTTTTACACACACGTGTAAATATTTATGTGAATTTGTATATCTGCATGTAGATGTGTAATATTTACACGTGTAAATATTTATGTGAATTTGTATATCTGCATGTAGATGTGTAATATTTACACGTGTAAATATTTATGTGAATTTGTATATCCGCATGTAGATGTGTTAGTATGTTCTGGATACAAATCTCATTTTTTTATTTATCTTCTCACTTTCTTACAGGAGTTCTTACTTTTATGCCCACCAAACTACTAACATTTTTACTTTGTGTGATTTGAAGCTAGTGCAAACCTTTCAATAACACTCATTCAAAATGGCAAAACCATTCCTGCTAGATTAATATATGTCATACAAAAGCACAGAGCATGAAAACAAGAACGAAATTGTAGTCCCAAGACACCCATAATTGGGCATCCTCAAAGCAAAAGATCCAAACAAAAGTTCAACAACCTACAAACCCATAATGGTCATTTAGAAATAATCTGCCAATGCTCATACTAAGGAGTTTCATACTTAAGTCCAAAGGAGTTTTTCATTTCCTTAAATCTGCTACAGGTAAGTTTAAGGTAAAGTCCAGGTCACTTAGTGGGTTTTCAAATCAGATCCTTCTGGTGTCGTCCTTGAAGGATGCTGTGCACCTCAAACGGATAGTGTCTAATGTCCCATGAGGCTAGAGTCACTAAGGACTGGGTAGAAACTAGGTCAAAAGTGTCCAATTAGGAATATAATATTGGCTATATTCTCCCATTGTTGGTTTATGTAAGTAATGGTTAGCCTTTTTCCCAATGACAAGTTGCGTCAACTGGGGTCTTCTCTGAGACAGACATTGCCCACTCACCCGCACCCCCATCACCTCTTGACTTGACTTTCCAGTGTGGCTGGCTGATCCGTCCTGCACAAGTGTCTGTGGATTTAGGGTGACTGCAGAACAATGATATATGGCAAGAACGGATTGGTCTTACCCACTCCCCTCTTCATGAGAAACTGACCCCAGCTGAGGTGAAGCTTCCCTGTTGAAGTGGTGTTGAAAATGTACAAGGGGTGATGTAGGGTTCATCAGCACTAGGCAGGTATACCACCATGTTGCTTGGGAGATCAGATTAGACTCTAGACCTGACAACAGAAGCCTGCCCCCATCTTGGTGTTTATCCTTAGAATAGTGGTCTCACACCATAATTGTCCTTTTATGATGGACTACATTCACACAGGATTCTGTTGGGAGGATGTACCAAGCGTTTCCTTATCCATTTTTCTGCTGATGGGCTACTGGGCTCTTTCCAGCTATTTGCTGTTGTGAAGTGTGCTGCGATGAACATAGAGAGTATGCATTTGTTAGTGTTCTGTCTCATATTTCTTTGGGGTCTACACCGACCTGATGGATTATTATTATCATATGCAATTTTTGTTCCCAGTTGTTTTAGATAAATAGCACCTGACTGCCCTCCATAAGGTTGTATATTTAACTTATGTTCCTTTGTACCATTTATTATCAAGATTGTTTTCCACCTAAACGGTATGTTTGTTTTCAACTTATAATTAAATAGGAGAAGACATGGCAAATACATGCATGATATATTTTAAAAGAAAGCCAGCTATGATGAACCTGCATTCTAATATGTATGCGCTCTATAACTATTATATACCAAGTATGATCAAAGTAGATTATATCTAAGACCTTACTATACTGGATGTGGTGTTATGAAACACAAATCCAGACACGAAATTATTTTCTACGGACCTTGTGCTTCACTAAAGAAATTAAAGAGCTATAATGTCATGACTCTTGACAAAAGTGCAAAAATTCAATAGAAAAATTAACCTGTGTAGCATATTATCTGACAGTTCATATGAATTCAGCACTATGAAAGGTTAAAGATTATTAAGGTCATTGCTGATAATGGAAGACAACAAAACAAACAGTACATGAGTTGTAACTTTTAAATATATGAAGGGGAAATAAATCTTTGATTGAAAGAATGATTTACCACCGTATTTCCATCCTGTGAAGAATTTATGACCTTCTAAAAAATGTACTAACATGTTTGTGTTTCATTTAGGCATTTATATTCTGTCTATTTTGAAATTAGCATAGCAGTGAAATAATGCTGAAGGCTATATCCACAGGAGCTCACATTAACTAATATGAGAGCAGCTAGTGCAAATTTTTCCTGCCAAATTTTATATTCAACCTAAAGTTCTAGAAGAATTTGTAAGATTGTCCAATAAAAAAATAGCCTGCCAATCTTTCACCACCACCATTTCACAAATGTTACCACCTGCAAATGTTTCATTAGAGTAATAAATATTTCTACCAAAACACTCATTTGTGTTCATGTTGATTACATTCCTAGGACCATTATAATATCATTTTAATATACTTTAATACATGTATCAGAACAAAAACCCATTACTTCCTAAAAACATGGATTATATTTCATTATTAAATATAGTACTTAAAATACAAGAATCAATATATAATATCATTTTAATATACTTTAATACATGTATCAGAACAAAAACCCATTACTTCCTAAAAACATGGATTATATTTCATTATTAAATAAATATAGTACTTAAAATACAAGAATCAATACAAGAAACAAAATACAAGAATGATGATTATTGAAATAGAATTTATGTAAACCATAATGTTCTATAGCAACTATAGTTTTGTTTCATATGATATAAAAACAGTTTTATAGCATTTTTAATATTATTAATACTCTAGAAATCTTGGAATACTTAATGAAGATATCACAGTTCCATTTGTCTTAAGTACTTTCATAAGTATAAGATAGTCCATCCAAAATTGTCTGGTTATTCATTCATGAAAACCTCTCATAGAACATTTCACTAAAATATGTTTGGTTGATATATCAATTAATCTCACAAAAACTTAATTTAGAATTGAATACAAAGTGTCTACTTTTTTTAGGCATATGGATGAAAGTAGCATTTCTCAATAAGAGATCCTGTGAAAGCTGGACTAGTTAGAATTTGTTACCATGACAAAAATTATGTGAAAGTAACTGAACATGTTACATTCAAGATACCTAGGAACAAGAGGTAAGAACCTGTACGTGGCTACTTCTAAACTGTTGTCTATATATTTATATCCAGTGTGGAATCTGCATAAAATATCCAATGCTAGTCAAAAAGCATTTGTATTAGCTATTTACAAATGATTTAAAATTATGTGGAATGTTATCTCTCAGACTGAGCTGTACTTAAAAATTTTTAAAGAGGTGCTTTTAGAGAGTTGCTATAGGCATTTAATAAAAATGGAGATATTATTAAAATTGACTTTATTACTTTCAAGTAATTTTGAAATATATATTCACATAGAGAAATTATTTACAGAGCACTTTCTTTGTGGTCAGCAATTCAAATTCTATATTTTTTCTAACACCTCTTCCCTCACCTCTTCTACCCTTCCGACCACAATTACATCTTTACGCAAGAGAAATACCCCGAAGCATTTTCTCCAACAGAGAACTATAGCATGTGATGAAACAATAGCTTTCCTACACAGAAGCTAAGCATTTTGTACAATTAAAAGTCCATGAATTTCTCTCTAGATAACATACTGAAGCTGGCAGTTCAATGTCCAAAAAAACCTTGTCTCTTTTGGAAAAAAATCATAATTAACACCTGTTGAAGAGAAAAATAATACCTGCATAAAATCATGAGGCATATCTTCATAGGTATTTTAAGTTTAGAATGCAGCAACATCTCCTCATCCTCCTGGACTCTCCCGTTATTTTCCTGTGGCCTCCCAGCATCCCCACACCTTCTGGAGCCCTACTTGTGACATCAGAAAAACTCACTGGGAACATTGGGATGTACTGAATTTAGGAATACACTAGCAGAGCAGCAACTTGACCTTTGAAAGAGAACAATTCATGTCCACACATCTCATGCCTGTCTGCTTCCACACGCTTAGCTAGATGATGACTGCTCCCAGCTATGTTGATGCACTTCTGTGCACTTGACTGCCTGTGGGCAGGAGACAATTGATCTATCCCAGGTCATCTTGTTTGCACGTGTCTTATGTAATCAGAGCAGGATGAGGGTCAACAGAAACAGGTACGCTGTTGTATCTACTCCTAACCACTTCCTGTGCCACTTGGTTTATATAAAAAGTCATGAAAATAGGTCTTAAGGAATGAGCCCTATCAACAAGTTGCTTGTAGCAATGGGCAAAAGAAAACCTTTCTGAGAAATGCAATACATTTCTTCATGTATAATCCACCTATAACTTGATTTAATTATAAATCGATTTAACTTCCCCAAGGAAAAGAAATATTTTCCATTTTATACTTATACTAGTTTAAACTGTATGGAATTACCAGCATACAAACCTTTTCAGTCCATATAAATGCATTTTTAAATTTTTTGTGGTGTTTATGTATATATATATATTTGTTCAATAATTTCACATTTGTAATCCAGAAGCATTGATTACAAAGTGTTATGCACACATTACTATTCTTTTTTTTCCAAATTATCCCATCACCAAGAATAATGATTTCTTACTATTCAATTTACTATAGCCCATAATCTAATATGAAATTTAGGAAATAGTTATTACCTATATTCCCTTTTCAGATTTATATGTTATTGTGACCCTCTGAGAACAGATATTCCAACCAGATGGCTGACATCTCTTCCTGAGTGTCCAGAAACTTTTTTCCAATGGTCAACATAGCAAAACTACCTAAGCATTTCCTATCAATACCATTGACTTATCTAGATCAGATAGAAGTGTCAAGGAAGCCTGGTGGCATAGTGGTTGTGCATTGGGCTGCAATCTGAAAGGTCAGCAGCTCGAAACCGCTGGACTTTCTGTGGGAGAAAGACAGGGTCTCTGAAACTCACAGGGTTATCACAGGGTTAGTTCTAGCCTGCTCTTCAGGGTCACTCTGAGTCGCCATGAACCCCACGACAGTGAGTTTGTTTCATTGGTTTTGATAGCAATTTTCACTTGCTGAGTAAGGTGAATTTTGCTGAAACTAGCAAACATGACTAGGCATTCTACTCCAATGATCAGATACAGTCTCAGAAACCCACGGGGGTCGCTATGAATCAGGATTAACTCCATGGCAACTAGTTTTGTTATTTTGTTGTTGTTTAGCGAACATGAGTGCTTGTACAAAATGTGTAGCCACCCTTTGAGTTCCATACTTCTATAAATAATATTGCTTAAAACACGATTAGATTTATAATAGGTTTTAAAAAGATATCCTATACTGTTGTCCTATGAGTATTTACATTTCTAAACAAGGATGCCTTTCCTAAGGTCCTTTTCTTGGCTATAGTTAGAAGTTTATGCTAGAAGGATATGATAGATTGAGTGGAGTGAAATATGGTAGAAGATATAATGGTGTAAAAGATGTTGAAGATTGTTTATTTGGAAAACATATAAGTAGATATGAGGAGTCTTCAAAACGTTCATGGAAATGTGTATTATGAAAAATAGTGTATTAATTTTGATTTTTGAGCCAAACTATACTCATGATAACTTTTTATTACATGTCTGAACAGAATCTTTTTGAGACACTAAGGAGGGTAAGACATCAGTTTGAAAAGAACCCCTATCAGAGATACAGGAGTTGTGCTAAAATGTAACCAAGAAAGAGATCTAATTGATAGTGAAGCTTGGACAGAAGAAAGATGAACTCACTAATGCTTTACAAGGAGATAACAAAAAAATAC
>NW_022103915.1:92987640-93010223 GCF_000313985.2 Echinops telfairi
TTAGACCTCTATAAATGTCCTTTGCCTCCTAGCTCTTTCCTCTATTTCCTTTGACTTTCCTCTTGTCCCACTATCATGCTCAGTCTTCACTTGGGTTTCAGTATTTCCTCTTGGTTACATTACCCTTGATCACAGCGGGTCAATTCTTTATTCTCATAGTTTAAGAAGTCTGGCATGCCAGGATTCCGGGTGGAGGGTGGTCTTCACACTTGTGGGTTAGAGGTGAGTCCCAATCACATCCTCATAATTAGTACTAACCCCCGCAAGACCTTCCCATAAAAGTGCTGCCTTAAAGTTACCTCTTATAAGCACATGGCTGATTGATATCTGGCCAACAGGTTTAACTATAGGCGCAGATATGTGCAATTGCTCCCCCTACTCCAAGCACTTGTGTTAGGTTACTCCGCCAATGAACTCAGGGACCTTTAGGGTTAGGGTACAGCCCACTTTGTTATGTATGTAGTTACCTGTTATTATAGGGGCTTGCATGCCCAGAGAGTATTTAAGATGATGATGATAATACAATCTCTCTCTGCTCCAACCCAGTTCCTGAAGGCATGGGCGAGGTGAAAACCCCAAAACTTTTGTCTGTCTCTTCATTTCTTCCCTTTAATTACACAATCATCCCTTAGGATCCATCTGGGTGTGAGGCTGGTTCCCCCAGTCCCATGGGACCCCTATAGAACAGAGCAAATCACCCCATAGGGTTTCCAATGCTGTAATCTTTATGGAAACAAACTGCACAGCTTTATCCTGAGGAGTTGGTATGCGCAAACAGCCAATATTTGTTCCACTAAGTCTCCTTTATGATGTACTGTATTGTATTCAAGGATTCCTGGTAGGGTAGTACTTCATGTGTTGGAGGCTAACTGCGAGGTCAGCAGTTGGAAACCCCCAGCAGCTCCATTCAGAAAGATGAGGCTTTCTATTCCTGTACAGAGTTACAGTCTCAAAACTCTGTAGAGGGAGTTCTACCCTGCTATGTGTAGGGCTCAATGGTGGTGCGTTTGAGTTTTGAGTATATTGTGTTCACTCCATACTTATTAACATGATTAGAGTCTAATGACCAGGTCATTATGTGAAAATCAGTGTTATGTAAAAATAGAGGATGATAATATCATATCACAAAATGGAGGAAAACTACATAAATTTGGTAACTAACAAATTAGATCATTACATAACTGTCAAATCCTTGAGAATCATGGCTTAACCAAGTTAACATATAATTTTAAACATCACAGCAAAAATTGCTGGCAGATTATACTGTTAATGCAAAATACTTGCATAGTTGATTTTTTACTATACAGTAACCATATTCATAAATACAAATGTTGAGTAGTCTTGAAATACAGACAATAAAACACAATTGCAGACAATAAAACACAAAATATCTTTCTTATATTCTGTTTCCAGCCAAGATCAATCTTACATCAGCAATGTAATATATGCCTCTTCTGAATCTAGCTTGGATATTTGGCTGATTTCTTAATTACCTTCAGTAAACTTTTCCTTGCATGTAATATTAATCATAGAGTTTAATAATTTCTTCATTGTTGATAACTTTTCTTTGGACTAGGCATGTGCCTGTGTGTATATATACATATATATATAGATAGATACATATAGCAGCCATCTTGCAAAATTCCAGGATAAACAATTGAGTTCTTCAACGTTGCATGCGTCTATTGAAACATCATAATTGGATAACAGTGAAAATTCAAAATCTCTTACCTTTTAACAAATTCTAACTATGGTAACAAGGCTGTGGAGAAAAACTAAGAAAAAGGCATCCTTATTTGTAAATTTAAATAGGCCAAAAATATATAAATACATTGTGTATTTTTAAATGAATAGAAATGTTCTTGTGAATTCTCTATTTATAAATGATGATGGAGTTAAAAGAACATAATTTATTTGATTCAAAACATTTTGTCTGAGTTTATTAGCCAGTATTCGTAAAATGAAATTCAAAATGTTTAAAGTCACTAAGATTGCCAAATAAAATACAGAACTCTAGTTAAATTTGAATTTCCTGTATGTATGTATGTATGTGTATATATATATATATATACAATATTAAAGGTACTAAATATTACATGATAATATCCTGTGTTAAAATATTATTCATATTTTATCTGAAATTCAAGTGTATTGGGCATCCTGTATTTTCATTTCCTAAATCTGGGATTTTTTTTAACCCCCTCCCCTAAATCCGGGAAGTATAAAAATAAAAATAATGCCTAGTTGTGTTATATTTTTTTCTGTTTTTGGGCATATGAAACTCAGGATTCACGAACCTGTAGGGACAGCAGGTGGAATAAGGGTTTCGGGGACAGGGGGTACAGTGGAGGTTTGGGTGATGAGTTGAAAGGGAAATGATGTCAAGAAGTCCAGGAAGAAAAAAGAAAGTTTGGAAACTGATAGTGGTAGCGATTGTACAATTCTGTTTACTTAATTGAACTATGGAATGACATGATATATGTATTAACTAACAATCAATAATCAATCAATCAATAAGAGGAAAATAGTCTCTTTCTTGAACAATTCAAAGAGAAAAAGATCCTTCCTGGATTGTAAAGGCTGATCAGTATTATAAGTTGCTCTTGAAGGCAACCAATGCCTTCTACCATTGAGCTTCCTCTGACTCCACCAGGCCAGCAAGATGGTACGTACTCCATCCCTTCCTGTGCTTCCTATAAAGCCAACTGTATATGTCATCGGTGCGCTTTGAAATGTTGAAAATCATTATGCGTGTGCCTTTGTCACATGGATTTTAAATTATACACAGATTTTTATATTTACATGAAACCAATGAAGACCAACATTAAAAAATACTACAGCTAAACAAAGTAATTAATTATAAGGTTAGAAGATAATATAATTTTGCTAATTACTCACAGCTTGGTGCCCATTTTTTCCCAATGCAGCCGACAACTGCATGTTTTTAATCTCCATAATAACAATAATGTCATACATCATTAACCCTATTTTACTCTTTTTTAATTTTTTATAATACCAATAACAAAGATCATTAACCTCTGTTCTGTTTAACATCTAATCAGCCATTTTAGTTAAATAAATATCATAGAAAACATTAAATATCACTTTGCTAAGCTACACAGGCTCTCAGGGGGGGAATTCTTCCTAATGCATTATATTAGCATCAGTTTACTCCACAAGTGTCAAACCACGAGTGGTAATAAGGAAATAGATAAAGCATAATTTATGGCTTTAATCAAATTAGTTCAAAACTATCTTTCCAAAGTAGTTTTAATCATATTTGTATAATTGCATGGTGTTTATGGAATTATTTTTCAAAGCTCTTTAGAGAACAGAGCTACCTCATATAAAAACATAGAACTCAGAAAAGTGAGATAAAAATAGATTTGTACAAAAAACATGACCTAAGAAGAGAAAATACAATTTGGGATTCGTTTTTCCCCAAAATAAGCAGCTAAAAGATAAATACAATTTGATGTATGCCCTTTTGTCTGCCCGTATTGAAACACCTTCTATTGTTTTCAAAGAAAAGGAGCATGATTGAATGATTGGAGAAGAGGCAAGGGGTTTTGTTTGTTTTTTTGTTTGTCTTTGGTTGATTCTTTGACAAAGAATTGAGAGCCAGCTCTTTAACCAACTCCTTTTGCCCTTTTCCCTCAGATGGACCAAACAGATGGCCTGGGTGGTCAGGACTTGCACTTAGTAGGCCAGGAAGTGGCACAGAGCATGAGAGAGTTTGGCGGAGTCAGACATTACCACAGGGCTCCCGTCTCCTGGCAATCCACATATTGCTTCCCAGTGCCAGTCCCTAAATGGCTCTCAGACTTCTGGAACCGCCTTCTCCTTTGAAAATCATGTTCTGTCTTATATATTACTTCCATTTCTGCTTTCCTATATTTATTTAGGATTTCCTCTACTGTGGGGCCACTCTTTAAAGCGAATGGCCAAATGCGTTGAGCATCCTTTGCTAAAGAAGTTACTCAGTAAATGCAGGTATCCTAACTAGTCATGGACTTGATTACTTAAAAAAACTGAATTATGGTGGAATAACAATTATGACTTTTGTGCACCGTGATGTCAGATAAGGAGAAAGCTGTTCTGCATTTTCTATACCTTATTTTGGATGAAAATGCAAGGCTTCCTAGTTCCCAGTACAAAACACAGTTGATTTAAGACACTAAATGAGCTATGCTGTCAGATAAGATTTGTTGACATTTCACACTGTCTTTAGAATAATTTATAACCAGCACATAGTTCAGGGGGAAAATATCATGATTAAAATTTAGATTCACCATAAATTAAAAAATGATTGCTTTGGTTGTAGTACATTAGATTATCAGAACAAGTAACTATTTGTATTTTAAAATATGACACACCAATGCCAAGTGATAGCTTTACATAACTCTTGGGTTTGATAGGAAGGGTTTGATTTAAAAAGGAGTACATTGTAAGTAAAAAATATCACTACAAATATTTACATGATTAAATATTAGACATATATATCACAATAAATGTTTCAAACACACAAACATAAATATATCCTTGTTCTGTACTCAAAATAAATATTACTGCTGTACAGATACATATTTGTGAGTTCTATTATGACTGATAACAATATTAAAAATACACCATTTATGGTTTGTGTTATCAACTCTGTTCTTAATATCTGGTAAATGCTTTGCTTTTTTAAAAAGGAAATTATTTCTCATCTCAAGTAAAATTTTATGCAGTGTACTCAAAGATATGTTGAAAACTAGCAAGTTTATCATAAACTTCTAGGTTGTGTTGAACCTTCCATTATTAGTTAAGGATCGTCTCATAAATTATGTCTTCCATCTCGTTCATGAACTTTCTTCTGGAAGTATAACCTAAATTCTTCTTCAGACAGTTGTGTTTCTCTTCAATAAAATTGTTTGAAAGAATGCCAACATATTTTATTATACCATTCGCGATATTAAAAAGTACCATAAAGAATTTTATGTTTACTAGTTCAAAATGGTCAAATATTAAGAAATGTCATATAGTTCAACGTAATGTTGTTCTAGGCAGATTGTAATGTTCCTAATAAAAGTCACTGTGAGACAAATACCTGGAAGTTGATCTTTTCTGGATTTCTCCATTAAGGTTAAAATAGAAAACATTAGACCTTCAATAGCAAATCAAAGGAAAGATTGAAAGTTTAGATATTTTCTAAATGTGAAAGTTTTATATATATACATCATACTACAACATTTTCTGGGAGATCATTTTATATCTAAATTAAAATTCCGTCCAAAGATATTCTTCTAGAAGCAGTCATAAGGATCCAAAGATATTTGCTAGGCTATAAAACAATGCCCCTCTTCTCATGATTACTTTAGTTTAGGAATTTATTTTTCTAGAAAACAAGTTAAACTATGAGGAGATTGTTATTTTCAAATGAAATCATTAATAATTATTTTCAATTTCTCTTCGTTTTTTTAACCATCTAATATAGGAGCTATGAATAGGTAGAGCTGACAACTGTACCTATTGTTGTCAATAGGTACAACAATACCTATTGACAACAACGGGTACGTTTCAATAATTTTTAAGATTGTATTATGTCCCTGGGACTAAAATGTTCGACTATAGTTAGATGAATTAAAGAGACAAATCAGGCAAAGAGAAAGGAAGCACCAGACATAAGACATTTTATAAATTGTAGTATTTATTTGGTGCAAAGGGAATGCAGCCTGGACTCCTTCTAATAAGGGTAGACTAGCCGAACATCTCAGGACTTCACATGAGGTTGGGGAAGAGAGGCTCCAGTAAGGGTAGAGATCTCCACAAGGAAGCCTCTAAGTCTGAACTCAAGTGATTTTTTTTAACTACCCATAGGTGCTACCTTAGACAAGAACAATTGCATATATTAATACAGCACACAGCAACAGGTATTGTCTTGCATGACTCGATGATTTTTATATATAATTTCAAGGGTCATCCAATTCTTTTTTCTTATTATAACATTCTTCAGATTAAGCAAAAACGGAGGTGATTTACTCTCACTCTACAGATGAAAACTCAATGAGAGAGATTTCAGGGTTTTACCCTACGGCACAAAGATGATGTTGAAACAGGCTATGGAATGTATGGCACCTCAGCACAGGACTGGATCCAACAAATCAACACCTCTAAAACTTTGCTTTTCAAGAATATATTTTTCAAATAATATCTCATTCAGAAGGCCTATTGTCAAAACATTAAAAGGAGCTACTGTAGGTCAAAATAAAGCCAACGCTGCAGCTCCCACTTTGCAAACTCTTCTGTGTCTCCAGGTCTTCTCTGCATCTGTATCGCCCTCTCCTGCTCGGGAACACCAGTCTGTCCAATACCTTCTCTTGTCTAGTCTCCTGACCTGACCTTAATTCCCAAATCCTGTTTCCACTCTCCTACTCCTATAAGCATCACTTTCAATATATCAACTATATTTTCTTAACTATGCACATATTCTTTTAGATTTTTTATTATCAATTGGGAGTCAGTACATCCATCATTCCGTAGTTCAATCATGTCAAGCTGTATTGTACAATTGCTACCACAATCCGTTTCCAAACATTCTTTTCCTTCCTGGACTCCTTGACATCCTTTCCTTTTTATGCCACTCCCCCTACCCCTACTGTGCCCCCACCCACCCCCAAACCCTCATTCTACTTGCTGTCCCTATAGGTTCATCAATCCTGGGTTTCATATGCCGAAAGACAGAAAGACATGTAACACAACTTCAAGGGGGTGACTCCCCAGTGACATAACACCTCTGAGATAAACCCCTGTATGAACAAACAAAAACAAATCAAAAATACAGAAAATCAGATCAAGTCCAGCATGCATCAGAGTGGGGATCAACTGACAAAGTTTTAACTGATCAAGTCAGATTTATCCCTTTGAATTTCTATATTCAGCTCTCCAATGCGCTCTGTTTAGTAACCACTCTCTTCCCATCCCTCAATTATGGATAGACAAAGATTACCGGAGGCTAATTTCCTATGTAGTTCCTGCAAATGTATCATGGGCTCCCACTGTTATGTATAACCTCCTGCAAACCAGGTTTTCAAATTTTAAGCTCTGATACTAATTAATCTTTCCTTTGACTTCAGATTATCTGATTAACATCCTTTCGGTGACTGGTAATGGTGTTCTTCTTCTATGTGGACTTAGTTGACATCTCACTTAGGTGCCTGCTTATTTGGAGATGAGTCTTTGAGACCCCAGATACTATTTTATCTGATAGTTGGGCACCATCTAATGTCTTCATCACATCTTGCTTCTGTGTTCCCTTCCTGAGAGCGAGTATTGAGCAGGGCCATGATACAGACCCATTCCTGGTTCTATGTTTTTACACAGCGCTGCTTTGTGCATGTGCTTTAATTTGTACGAATGGTCTAATGTGATCAATCAGACCCTGTTGACCCTATTAACACTAATCTTAAAAGTCTACCAAGATTTTTATTTCCACAGCCAGCTGATGGCTCTTGAAGCACAAATGGTTCTATAAAATATATGAATATAGGACATCTTGCTTTCTATTCCTCTGTGATGCACCCAATGACCCTCTAACAAAACCAGTGTTGGGAAGAACGTTGGTGACATGTCACCATGCGCTCAGGAGGAGAGTGTCTATCTATGGAAACGTCACTGAGTTGCTGCCCGTGTACAGATAGAACCTCACCAAATGCTACCCTCCCGAACTCTCCTCCTCTCGTGATTTCAGAGTTCCTCCCTATCCCCGAGTGCTGGCTTTAAAAGAATAGTTTATGTACTATTGAACCTTGGGTGCCATGCAATTTGTTCTCTGAAGATTTCTCTGATTACAATAAGTACTTAGTATTTCTTCAAGCTCCTCTTAAATTTTGAGTTTTATTGGTGACATTTTATGTATTTTCTTATTAGATTTTGTCTTTTTTTTTTTTTACAGATCTCTGGTCTTCTTTTGTACTTTAGTATTAATTCAGTACAAGAATACAATTCATTGACATCAAATCAATTAATTCAAAGTGAACCTATAAGGCAGAGGAGAACTGTCTAATAAGATTCTCATGGCTCTTAGATCTTTATAGGAGTGGATTACCACATCTTCCTCCCACAACATGGCTGGAGGATTCAAACCATGGACCTTTCGTTTAGCTATGGGGCACTTACCACTAACTCACCAGGTTGCCTTTTCATAGGACAGTAATTTTTTTTATTTTCATGTGGGTTTGTTGGTGGTGGTTGGTTGGCTTTTACCTTAAGATTTCTTATTTTAGAAAATTGCATGAGAGGTTATTTTTGTTACTTCATATGTCACAAAGTCATTCTAAATTATTTTTGTCATATGGTTTTAACACAAATGTTTAAATCGTTGTTGTCATTGCTGTTTGGTACCATTGAGTCAGCTATACCGCATAGTGACCATACACACAACAGAACAATACACTACCTGTCTTGCACCAGCCTCACAATTGTTCCTATGCTTGAGTCCATTGCTGCTACCAGTGCGTCAATTCATCTCTTTGCAGACCTTCCTCTTTGGGGCTACCCCTCCACTTCTCCCAGCATGATGTTCTTCTGCAGAAACAGGTCTCTTCTGACAACATACCCAATGTATATCAGATGAAGTCTTGCCATTCTTGCCTCTAAGGAGCACTCTTGCTGTACTTCTTCCAAGACAGACTTATTTGTTATTATGACAGTCCATGGTACTTTCGATATTCTTCTCCAGCACCATAATTCAAATGAGTCAAATCTTCTTTGGTCTGCCCAATTCCATATCCAACTTTCACATGCTATGGGGAAATTCAAAATATAACCTTAATGTAGAAGCAACCAGAGGTTGCATGATACAATTTTGCAAGACCAACCTCATTCATTGCAAATACCATTATCAATAACATAAATGACGGTTATGTTAGACCATAGGCCATAGACCTTTCCTGATGAAATACAGGATTTAATTGACCGCAATTGTTCAAAGAGGCTATGGAGAGGAGCAATATAATCCATCAGCCAGGAACCAGCTGCAGAACAGACCAGCGATTGCTGATAAGCAAGTTCAAGCTGAAGCTGAAGAAAATTGAAAAATGTCACAAGAACCAACAAATGATTGTGAGTATCCATCAGTTGAATTTAGAGACCTTTTAAGACTAAAGCTGATGCACTGGATACTAATGGCCAAGGGCCAGACGAGTGATAGGACGGCATTTAGGACAGCATTCAGGAAATGAAGACAGCAAAAGAGGAAGAGAAAGCACAGTCAAAAGGGATGCAGAAGGGACTCTGGGACTTGCTCTTGAACGTAGAAAGCTAATGAGAGAAAATGAAGGAGAAGGGCTCAACAGAGAATTGCATGCAGCCAAGAAAGACAAATTCAACATGATAATGAAAGTTGTAGAAAACTGGAGTTAGAAAACCAAAAGAAAACACTAGGCATTTGTAAGCTGAAAAAATTTCTGAAAAATACCAAGTCTCTAGTAGCCACATTGAAGAATTCTAAGAAGATGGAAGGAATTTTTTTTTAAATCACTGTGCCATCAAGAATTTGTCAACTTACAAGCATTTCAGGTGGTAGCATATGAAAAAGAATTAATGATATGAAAAGAAGTCCAATCTACACTGAACACACTGGTTAAAAGATCAAAGACTACGGCTTTTCACATAGATTGTAATTCAATATAAATGAAATAAAAATCCTCCTAACTAGACAAATAGATAACATTTATGATAAGCAGAGAAAAGATTGAAAATGTTCAATGATTTCATTTTGCACATGGAAATTATTCAATAAGTAAAGCCCATGAAAGCAGGAGTCAAGAAGTCAAATGGCTTTTTGCATCAGGCAAATCTGCGACATAGTCCTTTTTTAGATATTAAAGAGCAAGGATGTCAATTGAAGAACTAAATTGCAACTGAACTAAGCGATGGGATTTTCAATTGTCTCATATGCATGTGCAAGTGGGACAATGAATAAAGACGACCGAGAAGAGGTGATACACCTGAAATATGATGTTGACAACGCATATTGAATAGATCATGGACTTTCAGAAGACAAAACCAAATGTGTCTTGGAAGAAGAACAGTGACGTGAAGATGGCGAGATTGTAGGCCATGGGGTTCGGACATGTGATCAGAGGGACTAATCCCTATAGAAAGACATCATGCTTGGAGGACACAGGACTAGGAAGTGCTCCTTGCTGTTGTGTATATGGTCGCTATGAGTCAGAATGAACTTAATGGCACCCAACAATAACAAGCACAATCACTTTTATTTAAATGTGCCATTTTTATATCCAGACGTCAAGAAATATGCTGGAACCTGTGTCTGCAATGATGAACACGCTAGACAAGCACCCATTTGCATGGACTTAAAGTTCTTGGGAGAAACAGAATTAAGACAGGCATTGTGTCTACTTGACGGACCATTCTATCTGCTGGAACCAGCACAATGCCTGGTACATAAGAAGGGAAGATAAATATAATTTGATTGAATTAACATATTTTGTAAAAATCAATTACTTAATCACAATTCTGCTAAGGGCTTTCCAGGACACTTACATAATGCTAGAAGAAAACATGAAAAAGAGGTCGAGTGTATGAGTAAGGATCCGAATGTTTCCGTGATAACTGACTTTTTCCTTCTTGGGTGCTACATGAGATAGAAAGGGAAAGGTGTTCCAGGAAAAAAGGAACATGGTTGTTTGGGGGTTTTGCTTACATCTACTCTCTAGTTCTTTTATAGAGTGTTATTGATCAAGCAAGTTGTATTAGTCTGCGTTGACGAGAGAAACAAATCCAGAGACAACAGGTTTATATACAAGAGCAATTGAATATTGAGAAAACATCCCAGCCCAGTGCGGATCAAGTCCATAACTCCGATATTAGCCCATATGTCCGACAGCAATCTATAAATTCCTTTTCAGACTCACACAACATATGCAATGATGCTGAATGCAGGAAGATCACAGGCCAGTGGATAGAAAGTCTTGTGGATTCAGTGGCTGTATAAGCATCTCAGCGCTGGCAGGTGTCTATGGGGTTCCTTCTGCCCAGGGCACTAGCATAGCTCCATGTGTCTTGTCAATGGAAATGTTTCGCAGGGAGTGAGCCCATGTCCCACCTCCAGCAAGCTATTTATCTCCTTAGCGCCTCCAAATGAGATCATCAAGCTGTGACCTGTAAACCCTACCCCTTCACTCTTAATCCTCTCAAATTGACAGCAGATTAACTACCACACAACTAAACATATAAATTAAAGCAAGTGCTATAAAGAAAATTTTCTGGCCACTAGGAGAGCTTTTATTAAAGACAATAAGGAACAATGGGTGAAATCCCATTCAGAAAGGTGTCATTTATTAAATAGCTTGAACAAGTGTTAAATGAATTAATAAAAGTTTATAAATAAATAAAGAGAACTTTTCATCATCTCTAAAATTAGATCTTCATTTACAAGCTTATTATAAAAATTAAAGAATAGTTAAATTAAGCTGTCTTAAATTCAGTTTAAAATAGGACAATAAATAATCAGATAAAAACCAAGTGAGACACCTTGGGCAGGTCTACCACAGATCAGGCATCAACAAATCATGGTGGTAAATATCATTATTATTAATTATTAATTGTTACAAGCATATAAGTAAAATATAGCTTCTTTTGTAAACTGGGTAATAATAGCTATCTCATAAGATTATTTTTAGAATTAAATTAGCAAATGTAAGTAAAGCATATATCACTGCACTTGGAAAGTATCTTTTATCAAAATTACCATGTTCATAGTTAAAAACACCTAAATATATGTTATCTAGGTAAGTACAAAGACGAGTAGCATCAATGAAATTAATGTGGTGGGAATCAAAAGCGTTAACACTCATTTGGAAGGGTAAGATGTGGATTCCAAAGTTTCCATAGGAAACATGAAGCCAACAGAAGAAGAAGTAGAATGAACGGATGACAACGAACTGTAATGCGCACAGCAAAAGTCTCTGGGGGAGACTGCCTTCCTAACACAGCCACAGACATTCTTTTTGTTATTAGTTGACGTTAAGCTGATTCCATTTGATGGCAACTTCGTGTATGCAAAAGAGGATCGATGCCTGGGATGGTCAAGGTTCTGTCCCTGCCTAAGTAGATCACCAGAGCTGTCTTCTGAGGCACCTCTGGGTGGGTATGAATGTAATCGGCCAGTGCTTAATCCTTGGCACCACGTCGGGATGCTGGCAGAGGTTCTGACCAATTAAAAACTGCAAACCAAGAGGTATCGCAATTTTATACTGAAATCAGAGAATTACACACAGAAGGCAAAAGTTTAACGAACTATTATTTTATTTGTGGCCTGAGACAGATTTCAAGTATATGAGTAACAAAAAGGGGCCCATTTAGCAACAGAAAACTCACTGCATCTCCTATCACAATGTATAGCAGCAGCTCTAGGTGGCAGGAATTGGACAATTTTCACTGGAAAATAAACAATCTCTGTATGCGTTAAGATCGGCCGTTTTAATAGCAAGACGAATAGAGAGTTTTTGTAGCTCAAAAATTATGGCTTTGAAGCTTTAGCAGTTAAAGAGAGAGTTTAAGAGACCTCACAGAGTAGAAAAACAAAGAGATAATTAAGCTGCAGGCCTGAGTGTCTTTTCAGTATTTGTGTAATGGTATCTTATTGGAAAAGTAAATCAGATGGGCTTACTGAAGTACGTAATAAATGCACAAACATTGTGGAATTATTAATACAAATCTAAACAGGAGTGTCTTTTTTTATTGTGATATCTCCATGAGGAAAGTGCAAGAGAGAGAGAGAGAGAGAGAGTAAAGCTGGTCAGACGCCATAGCCTGTTAAAATGATCCCTTAGCGTTTGCTACACACATAGATGGTTGAATAAAATGCTTCTTGGATTTTATTGGTTCAATCTATCCAGAATCATAAGTATGCAATCAGGTGTGTTCCAGGATATTGCATTTTAAAATAGCATTCTTATTTTATTTGCCTAATCTCTTATTACCCTCCAAATCGGTTATTTGTTCACTTGACATGCACAATATATAACCGCATGGTTCCTTCTCTGTGTTTTGTAAACAGTACAAACAGTATAACAAAGGAAACCATTTAGAACCATCAACTAAATACTAACTCCCAGTCACTGTGTCTATTCCAACTGTTAGACACCCTACAGGAAAGGGTAGAACTGCCCCTGTGGCTTTCTGAGACTGTCACTCTTTACGAGAGTGAAATTTCTCATCTTTCTCCTAAATATTGAAAACATAATTCAAAATTAAGGAAATATGTCCCATGTATACAAAATATCTGACACAATCTTTCCCTGGAGGCAACATATATTCTAACAACAAAAGCATATCCACATTCAATCACTTCATTCAATCACCTATTAGAGTAGACTGATAAGACAATGATTGATAGGGCCAATTCAGATATAAATCTCATTTCCACCCAAATTTTAGCATAAAGCTCAGATGTAAAAACATTCTTAAGGTGAATCACATACAATATTGTTGCAATATTCTAGTTTATGAAAATCACCAAAAATGGGGTAACAAATAAATTACAAATATAAATAAAAGTATATACTTATATTTCATATATTATCATGTAAAAGAGGAATTTGGGAACTTGTTTATCAGGTTTGATTAAAGAGAAAATTTGCCAGAAATCCCCAGTTTCCCTTATGTAACATTTTATCATGACATTACTAATATTTTCTTGTTGTAAAAGATTTCACATTTAATTTTTTTAATTATTTCATTGTTATTGCTCAGAACATACACAGCAAAACCTAAACTGATTTAATAGTTTCTATGCATACAATTTAATGTCACTGACTACATACTCCAAGTTAGGCAACCATTCTTACTCTCCTTCTCTGATTTGTTACTCAGAACAGCTGACATGCACTCACTGCCTCCTGAGGTTCCTATCTAGTCATTTGAATGGCTGTTTTCCATTGAACACAGTTTCGGACACAACCCCATGGCCACTGAGTTGATTCCAGCTCATCGGGATTCTACAGGACAGAGTAAACTGCTCTAGAGAGTTGCCAAGACTAACTCTTGACCAGAATGGACAGTTTCATCTTTCTCCCTCAAACCAGCTGGTGAGTTTGAACCTCTGATCTTGTGGTTAGAAGATTTTTGTGGTTAACCCAATATGCCATCAGTACACCTTTAAGCTTGTAAAGAAAAGGGCATAGATAGTACTCAAAGCAAACATTTGATACTAGCTAAGCTAAACTATTTGGGGAGATATTTTTGGTTAAAGTTTAACGATTAGCTAGGATAATGGTTTCAGGGATTCATCCAACCTTCTTGGTTCCAAGAAGTCTAGAGTTTATGAGAATTTGAAATTTTGTTCTACATTTCCCCTTTTCATTGGGATTCTTCAATACAATCTCTGATCAAGATGTTCAATAAGAGTAGCTGGGTCCCATTAAGCTCCTCAACTCCCAAAGCAAAGGAATCATGTATTCATAGAGGCAATTAACTACTTATTTCTACCATCTATCTATTCTTGGCTGCTTCTCTCTCTGTGGCTCCAGATGAATAGAAACTGATTGTTGCATCTTGGATAGCCATTTGCAAGCTTTTAAGACCCCATGTGCAAATAACTAGAAGATAAGACGGAAGTACTGAATTTGTTTTTAAGCCAAATTATTGGGGATGCCCCATGAAATCATAACCCTTAATCTCCAAATCAAAGCACAGCATCCGATGAGGTTTTTTTGTTGTACATAAGCAGCCTCAGTAGCTATTTCTTTGGTCATGGTTATAAACATATCACACACACATTTTTTTTGCTTGTGATGAACTTGTTTGTCACATTTCATTTTACTTTTCCTTCTTTTTTTTTTTAGCTATGTTTTTAGCCAACTTTTACCAATTCAACTTATTACAGGTATATAGCTTATCGACAGTAATTACATTAATTATCTGACAACCCTATCCTTAATCAATGCGATATTTCCATCACCATTAATTCTCCTCCCCACTCTCTCACCTCTGCTGTTGAGTGCCACACAGTTCCTTCCAATTCATAGTGATACTATGTGCAGTTCTGGAATGCAGCACTGCCCAGTCCAGAGTTAGCTTTACAATCACTGCTATGTTTGAACAGAACAAGGTGATACTGGATGGTTTAAAATGAGAAAAGATGCGTAACTAAGTCATGTTTTTTCACCACACTTATTCAACTCTGTGCTGCGCAATGACTCTGAGACTTTGTACTAATTGAACAATGCAGCATATTGGGGGGAAAACTCGCTAACCAACCGCAATGTGTACATGACGCAGATTGCTTGCTGAAAGCAAGGAAGACTGGAAGGATTTTTTGATGAAGATCAAATACGATAGTCTTTATTATGGATTACAGCTCAACAGAAAGAAAACGAAAATCTTCACAATGGCACCAGTCAATAACATCATCATAAATGGAGAAAATATCAAAGTGACCAAGAACGGATGACCTATTGCACTGAACAAATCAGGTGCAAAGGACCTCTTTAAGATATTCACAAGCAAGATGTTACTTTGAGGATGAAGGCGTGCCTGGTCCCATTCAGGGCACTGTCAATCACCTCATGTGCATGGGAAAGCTGGGCAATGAATAAGAAAGAAAGCAAAAGAATCCATGTCTTTGAATTAGGCTGTAGATGGAGACTATTGACAATACTGTGGATTGCCAAAAGAATGAACAAATTTGCCATGGAAAAACTTCAGCCAAAAGTTTCCGTAGAAGTTAGGACACAAGTCTTATTTTCAACTACTTTGGACATGTTATTAGGAGGGACCACTTTCTGGAGAAGGTATCAGGAGTGGAAAAGTGGTTAAATAATTATGAAACAGAGGAAGACCTCCAATTAGTCAGACTGACACACTAGCTGTGTCAATGGACTCAATCATCATAGCCATGATTGTAAAGGTGACACAGGAAGGGAAGGGCTGTGTTTTGTTGTACATAGTGTTGCAATGAGTCAAAAACAACTCAACAGTACATAAAAGCAGCATCAAAGAAATTAAGGGAAGGGACAGTTATATATAAAGAATGGCAACAATTTAAGTGTGGATAAAGAATTGAATGTTTGGGGAGAATGGTAGGTGAGCTACGGTTGAGCATCCTTTTTATGGCTAGCATAGAATAAACCTCAACGTTAACATCAGACTGCCTGGGTGATGTTCTAAGCGTTATTTAAGTATGTGGTGCTTCATTATGTACAACAGGTATAATAATTCTTTTGACCTCATTAAGTTAAGGATATTAACTGAGCTAAAAGAGGAAGCTCTTAGAAAATCCTTTAGAATATATTTAATTTAAAATATGTATCTATTGTAAATATACTATGAGCAGTCTTGCAGGTCATAAACTGGGAAATGGGGCCCCATGAGAGGGCCTGGCATAGGCAGATTTGTTTTTTCAGAAAGATTACTTTGTCTAGCTCGCTAGGAGAGAAACTGATGAGAAGGGCACTGGTGTGGAGGACATTTCAACTGCCCTGATGAGGTTCTAAAGTAAGTCAAGAGACTGGATACATTTTAGAATTTGGGTAGTAATGAGTAGCATCTATTTCTACTGCCACGAAGAGTGTGCCTATAAAACAAACATTTCCATCTTTAAATCTTTGTAAATGTATTATGTGGAGATGGTGCTTTATTATTTAAATGATAATCCTTTTTTTAAGGTCGAAGAGTTTTTATATGTTTATTAGCCTGTCTGTTTATGTCTGTATGTGTTTTTATTCTTTTCCACTTTTATATTGGAAACTATGCTTTCCTACTATTTTTTATGATATAAATATATATATGAGTGATCTTAGCTTTTGAATGTCCTGTTAGTTTCCAAGATTAAAAGCACCGTGGGGTAGTCAACGGTAATCAATCAATTTGATTATTGGTATGCCAAAAAGAAACAGGAACGGCAAGCCATACAGAAGGGGATGGTGTAGAAAAAGCTACATCCAATAATAAATGGTACTTTTAGTATTTTTATAGAATCTAAAAATAGTTGGAGGAAAGAAGTCTACCTTCACCAGAACAAAAGAAATAATAAAAGATCAGGGCAGAAACAGAAGTAAAATGGGAAAAAAGCAGAATTAATCATCAAAACTAGATATTACTTCTTTGAAAGAATCCATAAAATTGGCAAACCACTTCCTAAATTGACAAATGAAATGTATAAAATATGCAAATAACCAAAATAAGAAATGAGAATAGTGGTCTTACAATAGAACCAAATTTAAAAGGATTAAAATAGAATATTAAGAAAAATTATACTCCAACAAATTTGAAAACATGGAATACACAAATTTCTAGATTAACACCCCTTATGTAAACTAATTCAAACTTAGGTAGAAAGTTTCAATAGACCTATATACAAAAGAATAAATAGAAGTCCCCTAAAAAAATGTTTTAAATACAGCCTCACAATAACAGCAAAATAGTCCCAGATCAAATGGCTTGACTACAGAATCTTACCAAACATTCAGAGGAGATTTTACACCTATGCTGCTCAAACTGTTTCCAAATCAGAAAGGAATGAATACTTGATAATTCATTCTGTGAAGCTAGACCAACCTTGATAGCAAAGTCAAATAAAAACTACACTAAAAAGGAAAAGTATAGCCTAGTATCCCTCATGAATACAGATCACAAAATACTAGCCATTGAAATTTAACACCATAGAAGAAAAAATAATGCATCAGGATCAAGTGGAATTCATGCTAGTGATGGTATCGATATATATGAATGGTTTGACATTAGAAAATCAATCAACATAAGTCACCATATAATAAAACCAATTAGAAGAATTGCAAGATCTTCTCAATTTGTGCAGAAATGGCATTTGATAAAACCCAATACACTTTCCAAATAAAAACTCCCAGCATTTCTACAACATAATTAAGAATGTATACACAAAATCAACAGCCACCATTGGTTTCAATGGAGAGAGACTGACAGCATCCCCTTTGAGAATGGGATAAAGATAATGATGCTATCTATCACTACTGTTATTCAATATTGTACTGTAAATCATAGCGACAGAAATAGGGCAAGAAAGGGAAGCACAAGTCATTCAAATTGATAAGGAAGATAACTTTGTTTGCAGATAACATGATCCTAGACATAGAAAATCCCAGAATCTCCACTAGAAAGATAATAGAACAAATAGAAGGATTCCTTAAAATAGCAAGGCACAAATTTAAGCATGCAAAAATCAGATCTATTCGTCTACACTAACAATGAGAACTCCAAAGAGGAAAGTAGGAAGACAACAACATCTCAAATCTCAAATCAGGGAAATAATACAATTTAAGATACAAAGTCAGGAAGATAATACCATTTATGCTTCCAAAAAGACAAAATATCTAGGGATAGATATCCAAGCAGGCACGTAAAAGACTTATACAGAGAAAACACAACTGCAAGAAACCAAAAGAGACCTACATAAATAGGGAAAAGCATACCATGATCACGATTAGGTGGTTAAACTGTCAATACAACGCAAAGCAACCTCTAAGTAGACATGTAATGTAATCACAGTACAAAATTCAATAGTATTCTTTAATGAAATGGGGAAAAAAATTTTTATTGAAATGGGAAAAATTAATCCATAACTTTATATGATGAGGAAAAAGAGCCCAGATAGTTCAACATTAATGAAAAGGAAGACGAAACTAGGAGGACTCACATTTTTAAATCTCAGGACAGTCACTGTAGTCAAAACAACCTAGTACTGCTACGAAAGACACACATCAATGAACACAACTAAGAGTTCAGAACCTGTGAACTTACTTCACTTCAACAAGGGGACAAATTCAACTTAATGGAGAAACGATAGTCTCTTAAACAAATGGTGATGGTCGCTAAATTGGATATTTGCAGTAAAATGAAACAAAACTCATATCTCTCACCATGAATGAAAAGTAACTCAAAATATAACAAAGACCTAAGCAAAAATTATAAAGCTGATGGAAGAAAAAATAAGGGGAGGTCAAGAACCCTAATGTATGGCATTAATGTGAGGAGGTAACCACCAAAAACCGGATGGCACTGGGCAAAGTGGAGCTTCTGTAGTTCACATTTTTCCTGGGAGGAGAGGGTGGAGCAACTTGCTCTGAGTTAGTGCACCCAGTGGTGTCGCCTGGGAAGGTTCTCTCTGGTCACAGTGAATTTTTTCCTAAAAGCAGTTTCTCTCAAGCCTCATTTTTTTTTGTGATGGTCAATTTAGAGCAGTGTGTGGCTGTGAAATTTTGGGTCCTGCTCATAAAAAATGCTGCAGAATCTGTTGTGATGTTGAACATAGCTTACAAAGACAGCCGCTATGGGAAAAATTCAAGTGTATGAGTGGTTTTCTCATTTCAAAAAAAGGTAAAATATTGATTAATAAAAAACCTCATCTGTATGACTGTCAACCTCCCGAATGGATGAAAATGTCGACTTGGAGTGCATTTGGAGTTCATTCCAACAGGTCAGACTGTTAATCAAACTTTCTATTTAGAGGTTCTGAAAAGATTGAGTAACAGTGTACAACAAAAAAAGGCCTGATTTGTGGCAGACAGGGGACGGCTTTTGCACCATGACAATGCTCATGGTCATGCAGCCATCTCAGTGTGCCAGTTATTGGCCAAAAACAGCATGCCTTTCTTGCCCCACACACCTTACTCACCTGACCTTGCTCCAGGCGACTTCTATTTGATTCTGCGAATGAAGAGGGACATGAAAGGACAGTTATATGATGATGTAGAAAAGGTGAAGAAAAAAATGAGGGAAGTGCTGTCAGCCAACCAAACATGAGTTTGAAAAAGTTTCCAAGGATGGACTAGCAGATTTGACAAATGAATTAAAGTGTAACGGAGAGTACTTTGAAGGTGATAAAGTCATTTTGTTTTTGCTTTTTTTTTAAATTAAATACATAGCTTTGAAAAAAATTCTGGGTTTTTTGGGGGAGTATCCCCTGTAGAAGATCAAAGATCAAAGATCAAAGATAACTAAAAACACACAAACAATAAAAGATAAACTAGATATCTAGAAACCTCTCCCAAAATCAAATACCTATGCTAATAAGAATGCTTTACAAAAAGGTAAAAGAGAATCTACAGGGTCTTCAAAGGTGAGTGGGGGATTTGGATGATGCATCTGATGGGAGTTTTATCTCTAAAATTTATAGAAAACCTTAACACCTCAACAACAACAAAAAAGACAAATAATCCAAATAAAACACATGGAGAGGATATGAGTAAATATTTCACAAAAGAAAGTGAAATATCTATTCAAGTTCTTTGGAAGATAGCAAAGACATAAGGAGATGCTCATACTCACTAGCCTTTAGAACAGTGATGCTCAACCTTCCTGATGCCACAACCCTTTCGTACAGTTCCCCATGTGGTGGTCACCCCCAACCTTAAAAATATTGTCATTGCTACTTCATAACTGTCATTTTGCTACTGTTATGAATCGGGCAACCTCTGTGAAAGGGTTGTTTGACCCCAGTGGTAAATGTACAATGGTAAAACCACAATGGAAAATGGAAGGACCCGTCCTTAGAGGCTATAAATAGCAGTGCCATGCAATCCAGCAACCCCACACTTACATGACGTATATACTCTGGTGAAATAATAACCGTGACACAAGTGTCCATTAGGAGATAAATGGATAAAAAATGATGGTACATATATTATGAAATAATGATCATGAATCTAAGAAACATCTCACAATATAGATGAATCTGGAAGACATTATGTTGAGTGAAATAAGTCAATCACAAAAGGCAAATATTGTATGAGATCATTCATATAAAAATTCAAGAATGTTACATATGGAAAGAAACGTTATTTGATGGTTTCCAAAGATGGAAGCTGGGTTAATCTAGGTAGACTAGAAAAACAAAATTCATAAACACTCATATTTTATGAGAGCTTTATATAAAGGGTAATTGTACATTAAGCATCCCAACCCAGTCCAGCCGAAACCCATAAGTCTGACATTAGCCTGTATGCCCGACATCGATCTACAAAGTCCTCCTCAAACTCACAAAACACACACAATGATGCCGACTGCAGAAGGAAAGCTGAATCAGTGAACGTGTAAGCATCTCAACGCCGGCAGGGGTCTCCACACGGCTTTTCCAGCACTCATGGCTGCATCAGGGTAGGTCCATGTGGCTTCTCCTCAGGGATGTCTCACAGGAAGTGAGCCTTGCCAGCTGAGGCAGAGAACTAGCTAAAGCAGCTGCAACTGGTCTGACCATCAGAGAGCAAGAGACCAGACAGGTGAGGCTTGCGGAGTCATTTATCACTCTGACCTTCAATTAACCCCACATGTGTTCACCAGCCAGGTTGGCACAATAAACCTTAATTATCACAGAAGCCTAACTACATAGTAGACACATGTCAATTTTGGTGAAGAGGAAGGTTATACACACTATAGATTCTGTAACATAGAGGAAGTCAGTACATGACCAAGGCAAAAGAACAAGACATCTCAAGGTATGCAGGAATAATAAGCAAATACAGTAAATATTAGACTATATGCAATCCAGCAATAACAGTAATAACAATCAGTTCTGAGTGGATATATAAATAGATATGTATGCTAAATAGATGCAAAAATTAATACAAGACCACACCCATGGTCACATATATGTAAAAGTATAAATTTGTCAATACATAATTATATAACCTACATGAATATTCATATGCAAGAAAGACTCAAAAATCATTATCTCTGAGTCTCCAATTCATACATGCATGAATTTATTCCAAAGACAACATGTCTTTATAATCAACGGGTGACTGCAGACAAGTTCTCTCAGTAATAAGTATCTTATTAGATGTTAGGTGATTAGGGTGTTCTCAAAAAGAGACCCAGACAAACCATTGATTTTTCAGGAGTTCTGCTGGACCATTGAGGAATCCAAATATGTAATCGTGATAGATTTTCTCAAAGAACACAGGATGGTCCTGTGGTTTCAAAGAACACAGGATGATATAATATTACATAATAATAATAATAATAAGGCACTATTTTTCAGAAAACTTAAAAAAGGAAACAAGAAAACTTGTGCAGAGAATTTTTTTCCTATCACAACAATGCATCTGATCAATCTTTGATGATTGATCAGGTAACAAAGGCTAACCTTTGAGAATTTCCTTGGAAAACCTTACCCCGTCCACTTCCAACCCTGATTTTGATCCTTCAGATTTCTTTTTGTTCTTCAAACTCAAAGAACATTAAAAAGGAATGCAATGAATTTCCATATGACACAGTGTAAGTAACAAAGCTTAGGATGCTGGAGGGCAGCATTGGAGGGCTGGAAATGCCAGCTTCAGAAATGTAGTCATAAACTTAAGTGGAGGGCTTGTCAAGAAACAGTAGCTTTGATTTTGGGTGCTTTTGTTTAATAAACCTGTCTCTGATATTGTGAGCCCTGGTGGTATACAAATGTTTTTAATCTTGCCCTGGTGTGTAATAAGAAGCACAGTTGTGGAAACATTTAGATTTAATCAAACTCTCATACAATTAAGGTACTGGGTTCAAAAGTTAAGAACAGTTACACAGAAGACAAAGAGATCAATTGGAATAGAACAGCACAA